>NC_134106.1:33704500-34019000 GCF_040939455.1 Microcebus murinus | reverse complement strand
TCTGTGCATCCTTAGATGAGCAGTCCTCTTCACCTTTCAGAATCTTCCTTACTGAGATACGCCGCCCCAGGGTGTAACCTCAGGCACCAAATAACTGATTGTTATATATCAGTTCCAGGAACCTCCTTTTCAGATTAATCAAAGAACCAAAACCTGCCTTCTAGTTTTGTACCTTAAACACACTTATCATTAGCGACTCCTAATCCTATTAGAGTTAACCTTTTACCCATCTGCTCTCTCTGCTACCCCTGGCAACCAAGTAAAAGGTAAAAGACATGACCACACAACTTCTTTTACTCTCTCTTTTCATTGTCATATGTATTATCTCTACATCATCGAAAACTCCACCAGATAATATTATTTTGGCTTTCAACATTCATACTTATTATAAAGAACTTAAGAATAGAAAAAATGTCTTCCATAGCACATTACGTTCTTTAACACCAGTATAAAACTCAGGATTTTTGTTAGCTGACCCCAGAAGCTATCATTCCCACGGTAAGGACAGAAAAATCATGCCCAGCATGAAGAAATTAAGAGATTTGTCCTAGTCCTCTGCTTGTGAGTGCTAAAACTGAGTTTTCTACCCAGATCTTTGAAGTCAGATTTCCAAATCTAATATTCTTTTCAACATATAACTCCACTTCTCTTGTAGCAGGCTTGTGAGCTTGCTTTAGGTGGCAGCACAGAAGGAGAACACTATTCTACTGAGAGTCTTGAGGGGAGAGAATCAGAGAGTCCCCAGGACAGTCATTAGGAAGTGTCAGCTGTGAGGCTGGGAGAACCAGCAGATGACTGGAATCTGCAGGAACAGAACAAAAGGGCTACCCAGGGAGTGGGCCTTGCTTGGGTAACCGGACTCCAGGGCCCAAACAGGAAAACGCCTGCTTGCCCCAGCTCCGCACTGTCAGAAACAGCACTACTCTGCCTCTTGGTGGCAGGGGGTGCACACAGGTGAGCTTCTTTGACCCTTAACAACAGCTCTTCATCCAGGATATTCAGTATGCAAAATGGTTTGATTTTATTTTGGGGGGGCCATTTTATTTTTTATTTTTATTTATTTATTTTTTTTTTTGGCTTAAGTGACTACAGAAGTATAGGGGGGGCCATTTTAGAAGAAAATCCTGACTTGGCAATGGGAAGGGGAAGGAAGGTTCTCTGAGTGAGAGAGAACTTGTGTGGCAGGAGTCTGAGCTGAGATGGGGGGCGGGGCGCAAAGATCTCAGCAGATGATTGCCGCAACTGAATGAATGTCCCCTGTGTTTGGGTACATTTCCTATTTTCAATATTCTGGCTTAGAAAATTAGGGCTGAGAAGTATAAGAAAGCAGCAAGTGTAGCAAATGACCTAGGTGTGAAACCCTGATCCATCACTCACTGTCATGTGGTCTCAGGCGAGTTAATTAGCCTCTCTAGGCCCCCTTGCCTCATCTGTAAAATGAGGATTATAGTACTCACCTGGTGGGCTTCCTCTGGCACTTGGTTAGGGGAATCGACATCTTAGACTTCCTTAGAATGGACGCTGCTTGAGGGCCAGGACTGCAGCATCTCCAGTGGCTGGCACAGCACCTGACACCCCAAGTGCTGCTGCACAAATGGTCGCTGCCTGTAAAAGACCGTAGGGAAGCACAGGTGTTAGTGGGTTCTTGAGCCAGACCTGAGCTCAAATGCTAGCCTCACTGTTTACTAATTGTGCCCTCATGTAATTTCCTCCCACCTCACTTGTGTGTAAAGCAGAGATAATTAGAGAGCGTGCACTAGAGGTAGGTTGTAGGGAAGATTAAAAGAGGAAATATACAGGTAGCGAAGAATCAAGAAATCCCCGCTGCTTTACTGCAGGTAAGCGGGAGGGGAAGCACCCAGTGAGCCAGGCAGCCTGCCCAAGTTCCTGGTCTGATAACTTACCAGCCCTACAACCACAGACAAGTCGCCTAACTTAACCTTTCTGAGCCTTGTTTCCTTACCTGTCACATAGGGATGTTGATGCTCCTTTGCCTCAAGGACTGTTGTGCAGTGCAGATGAGATGATATGTGGGGAAGTTTGACATCCATGAAGCATTGACCAAATATAAAGAATTATGTACTCTGGCCACTATTGCCTCAACTGCCTCCGTGCCCTGTGCCGCGTCAGAATCCTTAGTCAGGGGCCCTAAGGGTTCAGATTCCTTTCCTTTCCTGGAAGTTTCCTTTCGTGAGGGTCGGCTGCCCCCTGGTGGGCATTGTTGCCATGTTGTAAAAAATTTTCCTGGAAAAGACTCCGCCCATCTTCTGGCCATCTAGGTAGAGGTTCACACAGTGTGGTCTCAGGCCAGCAGTATCAGCATTACCTGGGTGTTTGCAAGATATGCAAACTCTGGGGCCCTACCCCCGGCCTACTGAATCAGGACCTCGTGGGTGCTTTAATGTGCCCTCCAGGCTGATGCACAAGGAAGTTTGAGAAGTTTGCTCAAACTTGAGAGTTTGAGAAGTTTGCTCTAGGGACTCTAGGACTTTAGAATTGGCAGAGAGGGGCCAGAGAAGAGGTGGGAAGGGTGGTGACTTTGAGGTGTGCAGCCACACAGCTGGCTGGGGTGTTAAAATGTTAAAACTGCAGATTTCAAAAAATGGTAGAATGAATACTCATGTACCCTTCACTAGATTTACTAGTTGGTATCAATTTGCCACATTTTCTTCTCTTTTTCTCTACATTTCTTTTGTGCTGAACTATTTGAAAGAAAGCTGCAGAAATCATAACATGTCACTCTCAGATATTTAGCAGGAATTTTGTAAAAGTAAGAAACCTTTCCTAGATAGTCACAACATCATCATTACAGCTAAGAAAATTAACAATAATTTTATAATATCTAACGTATGTTCACATTTTTCCAGTTGTCTCCAAAATGTTTTTTTATGTTTGTATGTATGTTTTAAGTCTGAGATCTAATCAAGGTTTATGCATTGTATTAAGTATTTTTAATATCTTTTAATCTAAAACAGCCCACCCTCCTTGCCTTTTCTTTTTTTTAAATGATAATGACTTTTTGGAAGAATCAGGGCCTATTGTGTCGTAGACTGTCCCCACAACTGGAGTTGTTAGAATCTTTTCTCATGGTTGGATTCAGGTTAGACATTTTTGTCAAGAATGCTTCATTGGTGATGTTGTGCGCTTCTCACTGTATCATATTGGGAGGTCCTAATGTTGGGTTATATCACTGCCTTTTAATGCTGCTTGTGCATCTGAATTACCTGGGGTTACAGATACAGATTCTTGGACTACATACCTGGAGTTTCCATTTCATTGGTCTGGGATGTGCTTGGTACATTCATATTATTTAGACTCTTCATAAGGATTCTGCTGTGTGGCCAGGGTTGAAACCCATGGGAGTATGTATAGCCTTCCAGTCTCTGTCTCTTTTATGAATTTATATTTTAAATTTATATTTTAAATCACCCCCCAAGCCTTCCTCCAGCCCACCTCCTCCCACCTCCAGTGAGATCCTGAGAGATGACTCACTCCATCGCTGTGGTCCTTGGGACACAGACTTGGGGCTGAGCTGGATCCTCACCCCATCAGTGGTGAGACTGACTAGGGGGCTAAGGCAGGTGCCAAGGAACCTGCCAGGAATCCCTGTGGGTATGGGAGGTGGAACTGGCACAATCCACCCACTGCGGTGAGAAGGAGGGAGCTAATATAATCTGAGCTCCTGAACTTTCTTTCCATGGCTGATAATAACATTTCTGGAAAGATCAGACTGATTTGGAAAATAGGAATTTGAAGTTACTCAATATTCCCTCTTCACATAGCAATAGATCAGTTACTGAATTTCTACTACCCCCGACATGTGTGTTCTCTCTTTCCTGCTCTCTCATGCTCTCTCTCACACTCCCTGTCCGCCACACTGAGTTTTCGGCATGCATTGCCTTCTAATCTCTACTACAGTGAGTAGTAAAAAAAAGTGTGAGTCTTGGAGATGCGATGTCAGCATGGATGGAAGAGAGGAAAGAGGAACTGTAAGAAAGAGGACTGTCTTTTGAGCTGGTGACTAGGAGTAAGGTACAGAGTTAAGGCTTTCAAGCAGTTCCTTTTGCCTGGTCATCGGGAGGCCTGGGGATTTGATTGAAGCAGGGAGACTTGCAGGACAGGAATCGGCTGCTGTGGACTGTGGGAGAGAGACTCGATGAAGAAGAGCTGAGTGGAATGGCAGAGGAGGACGTGCAGGAGGGAGACAGGAAGCTGTGGAAGTGCCCCAAACTCCAGCAAGTTTGACAGTGTCTTTTAGGGCTAAAGGTCAAGCTGATGCACCTAGAGTCAAAACATGCAGGTAGTAAAAAATGCTGATTGCTGTGTTAGGTGAGGTCAGGCAGGATTTAATGGCAGGCTGTGCTCAGTCCTGCCCAGTGCTCCTGAACCAGGAGCAGGGGAAACTTGCTGGATGTGGCCACATCAGGCTGAGCATGGAGTGCGAGCCCCTGTGATGTGGGCACTGGGGAGGAGACGGAAGACACGGTCTTTTATAGCATCCCCCTAGCTCCAACGTCTGTCCCTCCTGCCTCACATCCAGGGCTGGCTGCACAGCACCCCTCACCACCATGGAAGCCTTTGGTGGGAATGTCAGAGCCCAACAAAGAGTTTTTAGAATGTGCCACCTTGTCATGTATTCACATATGTGTGCCCACACATGCACATACAATGCACATATAAAAACATATGAGCTCGGAGTGAGGCCTCAGTGGCCTAACAGGTCCAGTTCCTCCTCTGCCGCTGAGTAGCTGTGTAGCCTTGGGCAAGTCATTTACCCTCTCTGGTCTACAGTTGCCTTCCCTGAGAGAGAATAAAGAGAGGTGATTCCTGAGGTCACAGAATGTACGAGCTGGAAGAAAAGTCAGAAATCATCTTCCATCCCTTCATTTTACAGATGTACAATCAGAGATGAGAAGGGGTTCAGAAGCCACACCATCCTCCCTTCCTTAGACCACTGAGGGAGTCCCAGATAGGGAAAGAGACTTATCCTGGACCACTTTTATCCATGGGCCCTACTTCAGGGAGCCAGGAGACTGTTTCCTCAAAATTATCTGTTTAGATTCATCCCCTTTCAAACTTCCAGAGCCAGGCTGGAGAGGAAGATGGTGGGTTAAGTAGCGACAACAGGTGAGGTGAGAAAAACTGCAGTGGTCACCTTTGTGGTGGGATGGCAGGAGACATGAGGCTGGGAGAAAGTGTGGGGCACGCTGTTTCTGCCTCTGCCTTTCCTGGGAGACTACGTGAGAGAAACTCTGTGAGCATGTGTCATGGAGGCAGTATTATGCCTGGGTACCAGGAAGTGTAATTGTGAGGTTGTGCAAGTGGCTGATAATTGCTATGTCTCAAATTGCTTGAGGTCAAAGCTTCAACCTTTTATAATAGTTTCATAACCCCCTCAAAAGAATGGAGTCCACTTTTATTGTTTTTGGAGAGTTCTTCATCTGAGCCACCCAACCGAAACAAGAAGGTTTATTTAGAGTTTCCCAGAATATGTTCCATGGGGTTTTAATATCTTTCATGGAGTTGGGGGAAAATATTTGGAAAACACCAGGGCTGACCAAGGCAAGCAGGTTTCCTAAGTGTAAGTCTCAGGGCCTTAGAATGTTGTGAGTCTACAGGTGAGGAGGTGGTGCAGGCTCCCTCAGACAGCTGGATCATGGATCCTCTTCCCCGTGGCTTAGAGTCTCAGGAAGCTAGAGGTATGGACCACCCATTGAGGAAACACTGTCTAAGCATAGGCAATTTTTAAGTCATAAAAATAAAGAAAACAGGGTTTTCTTAATTTTAATATGGAAAACTTTACTCATGCAATTGACTTTAAGCAACATTAAACAAAGACTATATTGAAGGATGATGATTTTAAGTAGAATTAAAATGAAAGACTCAATTCAATAATTTTTCAATGATTTGTAACATTTGTAGTGAGAGCATAGGATTTGCTCTTTCCACATTTCATTTTTCTGATTTGGCAGTTAATGCTTGGTGTCAATTTTTTCCTTTTCTTTTTCTTTCTTTTTTTTTTTTTTTGAGACAGAGTCTCACTCTGTTGCCCAGGCTAGAGTGTCGTGGTGTCAGCCTAGCTCACAGCAACCTCAATCTCCTGGGCTCGAGCAATCCTCTTGCCTCAGCCTTCTGAGTAGCTGGGACTACAGGCATGCACCACCATGCCCGGCTAATTTTTTCTCTATGTATTTTTAGTTGTCCAGATAATTTCTTTCTATTTTTTTTTTTTAGTAGAGATGGCATCTCGCTCTTGCTCAGGCTGGTCATGAACTCTGGAACTCAAATGATTCACTTTCCTTGGCCTCCCAGAGTGCTAGGATTATAGGGTTGAGCCACTGTGCTTGGCCCTCTTTTATTTTAACTTGTATGTTAAATGTAACATATATATTTAACTTAAAATTTCAAGTTAATATCTTTAATCTTCTTCTGACCAGCCAAAAAAGGACTTGGGCCTGCTTTTGTCCTAATCACTCCCCTTGACTTATATGCCACTGTCCAATATTTTAGTTCTGTCTTATGTTTGGAAGCCCCCAAATTAGACATATGGCTACTGTTTTATACATAAAGGTTTGTTCACATTTTAACCACTTTGCTTTCTCTCTTTCATTCTTTCTTGCATCTCAGATTTCAGAGTTCTCTTACTGAGGGTCTGTTTATAACAAACTGTTTTACTTCATTTGCAGATTTCTTTATATCACTTTAGTCTTAAAGGAGAAGGAGATGTTTTATTTGATGCTAAATCTAGGTGGATGGTTATTATCTCCAAAGTTCAATTTCTTCATCTATTAAGAGTGGATAGTAAATATCTTCCTTAGCAAACTTCATTAGGAGGTTCTTGGGAAAAACATACAGCAAAGACTAAAATCTTTCAGATGTTGGTTCTTTGCTCCAATTGAAAACCACAGAAGTTGTGTAAGATAGTGCTTACTTTTCCAGAGAACATGCTTTTTGCCAAAATGTCCTAATATGCTGTTTCTCTACTAGCTTGCATTATTGATTATTGCCCCCATAAGGATCCTTTTTAGATGTTTTTTCCTAATTGCCACACAGTGAAAATTTAGTACTACAGATAAATTGCAAATCTGTTATATACTGTATGTGTATCTGTGCTTTATACATAAAAAGATTAAAGTCTTTTGTTTTGCCCCATATGGACTAGCTTTTGCTCTCTTCAGAGAACTATCACCCTTGTTAAGAATGCATGTTCCAGTGGTTTTAGAACATTAATGGCATTTTCAAACTGCAGTGTTCCCTGAACATTAAATGATCAGGCTTTGAAATTGAATCCCTGCTGTGTCATTCACTAGCTGTGTCATGTCAGGCAAGCTACTAATGTCTCTAAGCCTGTTTTGGTACTGAAATATAGTGACAATAATTGGGGAGGAGGCTGCTTTTACTGTGCCTCCCAGGAAGGCCCAAGTAACACTTTCTCTTTTATCTCATTGGTTAATGAGAAAACCAGCTGTGAAGGAGTCTGGGAAATGTAGTCTTATTTCCAAAAGGCAATGATCCCAGCTAAAAATCAGGGTTCTGTTACTAAGGAAGAAAGATGGCTGGAAAGTGGGGTAAGCAAATAATAACCTGTGTCCTTTGTGAGACTTTTTCTGTCCATGTTGGGGATATTGAGGGGTCAGAGAGTGAGCGAGAAAGGGCACTTTATAAAGGCTAAGTCTCAGCCTGGTGCCGTGGCTCACCCTGTAATCCTAGCACTTTGTGAGGCTGAGGCGGGAGGATTGTTTTAGGCCAGGAGTTTAAGACAGGCCTGAGCAAGAGCGAGGCCCCCATCTCTTCAAAAAATAGAAAAATTAGCTGAGTGTGGTGGTGTGTGCCTGTAGTCCCAGCTACTCGGGAGGCTGAGGCAGGAGAGTTGCTTGAGCCCAGGAGTTTGAGTTTGTAGTGAGCTACCATGACGCCACTGCACTTTAAGTGACAGAGCAAGACCCTGTCTCAAAGGAAAAAGGGATGGGTATATACAACCACAACGAGTAAGATGTGCAACGTCTGGGGGATGGACACACTTGAAGTTCTTACTCAAGGAGGGATAGGCGCATGGGCAATATATGTAACCTTAACACTTATACCCCCATAATACGCTAAAATAAAAATAAATTAATTAATTTAAAAAAAAAAAAAGGTAAAGGCTAAGACCTGGCAACAGCTTGGAGCAATAGCATTGAGATGACGTCCTCAGACAAAATTCTATTCCTCTGCTTCTTCCCTGAGGGAAGAGACGGGGTCACCGTAGCTGAACTGTGCTCCAGGAGCAGCTACATGGGTTGCAAGGGGAAGCATGTAGGGCCATGGAGCCTTCTGTTTTGGGGAAGAAGTAGAGAAATGGAGGGTCTGGGCAGGGACAGATGTGTTATGGTGGAGGGAGCCTAGATAATTTGTGAGATTTCTGCTTTTTCTTTTTTATTTGTGCATTTGGCAAGTCCCATTTCCCCTTTGAAGTCCCTGGTGTTAAATAGTGCTCAAAATGGGTTGGAACAATGTATTTAGGCCAGGGAGAGCTAGAATGGACTATGTGCAAATTGCTGAAGTTGGCCTGCAAGTCATTTTGCGAGAGGCTTCCACCCTAAGATTGGTGTAATTCCCAGGGAGTTTAATTAGGAATATCCCAGAGACTTCTGTTTGCTCTTGATGGCTGACTTGATTTCTGGAGGCTTCCTCCCTGAGCAGACCTAGTTGGATGAGATAAAAGTGCTCTTTTGAGATCTCAAGAAGTAAGATTAGTTGGGTTATAGAATTTAATCATGGGCTTAAAATATGAGAATAGGAGCTTTCAGAGTCTCTTTAAATTCAACAAAGCATTGCTCACAGTTAGTGATTGCTTTTGTGGCATTTTTTGAAGAACATGGCTTAAAACTCAGCTCTACCACTTATTATCTGACCGGGTGCCAGCTCCTTAACCCTTTGTGTCTCAGTTTCATCACTGTTTTGATGACAGGACTAAACAAAATAGAAACAATGTGTGTGTGTCTGTATGCAATACAGGTTTTAGTATAGTTGTAACAATATTGTATTGATTGTACTGATTCTTTTGAATCTTATTTTCTTTACTCAGTGTGTTATTATATATCTTGACAATACCAATACTTATTTAACTGGTTTTCTATTTTTGAAGACTGAAGTTAGATATTTAATTGCTTCCAGGTTTTCTTGGTGCAAAACTGTTTGTTTGAAATTATTCATTTGACTACATTTTCAGTAATTAAATAACTAAGTTAAAATGATTTGGATACATATTGCCAAATTATTTTTCCAACAGGCTTTAATTAATTTATTCTACCACTGGCAACACAGGAAAGAACACATTTTGCCATTCTTAAGCATATCATAAACAAACCATATCCATGTCATAAGGAATGCATATGATAATTTGTAAGATGACAATTTTGTAAGTCAAAATGGAACTTTGGTTTTAAACTTTGTATGTTTTTTATGAATAGTGAGATTGCATTTTTTTTTTCAAATTTATTTTCTAGTTCTAGTTCTGTCTTTGTTAATTGTCTGTCTGGTGTAGCTTCTGTCCATTATTCTGACGGGTCTTAGAAAGCAGAACATCTGCAGCAGAGATTCAGTTTGGGTACCCGACTGTGAACCTGACTGCATTTGTGCTGCATGTGAGTCTGTGATTATATTTGACTAGGAATGGGTGCTTTTTGGCAAAAGTTCAAAACTCTCAGTGGGCTGGAGATGTGTCAGGAAATTGTGTTGAGGAGACCTTGACTTGTCTTCTTCCCTTTCCAGACAGTCTTCAGCCAAAGCTGGAGAAAAGGAGAGGTGAGTGAATCCCTTTTGGACCTGGGTAGAGTTTAAGTCATGAAGTCAGCATGCTCTCTTTTGGATCGTACCTATATTCTGCTGATTTCTACCCCCATTCTCTCCTTTTCATTTGCCACTTCAGGCAAAATGAGAAGTGGATAGGTCTGTCCCTAGACCAATCCATGGCCAGCCTGCTCCACTTCTTTTAGGGTTGTCTGAGAATCTCAGATGCTTGTACTTCTGCAAGTGCCCACCATTTCCCAACAATTAAATTCCAATGACTGCGACCTGAACTGGGAGCCTTCAGCTCCAGGAGGCACTTGTGGGTGGTGGAGGTGAGGTGGGCCTGGGGAAGGACTGGCTTGTGAGGGTTACCAGGGTCTTGGGGAAGAGAAAGACTGATATCAGCTTCATCCCTTCAGAAGGGATCTTGGCCATGTAGATGCTTGGAGGGAAGTATGAGGCTGTTAAAGCCCCAGAGAGTCCCTTAGCTTTGAGCAACACCCAGGGACTGGTTGGAGGTTTCTCTGGACCACAAGGGCAGCAGCCTGGCCTTTGCTGATGCTGAGACAGGAGCACACATCTTCACTTTTGCAGCTAGTTTTTCTGGGGAAGTTTTTCCACTCTTTTAGGGTATGGGGCTCAGCTCATAGAGTATCCCTTAGTACAAGCTTTGCACCAGCTCCCCCCCTCCTCATTCCTAATAGCTTCACTTTTGCACATGGTATTCATATGCCCTCTTCTCCATTTATGTATTCTGGATTCTCAGTGCCCTTGCTTTCATTCACAAAGAAACAGGCTCAGAGAAGGTAAGCAACTTGCCCGGCTATACAGCTACATTTTAGAACCAAATCTCATAGATGTCTATACTCTTTTCACTCCCAGCTGAGCCTGATTCCTGAAGAGAGCTGGGATGGGAACGTTGCTAGGGTTTCTTGGGTGCTTTAATGGAAAGGGCTGCATATGACAATAGAACCATGTCTTTTTTGGGGGAAGTGGTTATAGTTTAAACAAGTTATTAGTGAGCAAAGTCTGTGAAGAACTGGGATGGGGGCAGATACAAGGGCGGAGGTGCTGAGAAGCCCCTAGCTGTGGGGAGGGGACTGTCTGAGAGAAACTCTCACTCCACTAGCACCAAGGACTCATCATCAGCCCTTTGGAGCCTTATGTGGGCATCCTCTCCCCATTCTTTCCTCCCAGAGAAGAGAAACTCTAGTTCCACAGCTTTCCACAGCCCAGGGCTTATGGTTTGGAAAAATATGGAACCAGGTGGAAAACCTTGACCATGAGGATTTCATTTCCTGGTGACTTGAGTCTTTAGGCCTGCAGGCTGTTCAGAGTCTGAGCAATCAAAACTTTGGGCCTTCAGGAGGACTCATACTCACCAGAATTTGGTTTTAAACATTAGAATGTATGCTAATAGGGAAATGGTTAAATGAACTGAAGTATGAAAGACTATGCAGTAGTTAAAAAGACATAGGGATATAGACATAAAAAGATATTTGAGTCATAGAGTTAAGCGAAACAAGTAGAATAAATTTCAAATATAACCCTGGTTATGCCAAAAACAAAAACAAAATATAGCCCCCCCCCCCGCCCCACCAGTGAACATGTATGAAACTGTATCCAAAAGGTTAAGAAGATGCCCCACTCAACTGATGATGGTGGCCACTTCCAGGCAGTGTTTATGAGGGCCAACTGGGCCTTGCACTTTGTTTTATTCACATTTTAAAAGGTAATATAATTGTGCATTTCTTACATAATCAGAAATAGAAAATAAAACAACTTGGCTTGAAAATCTAGGATCAGAATCCTTCCATTCACCTGAGGCCTTGGGCCTGCCAATGGCTGGAAGGCCTCTGGTCACTGGCTTAGTCCTGAGGCAGAACAAGGGGACGGACACTGACATTGCCTCCACCCACAGGAGCAGAGTCCCAGCTTACCACAGACATGCGTTAGGACTCCAGCAAACCAGTCCGCACTCTGAGCCTCACAGGCTTGGTGTGAGTACTGAGATAATATAATGAATGTGCTTTACAAAAGTTAAGGTGGGAGACAGATGTTTGGTAGAGATATTACACTATACTGTGGCATTATATTCTTGTCCCGGCTCCCAAATAAAGGGTAGGCTAAGGAAGGAAAACATTGAAAGCTTATTATCAACACGACTGGAAGCACTTCTCATGCATTACTTGCACGAATCACAACCCTATGAAGTAGATATTATTATGATCATCTCCACTGCATAGCTGAGGAACTAAAGAACTTTTAGGTAATTTCCCATGGTTATTCAGCCAGGCACCTGCAGTGTCAGAACTTGACCCCCCCCCCCCCGCCCTCTGGTCCACAGCGCTGTGCTCAACTGCCGTGACATGTTGAAGCACTCCAGCACACTTTTATGGCTATTTATTTATTTACCGTCCCTGTCTTATAGCAGTTCTGAGGAGGCTGGGATCTAAACCTCGAAGAAAGAATATGTGAAGCTGATTCTAAACGCTCTTGAGTGCTCATTATGTGTTTGTGCCAGGAACAGGAATAACAGTGGCTAACATTTTCTGAGTATTTGCTGTGTGCAAGACCCTCTTCTAAGCACTTTATAAGTATTAATTTAGTGCACACGACTTCATGCGGAAGGTACTATTATTCCCATTTTACAGTGGAGAAAGTGCCACTATTATTCCCATTTTACAGCTGAGAAAAGCGCTGCAGAAAGTGCCACTATTATTCCCATTTTACAGTTGAGAAAAGCGCTGCAGATTTTAAGCTGTGGTCTCCACCCTCAATCCAACGTGGGAGAAATAAAGAAAACAACGCAGAAATGCTGCCCTGTGGGTGTTTGCAAAGTTTCAGAGGCGCTCAGAGCCGACCAGCCCTGCAGGGGCAGGGGAGACACTCGGTGCGGGGTTCTGAAAGGGGGAGGGAGCGCGATCAGGGCAGCGGGGACCGCACGGCAAGGCCCTGGGCTGAATAAATGAGAACCCAACCTCAAGCTCCGGGTCAGAACCGACCCCCATCCCGAGCGCGGCGCAAGCCCACGAAACGTGGCGCCCTCCATTCCAGTCTGTCCCCGGTTCGCGCAGAACCACCCAGAGGTTCTGCGTCCCCGCCCCGCGCCGGCCACTCAGCGCCCCACGTCCCCCTCGACCACGTGACTGGCAAGCAGCAAACTGCGCTCCTGATAGGCTGAAATGGAGGGACGCCTCGGGCGACGATTGGTAGAAGAGAGAAACGCCTAAGGGGACCGCAGCGATTGGTTGCGCCTTCTCCGCCGTAGGCGAGTCCGGCAAAGACTTCTCGATTAAGGGATTATTCGGGTAAACATGCCTGGATCCCCCTCTTCCTTTGGTGACCCCCCGCTCCCCGTCACGTGTGCATCGCTATGAGGCTTTGGAAACCAGGTGTCCCTTAAGGGACTTAGCCAGTCACCATCTGCGGCCGGTCCCGCGGAGAGGGCAGCGCCGTCAGCGAAGCTTCTGATTGGCCCTTGCGGGATGGGGGCGGGGCCGGAGAGGCGCCCCGCAGCTTGCGGAGGGAGCCCTGCTTCCCTGCGGTTCCCTCCAGCTCAGGGCGGACGGCGCCCCCAAGTGGTCGGTAGGGGTAGCGCCTTGCACTGTTGCCACGCGGAGCGGGGTTTGGCTCCCCGGGCTTCTGGAAAGGAAAGCCTGTTAACCTAAATGAAGTACAAAGGGAAAGACCTAGATTCGGACAGAAATCAGTCGTGCTGGATAAGAGCGCAGGCTCTCGGGCTAGACAACCTGTGGTGGTTCCAGTTCACACTTACTCAATTTCCTTTTTTTTCTGGGCCTTATTTGTGGCATGGGAATACTAATAATACCTACCTCTGAGTGTTGCTGTGAGGTTTCAATCCAATCAATATGCTTAAGGAAAGCCGCAGTGCCAGGAACATAATAGATGCACCCTAAACGGTAACTGGTGGAGATCAAGGCTTTGGTTAAGGATGAGTTTGAAAGAATAGCTGTTGAGTTCCAGCCCTGTGTCTAAAGTAGCATGGTTAGATTGCTTTGCCTCCCGGTTTCAGTTTCCTCATCTGTAAATGAGACTAATAACAACACCTCCTTCATGGAATCGTGGTTTAATAGAAATGAGACTGGTACCCAATACATAATATTCAATAAGTGTTGGCTCCTATTACTGTTATTAATGTCATTTAACTACTATGATTAATATTTCTCTTTTTTCTCCTCCAGACAAGAGGAGAAAAAGTGAGAGAACACTTTTTTCTCACTTCAGCCCAAGTTGGCCCCTCAGAAAGAGGGATAGTGGTTTACTTTGTCTGGAATTAGATTCTGCAAATCTATAAGTCACACATATGAGGACAGGACTTGGAAAATCTCTACATCACAGTTTTGCTTACAATTTACACCACTGTTTTAGCCCCACTTGGCACCCAACAAGAGCATTACCATTATAATTATTAACCTTTTTGTGTAGAACTAGTTTATGAGAGTATCTTTTCAGTTAACTCTACTATTGAACAGTATTCTGAGGGCAGAGCATACAGAATGAAGTAAGATGAGGGTGCCAGGAGTCTGAAAGTAAAGGACCCTAGTCAACAGTGATGGTGATGGGTGTGGTGGTGGTTGGGCGATTGGTGGTTGAGAGCAGAGCAGCTTGGAGTCCTGGTGAGTAATGGGAAGAGCGGTGGAGTAAGACTCAGAGACATGAATTCTAGCTGTAACTTAATCACTCTCTGGCTGTGTGATCTTGGACAAGTCACTTTTATTTTCTGAGGATTGACTTCTTTGTTAGTAAAATGAAAATAGAATATGATTCTTTTGTATTGTGCCTGGCAATACAATAGTAAATACAATAGTATTTACAATACAATAGTAAAAACTCTATACTAATTATTATTATTATTAGCAGTATTAGTGTTAATACCTCCTCAAAGATATGTTGTGAAGATCATGGAAAAAATGCAACCTGTTAAGTTTTTTATATTCCAGAAGTCATGGGTGCCTGAGATCATGAAATGAACAGTTGGGAGTTTGGTAAAGGTAGTCTACCTTTCCTTTCTTCTTCACTTTTTGTGGTGGTTGTCTCTTTCTTATCTAATTAAAAGTCTATCAGAGCAAGTCAAGTCACACAAGTGACCCAGTTTCATGAGGACCTTCATAGTTCTTTGGGTGCCTTCACCCTCCACCATAAATTTGAGTACCTCACATCAATTGCCCCACAAACTTCCTTCTCTTCTGGCCTTTAAGAGAGGACTCCAGCTAGAGCATAGGCCCTGCATGCAGTGGTTTTGTGGATACTGGCAGCACCAGGGTTCTGGGATTATTCTTGGGGTGAATGACCTAGCAATGGGGAGCCCACATTTTGATGATGGTACTGCTGAGCACATATATAGTGGAGGTGGGTGGGTGGATCAGTTGACACATTCTCCAATTAATCATCCAACAAATATTTTCAGTGTGATTATTCTGGTTACTCTGGAGGCCCTATTTCTCAACTTTTGAAGATGATGTATATAGGTTATTTCTCAGTTAAAAATGTAAAGAGATAAGTTTTGGAGGGAAAGTCTGGGGCTGTTGTGCTGGGCAGATTTACATTTGAATCTGGTTCTTTACTATGTGATCTTAGACTAGATGCTTATTTTCACAGTTTGCTTATCTCTAAAATGGGGATAATTAGAATATGACTCAGTAGTAAAAGGAATGAACTTTTGATAAATGCAATAACATGGATGATTCTTAAAATAATCATACTGGGTATAAGATACAAAAGAGTACATACTGTAAGATTCTATTTATGTAAAGTTCTAGCAAATGCAAACTAACCTATAATGTTAGAAAACACATCAGTGGTTGTTTGGGGACAAGCAACTGGGGAGGAGAGGAAGGAGGATTACCAAGGGTCACAAAAGGACTTTTGGAGGTGATGGATGTGTTAGTTATCTTGATTATGGTGATGGCTTTATGAGTGTATACATATATCAAAACTTATTAAGCTGCATACTCCAAATGTGTGCATTTTATGATGTATCCATACTTCAATAAGCCTGTTAAAAGGGGGAAAAGAAAACATGTTTATAAATAGTTGGTGGTGGTTTAGTGAAGAAAACATGTTAAAAGTGCTATGAATGCAGCAGGCAATCAATAACAGACACTCATTTTCTCCCCTATTTTTACACATTTAAAAACAATGTCAAAATATTAACTTTAGTATCATATATTTATACAAGGCCTATAAGTGGTTACCAACACCTTCATTAATATAGGGTGCACTTTTACTTGCTTCTTTTGGGATCATGGGTAAATTATTATAAGGATTAAATGATACAATCATGTAATGAATTTTGAACAGCGTTGGGCATGTAGCAAGCACTCAATAAATATTTTTGTATATTTTTACTACTGTTATCATTCTGTGGATTTGATGGATGGCACACAGTGAGTAATCAGCAAATATTGGCTGTATATAATAATAATTATATTAGTAAATTGGATGAACAGGAAAGACTTGCAGAGAGATCATGGAAGTTGATTTCAGAAAGACTTAACCTTTTATGAGATTCCTTGATGGGGCTGGATTTTTGTGTTTTTCTTTTTTAGTTTTATTTTAAAAATGACAGGCTTCCCTGCATGAGCATGTATTTTTTTGATGTCAAATTGTGACAGTAACCGTCTGGAAGAAATTTGGTTAATGTCTTTTGCAAGAATATAATAACTCATTTTGATTGTTAATATATATAATATTGAATGTGGCAGGTGCATTTGCAGTGATGAGTGAATTTAGATGGGTTTAAATGGTTTCAAGTCCTTAACAAAGTGGTACTAATGTTTGGTAGACATTACCTTAGCATCAAACATAAGAATCTCCTGAGAAACTCTTTAAAGTATAGATTTGTTGGACCCACCTATAGATATTCTGACTCTATGGCTCTGGAATGGCTCAGAAATATGCATTTTAATACACATACCCTGTTGATTTTATTGCAGGCAGTCTGTAGGTCATACTTTGAGAAGCACTGATCTAAGATGTTTAGAACCTTGGACAGCGCCTGGTGACCTTGGACCAAGGTTTTCAGGACCTGAGACAGCGCCCAGAAACTTTAGCCCAGTACACTGTGAGACATTTACTCCAGTTCTCAATGGGGCTTGCCCATTTTACTAGAGAATAAAAAAACCCCAGCATCCCTTAATACTATACTTTTGGAAACTCAAAGTTCTGGTTCCTATGGCAAATAACGAAAAGACATATGTGGTGCACCCCATAGGAGAGAATATTCTAAGCCTAGAGTGCTTAACTTGGAAACTCTGAGGAGGTGGGGCACAGGTGTCTTCAGAGGAGCTGAGGCCCTCTTGAAATTGTGAGGAGGCTTATGTACATATATTTCCGTGGATGAGGAAATTAACTTTTTCTCCACTTGAGCATGGAAATATTCTGGATTGATTACTGTATGTACTTTTTTGTACAATTTATGTGCTTTGATAGACCTCTCAAGATTTTTGTGTGTGACTAGAAAATTTTATCTAAATTCCTTCTTGTTATTCAAGAACCTAAAACTGTCTGTATCACTTCAACTATGACAATATGAATAAAAACAAGCAAACAAGCAATCTCCGAAGGTGTCCACATCTGACATCTCAAGCCATAATTTGAAGAACTCTCAAGTGTTGTGATTGAATTCTTTAAAGTTGGTACAGAATTGGATATGTCTCATCTTGGCTAATCTGGAAAATCTATATTACTAAAAAAATTGTATTATTATAAGCCACAGCTAATGTGAGAAATGAGATTATTTGGGTGATTAAAGAGTTTTCTTCATACATCATTTGATCTTTAAATGTTTTGTCTTTGATAGCTTTACCAATAGACAAGTTAGTGATTGTAGAGTATTGAGTTAGGTAACACTTTCAGCAGGTTAAACTATTTCTATAGGCAAAGTTAATATTTCTATAGAAATATTAACAATATTTCACTTAGAATACATTTTCAAAGGCAACCCATTTATAGCAAGAAAATCATCCCTTATTCACCATATGTGGCTTGTCTGATGGGAGGCTGTAGCTTGATATTCCAACATGCGTAATATGTATGTAAAGAGAAATTCATTCTCTCAAAGGCATAGCTGATTTGAATTATTTGTCCTGAAAGATCGTGTTCTTTGACTATGGAGAAGACTCCCCCGAGTCAGTGCCAAAAAGACCTGAGCTATCCTAGTGGTAGAGAGGAGGAATCAAAAGTGTTAATATGCTCATCTGCTCCATGAGGTGTGCATTTGGTAGGCAGATTGTCTCTATGACACTGACATTTTTCTTTCTATGAGGAATAGTGAGATGGAAATTATTGGCTCAAGGATCTAAGCACTTAGAAAATCTTGTAAATTATCTGTGCTAATTGCAGAGTAAAGACAACACAGGCAGTTTATTTTCTTGGCTTCTGTGACACCAGCTTTTCATGTTTGATCCCCCTACCTCCCCCCTCATACAATCTCATGGATGTTTCCTTTCAGTCTCTTTACAGGCTCCATCTTCTTTGCTTGACCCCATAATGCTTCTTCCTGGGTCCCATCTACACTATCTCCCTGGTGGATTTCATTTAGTCCCATGACATTAACACCATCTATATGCAGATGGCCTCCCAAATGTAAATCTCCACTGACCTTCCCTTGAGCTGCACAGGCTCATAAATCAGACTGTCTACTCGATGTCAAGCTGCCTACCTGACTTGGATGTCTAATAGGCATCTTAAATGAAATGGGCCCTAAAGGGAACACTTTATTCTCAGCTTTTCACTCTTCCTAAACTGTTCTTATCCTGGTCTCTTTCTCAGAAATGGCACTACCCATTTCCAGTTTCTTAAGATAAAAACCTAGGAGTCATTCCATTTTTTATCATATGTCACCTCAGTTTTATCTTTAAAATATATCCCCAACATATTAGCTTCTCCCCAATTGTACAGCTGTCAACTTCAGGTTAAACAATCACCTTCTCTGCTATGGACTATTTGAGTGGTCTCTTAACTATAATCTCAGCTTCTATTTTTGTCCCACTCCAATTCTTTCTCCATAAAGCAGCCCAAATAAATGATAAATCAGGTCATATTACCTCTTTTCTTAACATTGACCAATGGTTTCTCAGTGAATTTGGTATAAAATTCAGACTTCTTTCTTTCCATGGCCTTTAAGACCCTGCATGATGTGGTCATGTTCGCATCCCTTACTCATCTCCTCACACTCTCTCTTGCTTCCTCTGTGCCAGCCACGTCAACCTTCTTTCAGTTACTTAATCACACCAAGTTCTTCCCCTGCCCAGAGCTTTTGCACTTCTTTATTCTTCATGGACCTTCCATATTCAAGACCTTCACATGGCTAGTTCATTCTCAATATCCAGCTTTCAGGTCAAATATTATTTTCATAGATCATATTCATGACAAGGAGATCATTCATTCATTTCTTTTTCAGTCACTGTCTTTCATGTTACTCTGCTTCATTTTCTCTTGGTTATTATCACTTATTTGGTACAAATTTTATATGTCACATATTCAAACAAGCGAAATACATGGGAAATACCCCTATTTTTAATAATAATCAGGCTAAGCTAACTATTGTCATACATAGTCTCAAATCTCAGTGGCTTAAAACAAAAAAGTGGGTTTCTTGTACGTGTCATTCTCCCACGTAGGGTGGGAGATTATGGGAATGGGAGATGGGGAGGGCATGTTTGATGTACTTCTACTTCCTGTCCACTCTGCTCTCTTCTGAGGAGTTGAGGAGTTCTCTCTTGTCATCAGTCGCTGAGGTCTTCACTCTGCCCTGCATTCACCAGGTCCATACCAGTCATCCAGCATCCTTTTTGTCCAGGGCGAATTGCCTCTTCTAGTCCACTGGTATTTTCTCAGCCAACTCTGTACCCTTTTAATGCTCTCCCACACCATTCTGTGCTGAAGGAGACTTGAGGAGGCGGGGTGGAGAACACCTATATTGTACTCTTTTTCTGTCTGAACCTCCATCCTCCATTCTGCTCTGCTGGGGCCACTCCCTGCTGCATGGGACATTATGTGAGGCTGTGAGAAATTCTCTGCTTTTAGATTCCTGAGCCTATTTGGACCACTCTTTCACCACTCAACCAAAATTTATTTTCAGGAGGGGCCAAGAGGAAGCGTCTTTATTTTAGGGACCATTACCAATAATTTTCTATCTTACTGTTATCTCCCAATTTTGAAGCTCTTTCCTTCAATTCTCCAAAGGTCTTTGATCTCCTCTCAGTGTGGTGGTAAGAAAACTGCCATTCTATTTCATCTATTCTATTTCAAAACAGTGTTTATGGATGAACTCTATGCCCTCTCCTTCCAGGCTTTGGCTTATTGATGTTCAAAGCCAAGCTTTATAAAATTAAATAAAACAAGGAAAACCAAAACAAAACATTTTCTCTTCAAGCGTCTTGATTTTTCAAGGCTATTTTCTCTTCTATGAATGAAAAAAAAAATCTGTTTACACACTCAAAGCCACTGACAGTAGTGCCAATAGAAAGGCATTGTTGCTTCTTCAAGGGCACAAGGAAGCATGTGGGTGGAAGTATGGTTGGTTGTGGAATGAGAAACTTTAGCGAAGATTTCAAAATATTACTTCTACACCACATATTGTTGTATATGTGCTCTCTTCCTCCCAGAGATAATCTCTGTGAGAGCAAAGACTTTGACAATCTTGTTTACTTATATATTCTTGGTGCCTTGAACAGTGCTTGTGCAGAGTAAATATTTGTTAAATAAGCAATGTACAATTATTAATTAATTAGTATTTGTTGAATGCATAGAGGCAAGGCTTTGGCATTTTCCGGAACTTCAGTTTAAGCCAAGACTTTTATATGCCCATCTCTTCTTGTTTCTATCCCTCTTAAAATGATTTGAATGACCACAGATGACCAACAGAATTATGCTGACATTTGAGGACCTCTGAGCAGATCCTCTCTCTGGACTCCTTCATGTAAATACTTTACAGACCTAGTTCAAGTCCTTTTCTGAAGCAAAACTACCAGAGGATGCCCCTGGATTGCTAGTACAGACCTTCAGGGGGTCTCTTCTGATGATAAGAACTGAAACAAAAGGAGATTTTGTTTTGTAGAAATGAAAATAATTCAAGAAGACAGAACTACAGTGTACCCATGCTTTATTCTAGAACACATTTTCTTCATGTTATTTTAACTTTGGTAGCAGTAAAATAGTTTGGGCATGACAGTCATCTCACACAGATTAAAACAACTTAATACAATGACATTTTATATGATTTAGGGGAAGTAAACACTCTACAAATTTGGAAGGAGAAAGAAAAGAAAGAGAATGAAATTCTTTTCCTAAGTGCCCAGTTTTGTTAAGTTAAGGCTTTGCTCCCTGGTCACACTCCCACCCTGATGTGTGGCCCCAACCCTGATTTACAAGGCTGTGTCCCTGAGGCAGATACCTGGCCTTCCAAAACCAGCCAGCGCTTCTATTTCTCCATCACCTTGGTCATGCCATCTGCTCAGCCTGGAAATCCCACTACTTTAAGGCTCAGCCTAAATTCCTCCTCCTCTTTGATTACTTACCTCCTCTTCCTTCCCATCAGAATTAAGTGTTTCTTCCTTTTGTAGCATGTTTCTTATACTCCTGTTTAGCACATGTTTCATTCGGCTTTGTGTTCGAGTGGGTTGATGACATGGTTATCTTTTCCTAGCCTGCCAGCCTCTCGAGAGCAAGTTCATTTTCTGTCCCTCTCAGCATCTCTCATCATACCTACCCCAGCGCTTTGCGCCCCACAGACATTCAGTTTTTATTGCTTTCATCCCACGGACACTGAAGTGTCTATTATGTTCCAGGCACTGGTCTAGACCCTTCATACAGTTAGGTAGACAAAGTTCTCTCCTTGGGACTAAACAAAAGTCTATTTTACATTATTATTTTCAATTTGAATAGATATGATTTTTAGTTCAATATTGCAAGACAGGTGGTTTCTCTTCTTTTTTTATTTTTAAAACTTTAGATGCAGGACTTCAACAGATGGCTATACTTTTGATTATATGTCATTCCCAGATTTATTCGTATTTCTGCCCTGTTCTCACTGTTTAGAAATGGAGCCAATTTTTCTATATACATGAACACATAGAAACACTTATTCCAGCTTGGAGTTGGGGGAGACTGGGGTGGAAGTCTAAATATGTGTTTGCCCTCTGCCATCTTAGTTTGAATTGCTTTATCAGGCACAGAGTCCCTTTTGAAACACTTATTAACTGGATAAATATGTATTAAGCATCCTCTATGCATAAAGCACTGTGTCCAGTTCTCCTACAATTTGTTTTTGACTTTTAAGAGGCACTATTTTCCCCGAGTGGAAATCTCCAGTCTGCCTTGTGGAGCTGGTAGTGACTGGGGAGGTGAGGGCTGCTGGTCATAGCTGGTTAGTGGTGGATGGAACTAGAATTCAGGATGTTTGGCTTTCAGTCTAACACTCTTTTTACCTTACCAGTATTTTATTATCTCAATATGCACTTCTCATAATGCCTGGCATTTTGAAAAGCAATGATAATTATAAACAGCAGATGTCTGTGAGTATGTCTACTATTATTACAAGTCAATCCAGATTGAATAGTAATGTTTAAATAAAAGTAATTTGACAATACAAATCAAGTAATACTCTTCTTATCATCGGTATTTACTCTTGGCATAAACTAGCGTAAAACTGTCACTGTTCAAGTGGTTATTAACTTTCTGCCAAACTCAGATATACACTGACTGTATTAACTTACTAATTATGGAATTGCTAATTGCTGAAAGGGAAAAACCCTGAAATCTCAGTGGTTTAACCAATAGGAGTAATTACTCGCACAAAAACAGTTTAGCACAAAAGTGCAGTGGGAGAGCTTCCACATGGTGACTCAGGGACCGAGGCTCTTTTCTAGTGACACTTTGAGGTTCTGCCATATTTTTGGGTTTCAGAATCCTTTGCTTCTCCTGGTAAATGGAAAACAGAGAGGGTAGAAAATGTGTGGGAGATTTTTAAGGGCCAGGCCTGGCACTGGAGTACATCAGGGCCCAGAATCCAGTGTCCAGAAGTCTGTCACATGGCCCCACATCGAGGCAAGGGGGTGGCTAGCCAGGAAAGACAGCCTCTGGTTGAGAAGCTGCTCCTGTACGATGATCTAGCACCAGGGACTGCAGCATGAATGGGGAAGCCAGGAAGGGCTGTCTTCTCATGCCTCCAGCTCCTTGTTTCTCTTCCCTTTGTCTCCGTGATCCTCCCCTCACTTCCTCCTCACCTGATAGGTACCCAGTCATCTGCCCTTCATCAAAAACTGCTCTTGGGAAGGAAGCAGTGCTTACTGTACCAAAGTGTAAATGATGTATAAAGCTCAACCTGAGGCTATCTGCATTTTTAACAGAAGAGACCTCTGTTCCATAAAGGTAAAAAAATATGAAGTTCTAATGAGAGAATTCAAAGGCATGTGAATTATTTTGGGGGAACAAGAAGCATGCAGTCTCTAAAATTAAACCACATGGTGGATCTGGCTGTCTTTCTATATAGCCCAAAACAACAACAGGATTCTTAAATTAGGAAAGGATTTCTTTATTGTTTGATATAACTTGGAAACTTTCCACAAAGACAGGCTATTATGAGCTGAATTGTCCCACCTCCCTGCCTCAAACTTTTATGTTGAATCCTTAATTCCCAATATCTCAGAACATGAGTGTATTTGGAAATACAGCCTTTAAAAAGGTGATTAAGTTACCATGAGGAGCCCCCCACCCCCAGGGTAGGCCCTAATCCAATCTGGCTGGCATCCTTATAAGAGGAGGACATTTGGACACACAGAGAAACACCAGTGGTGCTTGTGCAGAGACCATGTGAAGAGGCAGCAAGAGAGTGACCATCTGTAAGCATTATGAGAAGTACATAATGAGATAATAAAATACTGGTAAGGTAAAAAGAGTGTTAGAATGAAAGCCAAGAGAGAGACCTCAGAGGAAACCAACCCTGCTGACACCTTGATCTTGCACTTTCATCTTCCAGAATGGTGAGAAGATACATTTCTGATGTGTAAGCCACAGTCTGTGGTACTTTGTTGCGGCAACCCTAGCAAACTAACACATAGGTTCTTCCATTTTGTATATAGATCAATACATTTAGGTATGAAAGGGGGCTATGGGAAGGATTGGGAGCATGGAACCTTGATGATAAAAGAATCAGATTAGTGAAAGAGCTTAACAATTTACAATAAATGCACTCTATCATCTCCCTGAGGAGCCAAATGCATAATCTGTTAGACATCCTCCAGAATGGTGAATACGAATTGTCAGATTTGAGTTAACCTCTCTAAAAGGTGATCAAATACATTTGTGCTTGTCTCCATTTGTGTTTTTTGGACTGATTTATCTTGTTACATTGGAGAAATGGAAGATTCCCACAAAATGCTTTAACAATGGAAAATCAAAATTCTGGTTAAATATTAGTTAAAATCTTCTTGCCCTTACCTGTATCAAATATGTAGCTATCAATACATAACTGGATGATTGAATTTTAAGTTTTTATTTGAAAGGTAGCATTGTGGTTAGCATAGTCAGTGTGAAGCCTTGGGACTACCTATTTTTTTTTTTTTTTTTGCAAAGTAGGCAAAACCTCAAATCTTAATTCTCTTCTGTTTCTGAAACTCGGCAATTTCCAAAATACTTTTTACACCCAAAGCTGAGTGCAGGACTCTAAAGTGCCTTAGGGCATGTCAATATCGAGTTGGCAAAGTGTCTTTCCTTGCAGACACACAAGTGGCTTTGGGGCCTTTTCAAGGAAATAATGTTCGAGAATTCAAACCCAATCACAAATCCCTTGTGGATGAACAGGAGAAAGCAGGCATCTGGCGTCCAGAGATAAGAAACAGAAGCAACATGGTCCTGTCAAGTTGCTTTCTACAATGCCTTGTAGACATTCTGTTTATCTTAAGAAGCAGTCATGAGCTGCTTAGTTTAAGATTTTGGAAAGCAAATCATCCTTTTGGCAAAAAACAAAAAAATTATGTCAACCATCTGGCTAACTCAAAGACATCAGCACAGAGGAGGGAGCTTGTGCAATGGAAGGGGGCAGGCAGTGTGGTGCAGGAGAATGGGTCCTGGGCTAGAACTCTGCTGCCAGGTGATTATGTGTTCTGGCTCAATCCCTTAACCTTAACTTTTCCTTGTCTATTATACCAGAGTGTTTCTTGGCTAGGCTGACTGGGACTCTTAGTGGATGGAATTAGGAGATATTGCTAACCTCATGTACCTATTTGCAACCATTTATTTGCAAAGGACTTAGGACAAAAGACTTCATTGCCATCCACAGTTGTACCACAGGTTCAAACATTTATAGATATGTCTGATGGACTGGTGCATGTGTGTGTCTGGCTGAAGTCCTCTTCTAGGGAGGGTGGTGGAAGCCACTTAGAGAGAACTTCAAAGAAGGGAAGGGCCTGACACGCGGTGGCTCATGCTTGTAATCCTAGTACTCTGGGAGGCAGAGGTGGGCGGATCATTTGAGCTCAGGAGTTCGAAACCAGCCCGAGCAAGAGTGAGATCCTGTCTCTACTAAAAAAATAGAAAGAAATTAGCTGGACAACTAAAAGTATATATAATATATATGAATTATCTGGGCATGGTGGTGCATGCCTGTAGTCCCAGCTACTTGGGAGGCTGAGGCAGGAGGATTGCTTGAGCCCAGGAGTTTGAGGTTGCTGTGAGCTAGGCTGACACCACGGCACTCTAGCCTAGTCAACAGAGTGAGACTTTGTCTTATAAAAATAAAAAAAAATGGGAAGAAGGAGTTGAGCAAGGACAACTTGATTTTAAAATGAGACATGAGCATCAGGGAAGAATGTGGCAGTAGAATCTTGAACTCATTTTGATCTAGCCATTTTGACCTAGGAGAAAGGGGTTTTGTTTGTGAATTTAAAGTGCTGTATCAGTAAGCACGTGCTGAGGACCCTTCTTCTTATAGCTGGATATGACATAGAAGAAACATTATCCTTCCCATTTTGGAAAAAGGCAGTTGGTCTTATGGTTCAGGGCCAACTCTCAACTCCATGACACCATCTTGGGATGGGGACTGTGGCACTGGCTATGATCACAGATTTAAGTCATGAATATATATGTGCATCCTGGGGATTAGAGGGAAAATCTGGAGGAGGATAATGTGTTGAAAACAAGACTTCCCATCAAAAGAAAGGGAAAGCCTTGGAGCCTTTGAGAGTTAGGTAGATTGAAATATTCAGTTTTTGTGTGAGAGGATATGGTTGGGTTATAATCTTTGAATTCGATTCTGGTTCTAATTGTCAATATTTCTCTGAACCTGAGAGGGAATTCAACAGAAACTTTCATACATGTAATAATAATAATAGCTATCATTTGTTGAGTTTATTTGTTACTCACTATGAATCTCTGGCAGTAAACCCAACTTAAGGTGAAGAATCTCTTTCCATCCTTCCTATTGTCCTGCTCTGCATGGGGGTCCTCTCCCTCTGCCTCCTAAGGTCATTGGGCTCCAGTGCCCCCCAACTCCTTTCCTCCCCAGCTATAACCTGAGGAAGGGCCCTGCTTCAATTGCTTATGCTTTAGGGCTGCAGGGGAAACAATATAGCTTTTTCATATTGTTTTAAACTATTTCTACTATAGTCTTTCTTTATATTTACTTGTACCACAATTGGTACCAGAAAAAAATGGGTGACTTTTATTAACCCCAAGAGGATCTGAATGGTTTTTATACTGATTAACTTAATTATTATTATAACAAGCTCAGTGAAGTCATTGCGGGTTAAACATTACAAAGTGCAATTTCCCATAACAAACGAACAATGATTGGTAAATGCAATTTCCTAAAACAGAGTAGGTGAGTTCTACAGTCTAAAGGTTGAAGGTTGTATAATAATTAACCATTTAGTTATAGTAAAATCCCATAAGAGACCTCTGTGTACAAACTACTGAATTTTATGATGACAAGACACGGAAAAAGTACAAATCTGATAAGAAAAACATTCTACCCCTCTAATCTATCTAATGTTTGTATTCCTAGCGGCTTCCAGTTAACTGACTGTTAAATATTTTCCAGTTTCTTTTCTTATCTGTATAACAATGTGTAATTATTAGCTTAGAGCAGAGTATTCCCAAAGCCTCATGTCAATAGGTCAGTTTCTCAATCTCTTAAGACTACTCCATAAAAAACTTGTGACTTCTGTTTTTTAACCTTAGTTTTAGTTGAGGGTTAATTAAATAATTTAGGGTTTATAATTTTAATGTCTATAGCATAAATTAAAGAGGAATTTGCATTTGACTTGCCTCTAGTTGAGAAATAATATTTTTGGCTCTCACATAAAGGAATTTTAAGAATCACTCAAGGAAAAGAAATTGTTTTGCAGTAGGACAAGGAGTGACTTTTTTGTGGTTACTGAAATGGTGACATCCAGAGGTCCTTCCTGAAGCTGTCTGGCAGGTCAATACAATATGGGCACTGTTTTCTCAAATCAGACATTACAGTAAACACAGGGCACCTTGTTATGCAGTGAACGAAAATGCTCGTTAAAATGTGCAGAGGTTGGGATATAAGGGACAGTGGCACAGGGGTCACTATAGGGTTGCATAAGCCAGAAAATGAAGCAGAGAGGACTGCCATGTTCCAAGACATCTGCCATGAAAACTCGGATTTCTTGATATTTCACTCATTCTTTAGTATATTCTGTTAAAAACTATATTTGCTGAGTGTTCAGAGTACTGTGTTTAGCATTATAGATATAAAGATAAGCAAGTTAGACCAGTATTCTCAAGTGTCTTACAGCTTAATGGGAAAAGCAGATAGGCAAATTTTGAAAAGCAATTATGAAAAGGTGTGATAAATGTTATGCTAGGGAAAGAATGGGGTGTTGGGAGAACAAAGCAAGGGGCACACAGTCTCATCAAACGGGGGCTGGAAAGTGGCCTTATCTGAGGTCCAAAGGATGAGTAGGGGAGCCATTTGAGGGAGGAGTGTAGGCATTAGGGGTCCAGATAGTAGGTTCTTCTCATGTGAAGTCCTAGGGGTGAGAGATAATGGGGTGCATTGAGAATTAAAAGAAGTATACTATTGGGAGCAGAGAAAGCAGTTGTAGGGTGTGAGAAGGGAGTGGGAGATTAGGCAGGAAAGATAGGTAGGGCTCCATTAGAGGCCATGGTAAGGTTAGACTTTATCTGGAAGGCATGTGAAATCACTGAAGGGCTCAAAGACAGCATGATGTGATGAGTTACATTTTAGAAAACTCACTCTTATTGCAATTGGAAGAATAGATTGGCAGGGGACACAATTAGGGGCAGTGGGACCAGTTAGGAAGCTACTGCAGATTTTTAGTTGATAGATGTTGGAGGTCTGGACTAAGGCAGCATAATTGGAAATGAAGATGGATTGAAGGGTGTTGAGAAGGTAAAATGGCTTGGTGAAAAATTTAATGTGGATGTGAGGAAGGAAAAGCATTGAGGGTGGATGGTGTATGAAAATGCCACACATTGAGCTATTCAGGAATAGATTTGAGAGGATGATAAGTTCAGTTTTGGACTTGTTAAATTTGGGTCCCTGTGGATGTTGACTAGGAGATGAGTTACATGGGCCTGGAGCTTGAGAGACTGGTGTGGATAACGGAAATACTGGGTTTAGGTACAGAGTGCAAAGAGAAGAGAGCCTAGGATGGAGTTCGGAGGCATTGACATTTGGGTGACAGGTGGAAGAAGTGGAAGGTTCTATGGCCAGAGAGTAGGAGCAGTAAAAGCAGGGAACCCTGGGCCATGGAAGAGAGCATTTCAGTAAGGGAGAGATTAATGTATCAAATGCTGAGGATGGGCGAAGTAAAATAAAAACCGAAGCGTGTCTGTTGGAGTTAGCACAAGGTACACATTGGCATCTTTGGCAAGAGAAGTTTAAATGCCATGGTGGGCCAGGGACCATGTTGCATTGGAGTGGAAAGAAGAGGAAATGGAAGCAGAGATTGTAAGCACATTCCTTCAAGAGGAGAGGGGCTATATTCTGAAGAGAACATGGGGCTAAAAGATCATATTTTGTCTCCTGATGGGAAAGAGGCAGTAGAGTGAGAAAGTGCAGGAAAGAAATGGCATAATCAATAAAAGGGAAGGTTTAACCCTAAGCAGGAGGAGTCTTAACTCACCCAATGTGAAGAAGGCAAACATGAGCACCATGCAGACATATTGCAGATGCAGGTGTGGAGGCAGGAGGTCACCACATCAACCCACGTGGGCTAAAAGAGGCTGCCACCACTCCCACAGTCCTAGCCTCCTGCCTTTTTGTTTTAGCCAGGACGTCTTAAGGATCAATTAATACCATATTTTGGAAAAAACTTTGAAAATGGTAGATGATCAGAAAAGTAGTGGAGTAAAATGATTTTGTGAGGTGGTACAAAGTGGTGGCTGTGAATTTTACTGGCTTTATGATTTGGGCTGGGTGCTTTCCCCTCACTTAGGCCACTCAGTTTTCATTTATGAAGTAGCCTCTTCCTATCAGCCCTATAGAGTTATTGTTACTCTCCAATGTATTGGTTATCAGTTCAGGATGTACAATTATTGCTCTTAGGGGGTGATTTTAGAATATGTGGGGTAATTTTTTAGTTGTTGCAATAATGGGGAAAAGGTGGCATTTGGTGAGTGGAGTGAGATTCAGGAATTCTGGACATTTCACAGTGCACTTGACAATCCTGCAGGGATTTTCCCTATACCCTACTCCACCTGACTAAAAATTAAACTTTGTATTTTGAGATAATTGTATATTCACATGCAACTGTAAGAAATAATACTGAGACATCCATGCATCTTCAATCCAGTTTCAATCCAGTAACATCTTGTAAAAGTGTAGGATAATACAATATTACAACCAGGATGTTGACATTGACACAGTCAAGATGCAGAACATTTCCATCACTGCAAGGATCCTTCATGTTACATTTTATAGGCACATCTCCTTCCCTTCCACCTCTTACACCTCCTTAATCCTTGGAAACCATTAATCTGTTCTCCATTTCTATGATTTCTGTCATTTAAAGAATATTATATAAATGTTATATAAAAGGTTAATATGCAACCTTTTGAGATTGGCTTTTTTCACTCAATACGATTTTCTGGAGTTTCATCCCAGTTGTTGTGTGTATGAATGCTATTTCTGAGTGGTATTCCATGGTATGAATATGCCACAATTTGTTTAACCATTCACACATTGAAGGGAATCTCAGTTGTTTTCGGTTTGGTTATTACAAATAAAGCTGCTATAGACATTCATGTACAGGTTCTTATGTGAACATAACTTGTCATTTCTTTGCCCAGGAGTGCAGTTGCTTGGTCATATGGTAGTTGCACACTTAGTTTTTGTTCTTCTTCTTCTTCTTTTTTTATAAAGAAACTGCTTTCCAGAGTGGCTGTACCATTTTGCATTCTCACCAGCAATGTATGAGTGATCCAGTTTTTCCATTACTTTGCCAGCATTTGGTGTTTCACCATTTTTTATTTTAGGCATTCTGATAGGTATGTAGAGATATCTCATTGTGGTGTTAATTTACATTTCTTTAATGGCTACTAATGTGAAAATATTTGTATGTGTTTATTTGTCATCTGTACATCCTCTTTGGTGAAATGTCTATTTATGTCATTTCCTTATTTTGGGATTGGATTGTTTTTTAGTTTTTACTATTATATTTTGAGAGTTCCTTGTGTTCCTTCCTAGTTACTACCTCTTTGTTGAATACATGGTTTGCAAATATTTTCTCCCAGTATATAGCTTGTCTTTTCATCCTCTTAACAGGGTCTTTTGCAGAGTAAACTTTTAAAATTTTAATGAAGTCCAATTTATCATTTTTCCTTTTATGGATCATACTTTGAGCGTCAAGTCTAAGTATTCTTTGCCTATCCTTGGGTTCTGAAGATTTTATGCTAAGTTTTTTCCCCAAAAGTTTTATAGTTTTATGGTTCACATTTAAGTCTGTGATCCATTTTGAGTCAGTTTAAGATGTGAGATTTAGGCCAAGGCTCATATTTTTGCCTATGGATATCTAATTCTTCCAGCACCATTTGTTGAAAAGGTTATTTTTTCTTTATTGAATTGCTTTTATTCCTTTGTCAAAAATCAGTTGGGCATATTTGTGTGGTTCTATTTCTGAAGTCTTTGTTCTGTTTCATTGATCTCCCTCCATGAGTATCTCATAGTCTTGATTCTGGTAGCCATATTATAAGTCTTGAAAATAGTAGACTGATTCCTACCACTTTATTTTTGTTCTAGCTATTCTAGTTCTCCTGTCTTTCCATGTACATTTTGGAATAATCTTGTCCATATCTACAAAAAATTCTTGCTGGAATTTTAATAGTTGTGTTAAATCTGTATGTCAATTTGGGTAGAATGTATATCTTTGCTATGTTGAGTCTTTTGATCCATGAACACAATACATTTCTCCATTTTTTTAGAACTTCTTTGATTTCTTTTATTGGCATTGAATAGTTTTTATTATGCAAGTACTGTACATATTTTGTAAGATTTATATCTAAATGTTTCATTTTTGAGCGGTTTTAAATGATATTGTATGTTTTTTATTTCAGCATATTATGGGGGTACAAATGTTAAGGTTACATATATTGCCCATGTCCCCCCCCCCACCTTGAGTCAGAACTTCAAGCATGACCATCCCCCAAATGTTGCACATCTCACTCATTATGTTTGTATATACCCATCCCCTCCTCCCCTTTCCCACCTGCCTAACACCTGATAAATGTTATTGCTATATGTCCACTTAGGTGTTGATCCGTTAATACCAATTTGCTGGTGAGTACATGTGGTGCTTGTTTTTCTATTCTTGAGATTAATGTTGGTATTCACATGTTCATTGCTGGTATATAGAAATATAATTAATTTTTGTATGTTTATCTCATATCCTACAACCTTCCTGAACTCATTTATTCATTCTAGGAGATTTTTATTTTTAGATTCCTTGGGATTTTCCATGTAGACAATTATGTCAATTGCAAATAGGAACAATATTATTTTTACTTTCTGCTCTCTATTCCTTTTAGTTCTTTTCTTGCCATATTGCCTTGGCTAGAGCTTTCAGCACCATGTTGAATAAGAATGGTGAGAGTGGATATTTTGCCTTGTTCCTCATCTTAGAAAGAAAGCATTCGGTCTGTTGCCATTAAATATAATATTGCTGTAGGTTTTTTGTAGATGTTCCTTATCAAATTGAGGATGTTTTCCCTTATTCCTATTTTTTTGAAAGTTTTTAAAAAAATCGTGAATGGGTGTTAAATTTTTTCCAGTATTTTTCTGCATTGATTGATTTGATTTTTCTTCTTTAGCCTATTAATATGGTGGATTACATTGCTTGATTTTAGAATATTGAACCAACTTTGCATCCCTGGAATAAGCCCCACATTGATCATGGATATAAATCTCAGTCCACTAATTCTAGGACTGAGGACTGAGAATTCAATAGAATTCTATAGAATTGAATTCTATTCAATTCAGTAGAATTGAATTCTATTTGCTAATATTGTATTAAGAATTACTGTTTCTATATTCATGAGGATTTTTGCATCTACACCTAAAAATTTACCCTACTTCTAAAATCTCTTCCAATTTAAGGTTCCATAACCATGAGGTGAGAAACACTGCTAGACTGTTACCTTTTTATTAGGTTGAACAAAGTCTGTGTATACCACCACATGTATCTCCAGCACCCAGCACAGAACTCACCATGGTAACATTCCTTAGGTTACATAGGCCTTAACAGGTATGCTTTTTTTTCCCTCCACTTTTCACAGTCTTCTTATGTTTATTTTGTATTTAAGGCTCAGGGTTTCTATTTGTACTTAACAGGAAGAATAGGGAACAGTACATCTATGCTATTGTCCCAGAAGTGGAATTACCACTCATGACTTTTGAATGTCTTACCATTCTTGGAATAAAAAACTGTAGTGATCAGAACCTAGCCTCCAACTCTGCTTTACATCTGTCACAAATTAGTTTTAGTAATTTTCTAAAATTATGATTACTGTGTAAAACAGGGAAAGATTGTGCTTTGTTTTGCTCTCAACTTTCCCTAAAGTCGGTCACCATTTCAGGAAATGCCGTGACTTAATGGCTGTGCTGCTTATGGGATTGCAGTTGTCAGTTCCACATACCTGTATCTGTCGCATTTGCAAGTGCTGCATTCCCACTGATTCCACATAGAAGTGCAAGCATCTGACTGCTTCATCATGTTTTCAAGTGTGGTCATGCCCAACTACCACATATGAAATGTATATTATTTTATTAGACATTAATTTCCTTTTATTTCTCTTTTATGCTTGGGGCATCTTATTGAAACTTCGCAACATTATGTAGATTATATTTTATGTGAATTTTATTTCAGGGTAGGAAAGAATGGTGGCTCAAAATAGTTGCCAGAAGAAGAGAGTATCAGATATGAAAGGGTTGAGATCACTGATCTAATGCAATTAGTGAAAGTGCTAATCAAGTTTAATCTGCTAATAACAATGATATTTAATACTATTAAATAAAGATTCAATTCTGCAAATCAACCACAAGATGTCCATCGTACTCCTTTCCAGTCTGAGAGAAACCATGGCATTTCTTGATTATCAAAAAGAGCAGAGATAATAATAGATTTCTAGCTTGTCTTAGAATCTTTAAAGAAAGGCAGACAGGCTGCACACTACACAGGGGTGACTGTTATGCTTGCTGAAAGTTTCAAATGGGGGTGAGAGAAGATATAACATTTATTTTAAAAAGCTATTTGTGTGATGCTGGGAATTCACCTATTTTTTTCTGAGCCTCATTCCTTCATTGTGTACAATGAGAGGATTGTGGAGCTAAAGATGGTCACTTAAGAGCTCTTGCATCTCAGTGACAGCCCTTGGCAATTTTCATTCCTTAGCTCATTTGAAAGGATGGGGGCAGTCATTTTTTGGTGTCATTTCTCACTGATTCTAGGACTGAGAATATGTGAAGCTTGACTTTCTTTCTGTAGGGTGAGGTGACAGGGTCAGGTGAGAATGAAGCAGAGAGGAGAGACAAAGATCTGCTGAGAAAGGACATTTCCACTCTTTCTGTAGATTCCACCTATGAGATCTCTCTCAAATCTAATCCCATTCCCCATTTCAGGACCCTTTCTTCGTCATGACACTTTTTCATATCTTAATTAATTTGCTTATCTGTACTCTCTCTCCTCTCCATAACACCAATGTTATCTCCCTAAAATGCAGACCTGATCATGTTATCATGTTTATAAACAAGGGATGACTCCCCATAGCATGAAACTAAGCCCTTCTCCACCAGGCTCTGGCCTGTCACCTTGGCCCAGTGCCTACTTCCCCCCACACTCTTTCTGCTCTGAGCATGTTGGGCTTCCTGCTTGTCTCTAAACATGCCATACACTTTCATGTCTCCAGACCTCCAGCTGAAACTTTCCTTTCCCTCTTCAATCAGCAAACTCCTACCTTCTCTTCAGTACTCAGCTCAAATGTCATCTTTTCTGTGAAGCCATTAAATAATTTCTCGTTTATATTCCCACAGCCCTTTGCACATAGTCTGTTAGAGCACTTGCCACACTGTGTTATGGGGTCCATGTCACAAGGGTTAATGTCTCCCATGAGACTTGTGAACCTTTTAACACCTTTCGGACTGCTCAAGAGTTTTCCTGTATTTCGCGCCATCTGTTAAGGACCATAGATGTCAACACGTTGTCTTTTCCATTAGGGAGAGTAGAAGTTTACTGCCAAATTTGCAAATGAAAACATCAATAATGAGGAAAAGTGACATAATATTTTCCAGAAAAAGCGATATTCTTCTCCTAGCATGGAAAGATAAGCGGGTTGTCCCAGTGATATCAACGATCCATGACATTTCTGTCTCGACAACAGGAAAAAAAAATAGAAAAACGGGAGAGAATATTGTAAAACCTGCCTGCATCAAGGAATACAATGCCCACATGAAAGGTGTTGACCGAGTGGATCAATTCCTTTCATGTTCTTCCATTCTAACGAAAATGATGAAATGGACAAAAAAAGTAGTGCTGTACCTTATAAACTGTGGACTTTTAAAAAAATTTCAGCATATTATGGGGGTACAGATTTTAAGGTTTCAATAAATGCCCTTTCCCCCCTCCCCCTACAAGTCTGAGTTTCCAGCATGACCATCCCCCAGATGGTGCACATCTCACTCATTATGTATATATATACCTGCCCCCTCCCCCCCTCCCACCTGCCCAATACCCTATTACTGTAGTACCTATGTGTCCACTTAGGTGCTGTTCAGTTAATACCAGTTTGCTGGTGAGTATTTGTGGTGCTTGTTTTTCCATTCTTGGGATACTTCACTTAGTAGTATGGGTTCCAGCTCTAACCAGGAATATACAAGAGGTACTATATCACCGTTGTTTCTTAGAGCTGAATAGTACTCCATGGTATATATATATAAAACTGTGGACTTTTCAATTCCTTAGAGTGTACAATGCCCTCGATCCACAAGCAAAAACGAAGTATAAACAGTTTCTGCTATCGGTGGCGAGAGACTGGATAACAGATGACAATAATGAAGGCTCTCCGGAACCAGAGACAAATCTGTCCAGCCCTTCCCCTGGGGGTGCGAGGAGAGCACCTCGTAAAGATCCACCCAAAAGGTGCTCAGGGGATATGAAGCAGCATGAACCTACGTGTATTCCAGCGAGTGGAAAGAAAACGTTTCCTACGAGAGCCTGCAGAGTTTGTGCTGCCCATGGAAAAAGGAGCGAATCTAGATACTTATGTAAATTTTGTTTGGTCCCTCTTCATAGAGGAAAATGTTTTACGCAGTACCATACATTAAAAAAGTACTAGGACCTTTAATTGTTTAATTGTTTTTGTAAATAAAAATGTTATAATTATTGAAAAACAACACCTAAAATGCATTATGATCTGTAATTATGGTGATTTAAATAATGTGCAGTTTGCCCCAAAACGTGTGGTCCTTGGCATTTGTCTTAGAGATTTCTATGTGGTCCGAAAGGTGTTAAGGGAAGGCACTGAGTTTTATTTAGTGTTTAATTTCTAGTGCTTGGCACATGGTAAGTGCACAATAAATATTTGTTGAATGAATGAATGAATAAATGCACAAAGGATAGTTCCCCAGCCTGACCACACATTAGGATCACCTGGGAAGCTAGTTAAAATCCGGATTCCTAGCTCTTACCTACCAACTCTGGGTGGACCCATTAATTTGCAGTTTGATAAGCTCTGAGTGATTCTTATACAGACATCCTGGTGCTGGCTCTTAGGTGGCCTTTGGAACCATTGCCAAATCCATTATAAATGAAGTTCTAGTGCTTTCCAACAGGAATTTCACAGATCATCCTAGGATGTTATCTCCCATCTTCATATTCTGAACTTGCTCCAAGCCATTCAGCTCACTTTGACTTGTGGAAAATTTCAGAGTTATTCTGGGAGCTTTACAAAATAATATACAAATTAGCTGGGCATGGTGGCATGTGCCCGTAGTCCCAGCTACCTGGGAGACTGAGGCAGGAAGATCGCTTGAGCCCAGGAGTTTGAGGTTGCTGTGAACTAGGCTGATGCCATAGCCCTCTAGCCTGGGCAAGAGAGTGAGACTCTGTCTCAAAAAAGAAAAAAATAATGATATAATGTTGAAGCCCCTCCTGTGGAGATGCTGATATGGTTTAGGGAGGACAGAGGGGAGATCCAGGTATGGTCATGTATATTTTGAAAATCTGGAGGAGACTTTGGTAGATCATACTCTGCTTTAGTAACTCCACCTGTAGGAACACGTGTATTCCCTACATTTCAGGGAGTGGGGGCCAGAGATTTTGGTTCATGTTTAATTTGGTCCCACTGAGCTTACTTGCAATCCATATTTTGAATTTCATATGTGACATTTCAAAAATTTCCTTTTGGTTGGAGTCCATTGCTGGAGAGCTAGAGTGATTCTCTGGGGGTGTCAAAGGAGCCTGTTTTTTCATATTGCCAGTGTTCTTATGCTGGTTCTTTCTCATCTGGAATCTCTTCCCTTAGCTCAAAACAGATGGCTTTGTGGTTCACCTGTTCTCCTCTGCTGAGAACTCTGCTGCCAAGAAGAATGCTCAGGCAGGAGAAGGGCTGATGCACCATGAGCCTGTGACAGGAGGGGCCTCTCTTGACAAGATTAGCCGAGGCAGGCAGCTGTGGGATGCACAAGCCACTCACAATTCCCTCTCTTAGAAGTGACAGCACTCTTTGTCATTCAGGGATCCAAAAGCACTGAGATGGCAGCTTCTACCCTTGCCCCAGCGGCAGCAGAAGTGGTGGAGGCAGCTCAACTTGCTGGGCAAGGGCTGCCAGACTGGCTGTGGCTGAAATACTCTGGCTGGGCAGTGTGATTGTGCCAGGGACTTGGCACCAGGGAGGGTAGGCTCCCCTCAGAAGATACAGGCAGCTCAGTGAGAGGACTGTTAGCCTCACCCTCCCTCAGGAGAGGCTATAGTTTTTGCACTTGGGGCACGCAAAAGTGCTTGTTGTGGCTTTTTTAGAGGGAAAGGGGTGAGCCCCCAGCTCCATGGAATACAGTCCCCAAGACTGCTACATTTTAGCGGGTGCTGGGGAGCATTGGCTGTGGATTCAGTGATGTAGAGACCCAGGACCTGGAATTTCCAGGTTGAGACCACCATGCCACAGGTTTGTGCTTGGGAGCAGAGGTGGCTATGTCCACAACATAGGGTGGTTAGAGGAAGGGAGGTCCCCATCTCAATGTCCCTTTATAGGCCCTGGTTCTACTTCTGCTTTGTGGTGGGGACACTCTCCTGTCCTACAGAGTCCCCTCTGCACTTGTGTCTCTACTGGGAGAGGTGCAGACAACCTTGGATCATAAGCCAGGTGCTCTCAGTGTAGAAGAGTGCACTCTTCACCCCCATCTGTCGTAGGAAGCATCATGGCACTTCCCAGTGCCTTTGGGGAAGTCCATCCTATGGGTCAGAACTCTAGGAACATTACTACCATACTGTGTCTCCCTATTCCCTGTGGTTGTCATAGTCCAAACAGGTGCTGGGGGATGTTTATGTGAAGGCAAAGGCTTGTCTCCAGGCCATCACTGGAAGTGGTGGCGGCACTGGCCCCTGGGCAGATGTAGTTCTCTGGGGCTGGTCTCACAGAATGGTGTCAGCCGTAGCTCAGGGCTTGGAAGTGCACAGGACCCCACTGTGCCCTTCTCCGGAGCAATGCTGCAGGCAGCTCCCTGTGTTAGTCTGGAGGGCAGAGAGGCCCTGCCGTAGCTAGGATTGCAAGGTCTGCAGTGGGAGTGTGGAGCCCTGGAGGTCTATCCCCTGCCCTTTCCCCACGTGTGGGCCCCTATTCTGGCTGCTTCTGATCTGGCCGTGGGCTGTCCCACTTCTCTCTCCTTTGCTTTTGGTGCCTCCCATCACTTCTCTGTTGAATCCCTGTGCTCTCTCTTAGCCGATCCCATCTGTAGGTGAATATCTACCTGACACTTCAGATCCTCTCCGTGGGAGTGGTGTGTGTGGCTGCCTCTACTCTTGGTTCCATGTCTCTCTGTTTTCTTCTGGGAGTTTTGCAGCTTTAGATGTTATTAATACATTTAAATCCTTAATCCATTTTGAGTTGACTTTTAAAAGGTAAAGCTGATAGTTTAATTATGATTAGTAACAAATCTCAAATCCTTAATATCGTTAGTCCAAAATTTTCTGAAGAATTGAAGACAAATAACATAGTTTGTGTTTTGATTTATGAACAGATAAATTGAGATAATAGTGGCATTATTGCTATTTTTATTGTTCATGTTATAGGTCAATCATATTTATATGGGGGTTCATGTACTTCATGTGGGTGACTGTGCTTTCTACTTTCAAGCAACCATTCATTGTCTTATATGACTCATACAACTATCAAGGGAGATGGGCTTTGAGAAATGAGAGGGTGAATTTGAATAGAGGTAAAACTTTGTAGATATGAAGAAAAGTTCTTTTCCAAGTGATGTTATCCTTCTTAGTGTCTCAAACTAGATCTTGTTCAGACATGTTATAACAGTTAGTATGAGTTTATTTTGGTGCAAAAAAATTTGAAATCCATTCATAGTCTTTTCATAATACAGGTTTTTCCATGAACTTTTTGAATGCCCCCCTTAGCAAATTAAATCCATAAGTATATAAAAAGAATTATACAGAATTTCAAGGGAGATTTATTCCAAATGTACAAGATGTCAATAATAGTAAAAACTGAGGTGGGGGAGGGGGTGTGTATGGGAACTCTCTGTACTTTTGGTTCAGTTTTTCTAGAAACCTAAAAACCACCCCAAAAGGGTCTATAAGATATGCTAAAAGGACTTGTGGATATTTAGTCTGGGCCAAACTGCCCTCCTGGTCCTAGTCTGTGACAGGCTCTGAACAGGAGTTTTGTGTGTGTGTGGGTGATTTGCAGGGGGTGGGGATGTCACACTTAAGGTCACAGAGTCAGCACTGTGACAGAGTGACACCAGAATCTAGGAGCCAAGCTTGTTCTCTTGGCAGCATATCCTTGCTTTCAGGGATTGAAAGAAAGATTATACACTACAAACCAAATAGCAGAGCCAAAACCCCAATTAAAATGCGACGATGGCATTATTGGCTTTTAACCATATATTTGATTCTTGTTGTGTCTGAGGACACTCCTTAACCTCTCTGGAGAAAGCTAACAAGATGAAAAATATGTGACTCGTCGAAGGTTGTGACTTTCCATGAAATAATTTTTTTTCTTGGAACTTGCCATTTCCCTCGGGAATCTTCTCTGGATCATGTAATTCATGTTTTTATGCCCTGTGTAGGGATTTGGGTTTTCTGTTTATGTTTTGATAATATAAATCAGGCTGAGCATTTAGCAATAGTCTCAGCAGGCACTGGGGAGGTAAGTTTGTCAAATGCAAATTAACATATATAATCCTAAAACACTTCCAGTAACTGACTTAATATGTGCTCTGTTGACAAAGGAGTCTCTCAGGTAATAAATGTTGAATGCTTGGGAATAGAGTATATACTTAAACCCCAGCCAAAATTTAGCTCCTGAAGCCAAGTTTTAAGCAAAGAGACAAAGTGCTTGTTTTGTTTTGATATTTTTTAAAAAAGCTGGATGATTAGTTAAGCTGATAAAAATTTAAAAACATAAAAATTATATAATCCCTTTTTAGTTGAATTCTTATTAAAGAGAAATTTGCTTAAAAATAACAAATGAGCACATTAGCTGATTTTAGGATAACTGTATCATTCCAATTTTAATATGCGTGCTGCCAAAGTGAACATTTAGGATAACTGTATTATGTATCTCTATTTCTCTTTCTATATATAATAGAAAAAAAATACATTACGATAATAAAAAAAACTCACTAATTTTGAATAATTGGCTTAGTGATGTGGAGATACCCAGTTAATAAGTAAAAATGTTCAAAGTATGAAAAATTTCAATGGATATGTAAAGTTAATACTTTGAAGAACTAATAATTGATGAACAATTGCCAATAAAAACTCTGACAGATTGGCTTTAAAGAAAAGACAAAAAATTGTCATTGTTATACTTGATGTTAGTATGCAAGAAAATTTCTCAAATGCTGTCATTTGGTTACTCAATTAAAAGAACATTTCCATTTATTATGCTGGTGCTCTTAATTTGTCAAGAAAGCTTTTCTTTTTATAAGTAGAGCAAATTCAAACTTCAAATGACAGTATGTCTGAATCAAAGTTTCTTCACAGTGGCACTATTGCTGTTTTGGGCTGGGTAATTTCTTATTGTGGGAGCTATTCTGTACATTGCAGGATGTTTAGCAGCATTCTTGGTCTCTACCTACTGCATGTCGGTAGCACCCTCTACCCCCAGGTGTGACAAATAAAAACATCTGCAGGCATTGCTAAAGGGTCCCTGGGGGAACAACTTGCTTCTGTTTGAGAACCACTGGTCTAAATTATTGGAATATCTTAAACAGTGCAATTAAAGTGGCTAAGATTATTGAATGTATATTCTACAATGAACATGGAAAAAAGGATGCCTTTAAATAAGAGTCAGTGTATAAATAGATCAAATTTGATCTGGTATCTGGGCACCTCTATTTCAGTGCTCATTCTAAGGACTGAATTTGGGTGACCATAGCAAACTATTTGGTTTATATAAGCATTTATTTTTCTTGGCTGCATTTGGTGTATAACCTGTCTGTTCCAAGATAACTCAGAACAGAGTATACCCTGTGATATTCAACATAATAGCTCAAGGATACCCATGTTGGCTAAATACATTGTTGATTTAATTACAGTGGCTTTGAATAAAGAATTTAGACCTCTTCTTTCTGGATAAGTGTGTTATTGACCTTTTTCTTGTAGCTCTTCATCACCCTAATGACACATTCACTAATTTCAAAAAGAGTAATTTCCCTCCAAAGGCTGATGATTTCAATGAACTGTTTTGATCGAAGGAGGATTTATAAGTCTTTGCCAGTTGGGCTAATTGCTCATTCAAGGCCTTTAATTGTTCCCTGGCTCATTTCTTTTTAAGAGGCATCTGAACTAGCCTTTCTTTTGCTCATTAGGTTCTTGGCAGCTTCCCAAAGTAAGCAAGGGTTGACATCTGGTATGTGGTACTTAGTACACTGGTGATTTTTGCCGTTTCCTTATTATCCATTGTCCCCCTCACTTCTCTGGGTCCCAGTTTCTTCCTCTTGGGATGCTTCTTGATTTATAAGTAGGGTAAAAGCATAATTTCAAGAGCTCAAGTGAGGCTCAGGGCAGTGAGAATTGTTAGTGTTTATTTTTGTTGGGTCTTGTTGAAGCATTGTGATGTAGACCAGGAAAATAGCCAATGTGGGATATGTTCAGCCTCAGAGTTGGGTGGGTAGGGGATGCTTAGGGAGTGACCAAACATTTAAGTCTTCCTGGGACTGAAGGACCTCCCAGAGCATGGAGATTTCATTGTTAAAATCAGGAAAGCTGGAATGAGTTGGTCACCCTGGGAATACTACTGTAATCCCGATGTCTCAGTATTCAGTGACCTGTGAGCACAAGTATGGTCACACAGTCATCAACACCTAAAAATTGATAGCTATGGGTCCCCACATCATAATGGCATTAACTTAGTCCCCTGAAACTCTCCCAGATTTTTTTTAGGGATGTCCAGAGAATGATTCATTTGTGCTCATAACTGAGGGCTTCTGTTTTTTCCTTTCCTTCCTTTTCAACTTCCCAGCAGTGGATTGCAGCCTACAAACCACCTAAAGAAGTGCCTCTATACTGCAACTGTTGTTGGAAGTGTATGTAAAACACTGGTCCAGAACTTGTCTGTATTCTGCTTTGCTGGGAATTTTTTCTTCTTTGGGAGATCCCAAATCCTTCAGGCTCTCAAAAGTGCCCAGAGAGAGAACAGAGTTTAGCTCCTGGGCTCCCTTCTTTCCCCTTACTATAAGCCTCCTTTTTATCTGTTATCCTTCTCTCCTGCCTCTAATTATTCTCAGGCATTCCTGGACCTACAAAACTGAGAGTCAAAACCCGCCATGCACACTAACCCACACCACATGGGTGTGGTCTTATTCCTCTCACCCACCCTCTCAGAAGCTTCTTTTCTGCTTAACCAAACCACTGTCTCACACAACCATGAAGTGTGAGGATTTGCCTAACTCATCAAGGGTTTCATCTCAGCTTCTAACCACTTAATTGAAACCAGTTTAAACTGTTCTTAGTCCCCACGGTTATATGGCAAGAGTCCTGGCCGTTGTCTATCAGAGTTACCTGGAAGCCATCAGGACAGAACACAAGAGGTCAGGGGGTGCTGTCCATGGTGCTGCCGCAGTGCTCAATGTTGATGAGCACTGATGGGTTTCAAACTACGGACAGTCTCAGTCTTACAATGGTCCCACTTATGAATTTTTGACTTTATGATGGTGCAAAAGCTATATGCATTCAGTAGAAACCATGCTTTGAGTACCCACACAACCATTCTGCTTTTCATTTTCAGTACAGTATTCAATAAATTACATGAGATATTCAACACCATAGTTCAAGACAGGCTTTGTGTTAAGTGATTTTGCTCAATTGTAAGATAATGTAAATGTTCTGAGCACATTTGGGGCAAGCTAGGCTAAGCTATAATATTAGGTAGGTTAGATATGTTAAATATATTTTTGACTTAGAATATTTTCAATTTATGATGGGTTTATTGATGCATAACCCCATCATAAACTGAAGAGCATTTTTACAGAATTACAGGGCAAGTATTAGCAAGCCAAACTTTCATTTCCTCATTAGCCACTGCCATTCCAACTTAAGTCATTTTCTTATTTTTTGTAAAGACAGAAGAAGGAAAAAAAACCTGTCAGTTAGAAGGATGTTGCCTGCAAGTAACATAAATTCTGATTCAAACTGGCTTAAGCAAATAGGACATTTATTACCTTTTATAACAGTAAGTCCATAAATAAGGCAGGCTTCAGAGTTGATTGACTCAGTGCATCAGAAATATCAGGAAGCCAAGTTGTCTCCATATGTGTGATATGTCATCCATGCACTATTTCATCTTCAGGCTAATTCTTCTCTTTGTCACAAGATAGCTACCAATAGAAACTGGGAAAGCTTGTGCCCTTGATTTCATGCATTAGCAGACAGGGAGGAGGAGATGCAGATAGTGAGATGGTGGAAGAGAGGGGAGAGAGTGAGGCAGAGATAGTTCTTCAACTACAAAGTATGAATTCTTCTCTTTAATCTTATTGGGCCAATTATAGGTCATATGTCCACTCTGTTATCAATAAAAGTCACCAGGAAAATGCTATCCATTGTTTGTTTACACTAATTAGAATCTACACCCAGAGTTAGAAATAGGGTAAGTGTCTCTGAGTCACATGGGGTACATAAAAAATGATGGGTAGTTGAACAAAATTGAGATTTGTTTAGGAAAAAGGAAGAAGGGGACAGAAGCTGGGTAGCCAACTGACAGGGGTCCCTACACAAGCAATTCCATTTTATGCCACTTCTCTGTCTCCATGATGGTCCTGGTATTTAGGTGATATCTTTACAATTTGGCAGAATAAAGAGTGCAAAGAGAGTGGCTTTTGGAGTCCTATGGACCTGAGTTTGAATCACAGCTTTGCTGTCTTCTAATTGTCTTACTTCAGACAGTTGAGGTAACCTTCCTGAGCTTCTGTTTTCTTATCTGTTAAATGTCTTACCGATACAGACTGTGGAGTACTTTGGTGAGTATTTAAGACATAATGTATATGAAATGTCTATTCAGAGCTGGGCACACAGTAGGTACTCAAGAAATGTCAGTTTTCTGCTTTTTCTTCTCCCCCACCTTGCCAATTTGGGAACATAACTATGTATTGACTCCCCATCTTCACCCTCTTGGCCAGCTCTTAGAGACACTCATTTGCATGTCTTCATTTTTTCAACTGCACTTTTGGGCTGCCTTGGGCCATTTAGGGGGCCAACAGTTAGGGTTATATGTTAGCATCTTTCTCTAAAAGGTGGAAATTGATGGTGTGATATGTATCTCGTCACTAGGTGAAGAGTGTTGGGTGGTTCAATTCCTCTCTTTGTGGCTGACTACCTTACAGTGTCCAGTTTCTTTTGTACCAGATCCTGGAACTAGCACGGGTTTGGGGGCAGAAAATGTGGAGTCTGCTGTTTGAATATCTCTGTATGTCAGGTCTTTCACAGTAAAATCGTGATTTTTGTGATCTTTATTGGTTATTTTTCGGTATAATAATAAATAATGTATGAAATATATTATTATGTATATAATATAACGTATGAAAATGCACGTAAAAATGTAACATGCGAAACATGTGAAATAGAAGGAAAATCTCCTATTCTCAAGTCTTAGCCTTTCAGGTATCTAGGACCACTGATGTAGACACAAATATCAAAATATTGAATCTGGAGCCATCTTACCCCATATGGGATGTGTGGTCAAATCCTTCCTAGTCCCACTCTCATTTTACTCCTCTTCTTCTCTTATTTATCAAATATTTAGGACCTTCTGATAAAACTAGAGGTACAAAGACAGCTAAGGCACTGGGCCTCCTGAAGCAGTGACTTCTCTGTTTCCATCCACTTCCCCTTACTCTACAAATCTTGGTTGAGTGAAATAAAATAAGCCAAGCCCTGATTTTCCACCTCCATCCCTGGACGATGCCTTCTCAATGCTGTTGCAGTTTCTGTGTGATCCTTGGCATCTCGTGGGTGCCCGAGTGCCTGGTGTCAGTGGATCCTCACGCAGAAGATGAAAACACTCACCACAGAAGGGAAAGGTCTTATTCAGTCACACAGATTATTTGGTATCTTGTCCTGAGCTCTTGTCCTCTGCTGAGCTGGTGAATGGTAGGGCTCTGGTCAAAGCTCTTTGTTCCCCTCATCAGCTGGGTTGTCATGAATTTTCGTGGGTATGTCTTCTCTAGTATTGAGGGACCTGCTATTTAAAGCTATACACATCTCCTCTTCATGCCTAGAAATTCCATAAACTACAGTCTATATAAATTGAAAAATCGCCTCCTTAGCTCTCTGGTATCAGGTTGTATTGGGTAGAGCATAGGATGAATGTAGTGAAGACCACTTGGCTTCAATTTCAGCACAGACTTAATGAGGTACCTTGGAGAACTCACTGTATATATGTCTATAAATGGAAGTAAGAGTTTCTACCTTCTGGATGGGCTTCATGGAATCTGGGAGGATGTTTGAGAGAAAGAAAAAAAAACTGCATGGAAATAAGTAGGGTCTTTGATTGGGATTCCAAAGACATGGTATTACCTGCCTTCTTTTGTGCAATCTTGGGCAAATCCCCACATCTCTTTCCGCCCCCATTTTCTCATTGGTAAAATGGAGATAATAATACATGTTTGTCTTCTTAATTTAATGAGGGTTGTGGGAAGAAGCCAGCATGGCTATAGCAGTCAGGAGAGAAGAGAAAACGTGAAGTGGGTGAGATAATGTGGGCCAGCAGGTAAGTACTGAGAAGAAACAGAACAGGGAGATGGGGGAATATGGGTGTCAGCAGATGCAAACATAGGCAGAGTCACAAGGATTTTATCTGGCTGTCTCTTTGGGAGGCAGGATAGGGCCTGGTGAATAGTGGTGTTATACATGAATGGAAAGAGGAGAAGGAAGGGAGAAGTTCTGTAATAGCCCAGGAAGAAAAAGATAAGAGGAAAACTATTCTAGCCTGTTTGAAATTGGTGGACTTATTTCCTTTAAGTTAAGGTTGATCTGAGAAAGAGAGAACAAAGACCATTAATGTTAATATTAATATATTAAGGGAAAGTGGAGAAATCAAGGAATAGTGAGCAATCCCATCATCAGGAAAGATGAAGAGGAGGTTGTCAATGTATTATGCTTTAGGTTCTTAGAGTATGAAAATTCATGGAGATCTCTGTGAAGGCAAGGGATTAAAAAAACATGCTTGAGGATGGCATTGTGTTTCTGGAAACTTCTGCAGGATGCTTTTACTTACTGGCCAGAAAATAGACATACAGCTCTACCTAGCTGCAAGAAGCCTGGGAAATATATTCTTTGCTCTGGGTGGCTGTATGGCCAGCTAAAGTTTCTATTACTGTGATCACTGGGGGCAACTAGAAGTCTCTACTACAGGAGTTAAATATGACAATGTATGTAAAACAATGAGCACAGTACCAGGGACAGAGGAGGTACTCAATGCATGTTAACTATTGTTTCCATCCCTTAGCTGCATCAGGAACAGAAAGAATAGCAGAGAGGATGGGAGGGGGAAGGTGAGTCCTGTGCTATTGTTGAAGCCCCAGCAAGAGAAGGTGACTTGTAATAGAGGTCTGAAAAGGAAGGGGGAATTTGGCTAGAGATTGGAAGTTTACAGTTGCTCTTGTAGGTTTCTATTTTGGAAATTGGTGTTTCAAATACAGATAATCAAAATGGAAATGTGCTAAGCAGGGACAGGGGAAAGAGAGCATAGATAAGGCTAAAATGTGTTTAAATGTTTTAAAGAACTTTTAAATGCATTTACATAGCATCTTGGGAGTGTTTTTCTTATAAAAATTCTAAGGGAGTATTAGACAATATGTGTGGAAGGCTTTAAAGTCTTAGGAGGAATGGAACTATGTAAATCTAAAGGCTTAGCATTATTAATAACAACAATAGTTTTATTATATGTCAAGCACTTTGCCCTTCAAAAGGCAGGGGTTCAATGAACAAGGGAAGAGCAATGGTTGCAAACACGAGGTCCCCGAGGAGTGGACTGCCCTTTGCTGGTGACCAGCACACACCTTTTTCCTTATCTGGGGCCAAATGGAGGATTAGCTGCCACTGTAGTTGCTGTTAAATCACATGGCCAGAATCACCCCCCTTTTTTCTCTCTATTTCATTTCTCTTCTTTGCTTCTCTTTTCCTTCTCTACCAGGGGAAGCTTACATGCTCCTTTACTCCTCAATTCCCCCTTTTCTCCCTTCAAATCCTTTGATCTAAGTAGGAGTTTTGGCTCTTGCTGTAGGCCTAACTGCTGCTAGCAAAGCCAGTATTTTCTCAGAGCCCCTGTTTAGTTTCTGCAAAAATGGAACAATAGTACCTGGTGTGTGTTTTGAGCTAGGATCATGATAAAGGGAGAGGGAAGAACATTGGACTTGGGGGTAGAATAAGTGTTTCCTACTTATTAATGCAGTTATTTTAGGTAAACCATTTACCTTCTTTAAGCCATGACTTCTCCATTTTTAAAATAATAAAAAAACTAAGAGGGTTTTGGGGAGGATCAAATACTCGATATGAAAGGGCTTCAAGATCAGTAAAGCTCTATACAGACGCTAGCTGTTGTCATTATCTTACAGGGCAGAGTGGAGTCCCAGTTTTGCAGGCAAATGATCCTTCTTACAAATGCAAGAGTTTGTTTGCCTCTGCAAGTGTTTTGCCTCTCTTTAGCCATAAGCATGTTTCATAGTGTCATCTATTTATTTAACAATTCCAACAATGAATATTTGAGTGTCTACTAAATATAAGGTGTTATCCTGGGTATTGGGCAAAACAATCCTTGACCTCTTAGAACTTAGGTCGGGGAGACAGGTAATAAATGAATAAACAAATGAATGAATTTATAATTCCAAATTGCTCTGTGCTTTAAAAAGGACCGACAATACTGTGGTAGAAACTTCCAGGATGTGGGCTGCAGGGATACCTGACCTCCACTTAGGCATCCCAGATGCACGAGAGCTCATCTTCTTTTAGAAGAACTGCCCTCAGCCACTGCCCCTCCCTGACTTCTGCCCAGGCTTCCTGGTCCATGGAACCCGCTGTTTCTGTGTCTTCCACCACCTGTGCCCACCAAGGACAGAGACCTCCAGCTCAAGAGAGAAGAGGCCCTTGCATAAGCCTTTGCCCTGACACAGGGGCCATGGCAAGGGGTGTGTAGGGGTGTGTAGGGGATGGAGGCAGGATGGAAGACTGCAGGGGGCTTGTAGCTCCCTGTCCCGCAGGCTGAGTGAATGCAGGGAGCAGTGGTGTGGGCCCTGGGGCTGACTAGATTTTATCAGGAAGCTAATGAAGCCTGCTTCCTCCTCACGCATGCCTGCCTGAGACAACTTGGCGCTGCCTTTTGCGGCCCACTCAGCACCTGCCTCTGGATCAGGCGCCTCTCAGGGGAGCCAGCCGGAAGCTTTTTGGCAGTTATTTCTTTTCTCAGCTTTAAAAACTCTACTCTCTGAGACAGATCAAGTAATTGCCATGAAAAAGATCTGGGAAGTCACATTTAGAGATGAACTTAGTAAAACGTAAGTGGCAGGTGCCCACGTTTTCTTGCTACCCTGAGCTGACTGGGAAGATGGCACCTGGAGTGGCTGCGTGGTTCAGGGAGGAAAGCTCCAGGCTTGCAGTCAGGATGTTTAGACAGTGCTCCTAACAAGATGGGTGACGTTGAGCAAGTCCCTTCACCTCTCTGGTCTTAGTTTGCTTGTTGAAAATGGAGGGAGTAGGCTAACTGATGTCCCTAAACCTTTCCAGATGGAATAGTGAGATTTTTACACTACATTTCTAGATATACTTTTTGAAAACAATACTGTACAATTTCTGTTCTTTATGCTTTTAAAAAAAAAGATTGGCTGGGAAAGGGAAATATGAGGCTAATTCTCTGCTGCTGAAATAGCCTGTGACTCTGCAGTTCCTACAGAGTGGTGACTTACATTTTTTGTGACTGATGTATAGTTTCTGTAGAACTGAAAGGCCATCCCTGAGACCAGTCTCTGGGCTCTCCCTCATTGGTGGGTGCAAGCAAGTGACTCAGTTTTTCCTCCAATCACCAGTAGGCAAAGAAGAGGTGGGAGGTTAGGTATTGGGTGGACAGGCCAGACAGGCAGCGGGAAATGGCTGACGCTTCGTTGTCAGCCTGCCCAACAGTGTTCCTTCCACATACTCTGCCAGTGTCTGCTCTGGCCCATCCTGAAGGTTTATTCCTGCAGAGTGAGTTCCTCCAGCCTCCCCTGCCTGCCTGGAGGATGGGAGGAGAGGGAGGTCAGGGCACTCGTCACTCTCCCTCTCTGCTTTGATATCTTATCACATCCACGACTAGGGCTTTTCACCCTCACTGGTTTATGGTCACATGATTTCTACAGCCTATCCCTTCATCTCCATGAGTATTAATGGCTTCCTATTGGGTGTCTGTTCAATCTTTCATCCTGCCCACATTTCTGCAGGTATGGGCTGAATTATGTTACTTGTCAGATTCATAGCTATTGCAACATCCAAACAGGGCATGAAAAACAATGAGGAGTTAAGATTATTTTTATCTGTATTTTCAACCATAGCTAAACATTAGAATCTCCTGAGTACTTTAAAAAAATATTGTGCTTGGGTCCAATTCCCAAAGATAAAGATTTAATCAGTCCAGAGTAGGGCCTAGGATTGGGATACACACACACACACACACACACACACACACACACACACACACACACACATATATGTATGCACTTTTTTTTTTTGAGACAGAGTCTTGCTCTGTCAACTGGGCTAGAGTGCCATGGCGTCCACGTAGCTCACAGCAACTTCAGACTGGGCTGAAGCAATCCTCCTGCCTCAGTCTCCTGAGTAGCTGGGACTATAGGCATGCACCACCATGCCAGGCTAATTGTTTCTACTTTTAGTAGAGATGGGGGTCTCACTCTTTTTCAGGCTGGTCTCAAACTTCTGAGCTCAAACAATCCTCTTGCCTTGGCCTCCCAGAGTGCTAGGATTATAGTCATGAGCCACTGGGATTGATATTTTCAAAAAATTTTAATGTGCAGCCTGAGTTTAAAACAGCCAATATCAGATTGGTATTGATTGTTGAGATTGGAAAAAATAAGGTCATTTCCCTTAGAATCAAGGTAATTTCCTTGGTTATAAAAGCCTACTTTTTTTCTTTTGAAATTTTTATTATGGAACATCTTATACATACACAAAAGTAGGGAGAGTGGAGTAATGAATCTGTGTGGTCATCACTCAAATTCAAAAATAGCTCATGGTTCATTCAACTCACTGGCACCATTTTACACACTGACCAGCAGTGTGTGAGAGTTCAGGTGGCTCCACATTCTTCCCTAAATTTGGTATTGTCAGTGTTTTTAAGTTTTGTCATCCTAGTGGGAATGAAGTAACATTTAATTGTAGTTTTAATTTTCATTTCCCTGATGTTTAATGATGTTGATTACCTTTTCATGTGCCTGATGGCCATTGTGTGTGTGCACGTGTGTGTACATGTGTATTTAGAAGTGTCTGCATATACGTTGTACATTTTCAGTTGGGTCTTTTATCTTTTTGTTGTCACTGGGCAAGGAAAAGGCAATGCCCTTCATTAAACAGAGAACAAAGAAAACAAGAATGCCAATAGATATTTAATTCAAGAAGCATTTATTAAACAAATGTCAGGCATTGTGACAAGTGTTAAAAAATAAAGGGAAGGGCTGTAGCTATGTTGTTCTCCCTCCTTTTCTCTGCCCAGGTCTTAGGTTGCTGTTGAAGTGGAGTGGGATTGTGAGAACTCAAGGCTTTTCTGATGGTATGTGTGTGTTATTATAAATCATAGAAAGACAAACTTGCAGAGCCAGGGTGTTATTTCGAAGAGACATCAGACTCCACGTGATTCAACCTTCCCACTTATTGGGAAATGAAGAGCTCTCTTATACAACTTATGTGACGGGATCTCATAAGAGATGGAGCACTCAAGACCCCACAGGACTCAACGCTGCCTTCATCGGTCAGCTTCGACACCAGCAAGTGTTGAATGCTCACTGTGTGCCGAGGACTGTGCTAGACACGCTCACTATTCCTGTAACACAATGTGTAAACACATGCTCTCATTTAGTCCTCGAAACGACTCTGTGGGATTGGTAATATTATTACCTCAATGTCACGGATGATGAAATGAGGTTTAGTAATTTGCCCTTAATGGCTACTGTCTCAGATATTGTATACATGTGGATACGTATGTTTGTATTTGTATGAGTGTGTGTTTTTGTGTAAAATAAATACACAATTTCAAAATTGCTAAAACAATGAATTTTAAATGTTCTCACCACAAAGAAATGGTAAGTATATGAGGTGATGGATATGTTAGTTAGCCTCAATAGATCATTCCATGATGTATACATGTATTGAAACATCACATTTTATCCCATAAATATATATATATAATTATTATTTGTTAATTAAAAATAAAATTTTCTAAAAAAGAAAAGAAAATCACAGAAAATTACAAGTGTTGACTGGGCACAGTGGTTCATGCCTGTAATCCCAGCATTTTGGGAGGCCAGTAGTTCAAGAAAATTACACATGTTGTCAAGGGTGTGGAGCAATTGGGACCCTAATGCATTGCTGATGGGGGTGTAATGTGAGACAGTTTGGAAAACTGGAGGTTCTTAAATCTAGAATCACCATATGATTCACCAATTCTACTCTTTTATTTTTAAATTATGTATTATTATTATCTGTCTCTCCCCACTAGCGTGTGAGTATTGTAGAGAGGGATATTGTTCTGTTTTGTTTTCTGCTAGATCCAAGCACCTATAGCAGTACCTGGAAAAGAGCTAGGGCTCTCTAAACATTTGTAAATTCAATGGAAAAAAATGCAGTACCCTGCCGCGCCGCCCCACAAGTAGGGCCCGACACAGTTTCAGGGGATTCGATGAGACGCTATCATGGTGTCCTAGGCTGGTAAATCATTCGGTGTCTTTTATAACTTATTTGGAATTTTCTTGAAGTTATAATTTTTCTGTCCAGATAACTTTGGGAAGTTACTGTATATATTTACCCTTATTTACCTCCTTTAACTCTTGTTAATCTAGATGTATTCTTTTGTATTTTTGATGCTTATACTATATATGCAAACATACATACAACATAAACATACATACATATTTTATTTATACAAGGACTTTTGATCTTTGTACGAAACATATTTTTTTCTCTGAAATTTAGCTCCTATTCCCCACTCAATAGTACTTCATGAAAATCTATACAAGTCCATTTATGCCACTACCAAAAGGTGAAATCCCCTTTTGGTAGTGGCATAAACTTTCATGGCACAAAAGTATCATAATGTATTTAACCATTTCCCTACCAATAAGCATTTTCTTTGCTTTTGTTTTTGTTTTTGCTTTTTTGTTTTTTTTTTTTTCTTCCTGGTCACTAGGAGCAATGCTGCAAGAAAAATTCTTATAGATATGTCCTTAGGAAGGATTTAAGATCATAACAGATGTTGCCAGATTGCTTTTATGAAAAGCTATAACAATCTACATTTCCACCAGAAGTGTCTGAAAGTTCTTCCATGTATTCTTTGGAAAGCATAAATATTACAGAACTCAAATTAGATAATACAATGTATCACTCCTCTCTGGACCCAAACTATTTCATGCATTTTTCAAATTCAGAATTTCAACTGAGTGTGATACCCAACTTCAGATGACTGATAGCTGACTGATGTCAGGTATTGCCTGTAAATCAATAATGCAGCTTGTATAAACACCTGAAGATACAGGATGGATATATTCGAAATCTCAAAGCAATGGGCATCTTATTGCAGGAATGGACTCAATTTACACCTTATCAGTTATATGGGAGAGTTTAATGGCATTGAACTTTCAGATACTTCCAAATATTTTTCTTAGAGATTATGACCTCAAGTGTTGCTTGGTTTGACTTGCCTCTCACTCCAGCTCTGGATGTTAGCTTCAGAGCCTCTCAGTAGGACATTTCTAGAAAGTAGAATGGTATTGTTGATGAAGAAAGGTGTTCTCAGCCCAGAGGCAGATTTACTCCTCTGTAAAATGAGGAAGGCCAACTCCATGGGTGCCTGTGTTCTTTCTGGCTCTGACGCTGGGTAAATCTATGAACCTGAGAGTAAAAATGTCAACAAGGGAATATTAGTATAGAACACAGCATTGGTTGGCTTGGTGGAAAAATAAAGAATTTTTGCCATAGGTCAAATTACTTTAATCTAATTAACTTAATTGCTTATCATTATTAAATAAAACTTGAGCTATTTTCCCCCCAAGGCTCAAATGAATGTCAAACACATGTGCCACGTTTCTGTTGAAGAAAAAGGTGCTTTGTAATTTAGTGCAACCACTAGATGGCGGAATTGCCCCACAGTGTTAGTTAAAACCATCCTGCACTTTCAGGTATAGTGGATCTGCCGCAGGCAGCTGAATCCATTGCTCCGTAAGAAGAAATACACAGGAGCATAGCTGGAAGGAACTTTTGGAATTATCTAGTTCAGTCTTTTTAATTTTATTTTACTGCACAAGTGATACATAATACATTTTCATTGTAAAGGATTCAAATTTTATGTCTGCCTTCCCTTTCTTCTCACTTCTCCCTCGCTATGCTTGTTTTCTACCTCAGAGGAAACCAGTCTTTAACATTTTGCGGCATTTCCTTATGGTCCTTTTTATGACTTATACATATATATGAACATGTACACAAATGTCTTTTCTTAATATCCATGCAACCTCCTCATTTTGCAAATAAAGAAAGGTACAGTATAGGATTTGGAGCCAGAGTTGTTTTGTGGGAAAAGCTTGTGCTACCGAGTGCTACAGATTTGGGTTTTAAATTTTTATTTTGTGACTAAATAGTTACCAACTTTGGCAAAGCTATTTAGTTTCCATCTGAATTTCAATTCCCTTATTTTGCAAGCTGTTCAGGTATACTAAATCAAGTGAATACATGCAAATTCTTCTAGTTCAGTGCCAGGCACTTAGAAGGCTGACCTGGCCATGAGTGTTAGTTTCCTGCGTTATCACTCTTTTTTTTTTTTTTTTTTTTTTGGCAAATTCACACAACAAATTAGCAGAAGAGCACAATGCTTTCCACCCCGTGTCTCCTAGAAACCTGTGAGAGCTATGAGTACATGTGTACACGCATCATCATATGCAAACTCCAGCTTAATGATCCAATAGCCCATAAATGTGAGTCCCACTGTTGCCATAGCCTTCCCTGGCCACTGCATGTCTTGGTTCTGTCCAAGTTTAGGGAAGAGCTTTGATGTCTGAAGGGAAACACTAGGGTGTAAAAAGGCACAGAAATTCAGAAAGGCTCAATTGATAGGTTCAAGTTCAGGCTCAGCTCAAGTCTATAAACTCCTAAATTTCCTGTGCCTGAGTTTCTTTATCTGAAAAAGAGAAAAGACGAATCAGGACCCCACTGGAACTAATAGTAACATGGAGATAAAAAAGCTACAAAGCTCATATTAGCTTTTTCCTTTTTGCTGTATTATCCAGAAAGCTCAGAGCCCAATTGAACATGAATTGAAACTCTCCATGTCCCAGGTTTCTGGGGTATCTTTTATTTCATGGTTTTATGTTGGTTATTATTTTAATGATCTGAACTGTGGATCCATAAAGGTTGTGGTGAAGAAATGGGTTGGATTTCTTGCTAATTCAGGAATGTGGGGTTTCAAATATTGTCCTTTGGGATGAATGGATGGGAAGGTCATTCATACCCTTTGTTAAACATCCCACTTTCAGCTCTTCATCACAATCTCTGTTATTTCAGTTGGCTATTTTAGAAGATATCTTAAAATGTTTCAAATTACTTAATTCTTATTTGAAAAATAAATAAGATCTATTGTCTTCTTTGAACCTCACCACAGTCTCTGAGGTTTTACTTGAAAAGCAGCAGGTGTTTCTGGACATTATTTAATGGTATTTTATAAAAACAGCACAACATTAAAAACATTTTTAAAAACCCCAAATAAACCCCAGGGTAACAGGTTACCTGTTTCAGTCAAGAAAACACTTTCTTGAAATACTGAGCTGGCTTAGCAGAGGCTAGTTGGCAGGAAGCACGGGTCCAAGGAGCGAGTCAGCAGCTCTGCGGGGTGATGGGTTTGTTCTCTCCCCTGGTAGACTAAGCTGCATGAGATGAGAACAGATGCGCCCTGTCTCTGTCTGATTGTGCACTGCCCAGTGAGTGACAGTTCTTTCCTTGGATATCACTGATGACCACCACCATTTTCCTCAGGAAGAGAAAGGTGCTATATAACCCACATCAGAGATCATAGCCTGTGGAGCCTGTGGAGTTATTGGCATCTTGCTCTGCTGTTGTCCATGAAATGGGAATCGTCTCTCTACTTGGTCAGTATCCTGACTAACTTGACTGAAAATTTTAATGGGGTTCCTGGGGTTTGGGTCTGGCAACTTCCCCAAGGGGACCCATCTCAGGAACTTCCATGGTTTTAGGACACATGGATAGTCCTTCTGGAGATACAGATGGGTCTATTTCCAACTAAGTAGACAGGATGAATAAATAGACCTTGGAGTAGAATCTTGCAATTAATCTCCAAGGCAGCTTCATTGCTGTTAATTCTATAATTAGCTTGCTGTGGGATGAACAAGAATGACCGTTGCCAGTTTGGCAGGTTTTTCTCTCACTCCCAGGCAGGCAAGGTGGGGAAACAGCTGTAGGCTTTGGGTTTTAAACATGTCTTCTGCCATGATGTAAATGCTGAGCTTTCTAATGAAAAGGAAATAGATGATTTGATGACATAGTGAAGCTATGGAAGAAATTCACATCCCAGCATAAGGAATTCAATAAGCTTTGACAAAATCTCCCTTGAAGGAGCTTAAATGAGTGACTTATTTTTCTTTACTAGAGGTGGACACAGGTACTGTCTACAGCCAGGCTATGAACTGTGCTCCTACTAATGCTGTTTAAGTAGAATTTCTTCTCCTTTCTGCATGAATTGCTGGTGACAGTGTTTCAGCATCTTCCTTGCCAACAGTCTCCCATTGGAGAGTCTTGTCTCTGAGTAGAATGTGCCTAAGCCATTCAGGTAAAAGCTGCCCAGAATCAAGCAGAAGAAAGCCTGCTAGCAACAGCCTTGTTTAAATGGTTGCTATCTTCCTCTGCAGTAAGCCCAGCAACTTTTAAAAAAATGCAAAGTCAGTTAAGTTGGTGCAGTGCTGAGAACTGATTATCAAATTTTCACTGTTCAATTCTACCTCTTTAAATGAAATGATTTTCAAAATCCTAACAGTTTAGATGCCAAAGGAGAGGGGAGGAGGCCAAAACTGAATAGGAAAAAACCCATTTTCCAAAAACAGGGGTTACTTTCCCAATGAAAGAAAAAATTCAGCTTTGAACTGCTGCAGTGGGCACAGAGAGTTGCTGCAAATCCAGGCTTTAGGGCCGCCTGTCTGCAAAACCTCTAGAGCAGGGGTCCCCAATCTATGGTGAGTTGTATAATTATTTCATTATATATTACAATGTAATAATAATAGAAATAAAGTACGCAATAAATGTAATACACTTGAAGCATCCCAAAACTAATCCACGCTCCACCCCTGGTCCGTGGAAAAATTATCTTGTATGAAAATGGTTCCTGGTGTCAAAAAGGTTGGGGACTGCTGCTCTAGAGGACCCCAGTCACTGGGAAGGAGCCTGCTGACCTAGATGGCCTTAAGGCTCTACTCAGCTTGACTAAACTGTACAGCCTTCTTCCTGAGGATTCTAGGCCCCCACCTCTACTTTTTAAAGAGGATTTACTTTAGAAAACTGTTAATTGCAAATTCTTTTTCTGCTCCTTTGAGATGTTAATATTTTTAAAAGTTTTTAAAAAAATTTTAATAGATTTAAACGATACAGATTGAATTATGTTACGTGTATATGTTGTATAGTGGAGGAGTCTGGGCCCATCACCTGAGTAGTGTATATTGTATCCTACAGGTAATTTTTTCATTCCTCAACCCCTCCCAACTTCCCTTTTTATGAGTCTACAATGTTCATTATATCACTTTGTGTGCCCTTGTGTAGCCATAGTTTAGCTCCCACTTATAAGTGAGAACCTGTGGCATTTATTTTTCTGTTACTGAGTTACTTCACTTAGGATTATGGCCTCCAGTTCCATCCAAGTTGGTGCAAAAGCCATTATTTCATTCTTTCTTATTGCTAAGTAGTACTCCATGGTGTGTGTGTGTGTGTATCTCTCTCTCTCCATATATATATATATATATATGGAGAGAGAGAGATACATATACATATATATATGTATACATATATATATATATATTTTCTTAATCCACTCATCAGTTGATAAGCTCTGGAGTTGATTCCATATCTTTGTAATTGTGAATTGTGCATGAATAAACATACAAATACAGGTATCTTGTTGATGTAATGATTTCTTTTCCTCTGGGTACATACCTAGTAATGAGATTGCGGGATCAAAGGGTAGATCTACTTTTAGTTCTTTGAGAAATCTACATACTGTTTTCCATAGAGGTTGTACTAATTCACATCAAAAATGTACAAGTGTTCCCTTTTCACTCCATCTGTACCAACATCTATTGTTTTCTGACTTTTTTATAATGGCCATTCTAATTTGAGTAAGATGATATCTCATAGTGGTTTTAATTTGCATTTCCCTGATAATTAGTGATGTTGAGCATTTTTTCAGATATTTGTTGGCCATTTATACATGTTCTTTTTAAGAAAATGCCTGTTTATGTCATTTGTCCACATTTTGAGGGGATTATTTGTTTTCTTCTTGCTGAATTGTTTGATTTCCTTGTAGATTCTGGATAATATCCTTTGTCAGACACATAGTTTGTGAAGATATTCTCCCATTTTGTAGGTTTTCTATTTACTCCTTTGATGATTTCTTTTGCTGTGCAGAAGCTTTTTAGTTTGTTTAAGTCTCAGTTGTCTATTTTTATTTTTATTGCATTTGCTTTTGAGGTCTTAGTCATAAATTCTTTGCCTCAGCCAATGTCCAGAAGAATTTTTCCTAGGTTTTCTTCTAGGATTGTTATTGTTTCAGGTCTTACATTTAAATCCTTAATCCATCTTGAGTTTATTTTTGTGTATAGTGAGAGACAGAGGCCTAGTTTTATTCTTCTGCATATTACTATCCAATTTTTTCAGCACCATTCATTGAATAGGGCTTCCTATTCTCAGTGTATGTTCTGGTCAACTTTGTCAAAGATCAGTTGGCTATATGTATGTGTCTTTATTTCTGAGTTCTCAGTTCAGTTCTATTGATCTATATTCATCTATTTTTATAACAATACCATGCTGTTTTTGTTACTATAGCCTTGTAATATGTGATGGCTCCTTGCTTTGTTCTTTTTGCTTAGAATTGCTTTAGTTATTCAGGCTCTTTTTAAGTTACATGTGAATTTTAGAATTATTTTTTCTAATTTTGTAAAACTGATGTTGATTTTTTTTATAGGAATTGCTTTGAATGTGTAGATTGCTTTGGGCAGTATAGTTATTTTAACTGTATTGATTCTTATGATCCATAAGCATGAGATGTTTTTCCATTTATTTATGTTGTCTATGATTTCTTTCATCAGTGGTTTGTAGTTCTCCTTGTAGAGATCTTTCACCTCCTTGGTTAAATTTATTGCTAGGTATTTTATATTTTTTGCAGCTACTATAAATGGGATTGAGTTCTTGATTTTGTTCTCAGCTTGGTAGTTGTTAGTGTAAAGAAATGCTGTTGATTTTTATATTAATACATTGATTATATAACCTGAGATTAGATGAATTCATTTATCAAATCTAGGAGTCTTTTGGAGGAATCCTTAGTGTTTTCTAGGTATAAGATCATATTATCAGCAAACAGAGATAATTTGTCTTCCTCTTTTACAATGTCTATGCCCTTTATTTCTTTCTCTTACCTGATTGCTTTGGCTAGGACATCCAGTATTATGTTGAATAGGAGTGGTGAAAGTGAGCATCCTTGTCTTGTTTCAGTTCTTGGAGGAAAGGCTTTCAGCTTCTCCCTATTCAGTATGATGTTGACTGGGTTTGTCATATATAGCTTTTATTATTATGAGGTATGTTCCTTCTATGCTGAGTGTTTTGAGGGTTATTATGAAGGGATGCTAGATTTTACTGAATGCTTTTTCTGCATTTATTATCATCTGAGATGCTTATATGGTTTTTCTTTTTAATTCTGTTTTTGTGGAAAATCACATTTATTGACTAGCATTGTTGAACCATTTTTTGCATCCCAGGGATAAGAACCACTTGGTTGTGGTAAATTATCATTTTGATGTGCTGTTGAATTTAGTTTGCTAGTATTTTGTTGAGGATTTTTGCATCAATGTTCATCAGAGGTTTGGTCTGTAGTTTTCTTTTTTTGATGCATCCTTTCCTGGCTTTGGTATGAGTATGATACTGGCTTCACAGAATGAGTTAGGGAGGATTCCCTCCATCCCTATCTTTTGAAACAATTTCAGAAGGATTGGCACCAGTAAGTCTTTATATGTGTGGTAGAATTTGGCTGTGAATCCTCTCATCCTGTGCTTTTATTTGTTGGGAGATTTTTTTTTTTTTTTACGGATTCAATCCTGCTACTTACTTATTATTGGTCTATTCAGGGCTTCTATTTCTTCCTGGTTCAATCTCAGTAGGTTTTATGTTTTCAGGAATTCATCCATTTCTTATGGGTTTTCTAGTTTGTGAATATATAGATCTTCATAATAATCTCTGATAATCTTTTGTAGTTCTGGGGTATCAGTTGTAATGTCCCCCTGTTCATTTCTGATTGCATTTATTTGGATCTTCTCTCTTCTTTTCTTGCTTAGTCTAGCTAGTAGTTTATCAATTTTGTTTATCTTTTTGAAGAACCAGATTTTCATTTTATTGATCCTTTGTATTTTTTGTCTCTATTTTATTTTGTTCTGTTATGATGTTTGTTATTTCTTTTCTTCTGCTAACTTTGGGTTTGATTTGTTCTTGTTTTTCTAGTTCCTTGAGGTGTAATGTTAGGTTGTTAACTTGTGATCTTTCTAGCTTTTTAATGTAGGCATTTAATGCTATAAACTTCCCTCTTGGCCGTGCTTTTGCTCTATCCCACAGGTTTTGGTGTATTGTGTTTTCATTTATATTTTTTTCAAAAAAATTAAAAATTTAAAATTTTCTGTCTTATATGTTGATCCAGTGATCATTTAGGAGCATGTTGATTAATTTTTATGTGTTTGTATTGTTTCTGAAGTTTATATTAATTTTTAGCTTTATTCTACTGTGGTCTGAGAAGATACTTGATATGGTTTTGATTTTTAAAAATTTGTTGAGACTTGTCTGTAGCCTAAAATGTTGTCTATCTTGGAGAATGTTCTATGTGCTGATGAAAAGAATGTATATTTTATAGTTTTTGGGTGGTATGCTCTATAAATGTCTGTTAAGTCCATTTAGTTTAAAGTCCAATTTCAATCCAATGTTTCTTTGTTGATTTTTTGTCTTGATGATGTATTTAGTGCTATGAGTGGGATATTGAAGTCCTCTACTATTATTGTGCTGCTGTCTACCTCTTTTTTTCAGTCCAGTATTATTTGTTTTGTGAATCTGATCTTCAGTGTGAGGTGATATATATATGTGTGTGTATATATATTTATTTATGTATATTCTCTTATAGGATTGATCCCTTTATTATTATATGATGACTTTTATATGATGACCTTCTTTGTCTTTTTTTGTTTTTTGCTGTTTTTGATTTAAAGTCTGTTTCATCTGACATAAGTATAGCTACTTTTGTTCACTTATGTTTTCCATTTGCACAGAATGTCTTTTTCTACTCCTTTAAGTCCATAGGTGTCTTTATGGTTAAGGTGAGTTTCTTTTAAGCAGCATGTAGTTGGATTATGTTTTTAAATTCATTCTCCCAATCTGTCTCTTTTATGTGGAGCATTTAATCCATTTACATTCATATTGAACCTATTGGGGTTGTAAATCTTCTCCTAGCTGCCTGTCAGTTTTATAAGCTAGGAATGTCTTTCTCTAGGACCTGTGTGCCATATCTTTGAAATGTAATCATCAAGAAAGATAGTGCCCCTATCTCCTCATTTTAGTGAGAAGGTAGGAGCTGAACTTTGAAAAGCATCAATTAACAAACTCAGATGGCCTCATCACATGACCACCCTCCTCCTCTGTGTCCTCCAGCACATTTTCCCTAGCTCACCTCAGTGTTTAATAACACTCCTGCCTTTTGTTTCAGCAGTTGAGTTTAATCTCTCTTCCCTTTTGCAGTAATCGTCAATAAAGTCTTCATTGCCTATTTAACTCTGTCTGGTGCAACTTTTCTTTGACACTGTTCAATCTGAATCTTCTTTCTGGGACTCTGGAATCATGGCACACCCTGTAGAGTGACCTCTTCCCTCCAGGTGGAACTACTCTAGGAGATGGTCTACCACCTTCTCTTCCAGGCTGGAAGAACCCACTTTTGGTCACTCCCTCTTCCATCTATTACCATGAAAATGCCCACACCAGTGCTTCCTTAGGAGGTATTGTTAGATAGATAGTAAAGGATCTCCAGCTCTCCTAGTAACAAAAGCAGGTGCTCTACCTTAGTGCTGCCTCAAGCAATTGCCCCACCTGGGAAAGAAGGACAAGGGCAGGTACCCCATCTTGGTTCTGTCTCACCTTAATCCTGCTCCAAGCAACTGCCACACCTGGAGGAAGGAGGAACACCCTGTCAATCTGCAAAAGAATTCAGGGAATTCCCTGGCTCATAGGCCAGGCAGCCCAGGCACAATAGGATCTGGAAAGTGACCTAGAGTAGCCTAAGACTAGTTATGATTCCATTAACTGTCCACAGAAGTGGTTTCATGGTGACTTCTGAACCACAAAAAGTGCTCAATCTTGACAGTATAAAATAGGACCTCAGATCATAACCAGAGCCTCTTGTTATGACAGCAGACCCGTATGTCATTTGTGGCAAATGTACCTTGCTCTTGCTCTATAAACGTATCTTGCTCTTCTTCAATAAACCTCATTTTTTGTGCTTACCTTGCTTTTTGTGTGTCTGGTCATTCTTTGGCCAAGAGCACACCAAGAACCGAGAACTCGTTTACCAACTCGATGATATGACACAAGGATGGGGAGGGGAAGGGCCACCCCATATCTATCTCTTAGCTGCTCCTTGGATCTGATCTCTATTTCCACAAGGTTCTCTCCATTTTGTAGTTTTCTTTTAAAAAATCATTTTTATTTCTTGGGCAGGGAACAAATTAGAAATGCTATGCACTGTTGTGAGAAAGAACTTCTCTCGAGCAGATGCCTTGGGGTCTTATGAGTGAGAAGCTCAATGGCTTTACGTTGAGAAAAGTGTGGTTCACTGGGTGGGGAAGATCCCAGTGGTACTGAAGAGCCTGGGTTCTGGAGTCCCCCTGGTGGGGCTGACCCACCTCAACTGCTTAGGGTGTACTGCTGGGCCAGTTGCCTAAGTCTCTCTCTGGGCTTCAATTTCCTCACCTGTAAAATCAGGGCTATGAATAATAGTACTCACATCATAGGGTTGTTTGGAGGATTATAGACTTGCATGCAAAATGCTTAGTACAGTGCCTACCACAGAGTAAACCTTCAATAAATCCTTGACATATTCATCATATAACATGGACTTTTTTGTTTTTCCTTGGAGGATACCTAAGTTGTTAACAAAATAACCATTGGGAAGAAACAGAGTAGTCAGAAAGATACTTCCTTTTGATTTTATACTTCCTTATATTTTATAAACTTTTTAACTGTATATTTCTTTTATTTAAAGATGTTAATTAACCAAACATTTTTCCCTTCTCTGGCAATTAAGAAAAATAACCAGCTTGATAGCATGAGAGAAAATTCTTAATCTAGAAATCATGCTTCAATAAATCAGTGCCATTTCACAGTTAAAATTTAGTATTGAAGAGACCATTTTAAATAATAGAAAATTAACATATGAAACAAATGCTAATTATTGCATAATCCCTTCTTCTAAGACCTTTTGATGTGATTGACTTAAATGAAGGGTGGCACCATGACTTATATTTGGATGGAGAAAAAAATGTATGTTTTAAAGCTGGTAAAAGAGTTCCTGTGGGTGAGATTTGCCTTTGTTTAGGAGGACAATTTGTTATTAGCTTCTTTAGGTATGAGAGGGTGCTCTTGCTCATTGTGCCTCCCTGCCTTTCTGCTGGTCTAGTCAGAGATAAGACAGGATAGAATTTTTCTTCATAAAACTGTAATTTTAGATTCCCATGGACAGTTCAGAGATGAGGGGGTAAGGAGCTTAGAGATAGATAGAGAAGGGTAAGAAAGTTGATTTGACCAGGGAGAGGTCCTGGTGGAAATGGACAAAGGGGATCTTTAGAACAAGGGTGTCTGGAATTTGGTTTTAAATGATCTTCTGGGCAGTAATATTCCTCAACAGTCACTGACCCACGTGACTGCTCTCATGTAAGCGTTTCAGGGAAATGAAGGAAAGAGACCAGTGGAGGGTGAAATAAAAAGAATTGCCTTAGGAGGATGGGCTTGAATAAGATAATTATTTAAGGGGAGGAGGAAGTCAAATTTAGAGGTATCAGGGAAAAATGCAACCTCTCTGAGAGGTACTGGGAATGTTGCCTTTCCCACTGTGTGGGGAGTAGGAAGCTGTAGCCATGTCCATTTAAATATTGTAGTCGAGACTTCTAATAGAGACCCCAATGTCTATTCTTGCTTTTAATAGTAGAACTACCTCAGTTTCCCCAGTTTCACAGGACTCCTCTTCTAGAGAATACATTTGCCTGGATGTGTCTTTGCCAATGGAAGGTGAACAGAATGTGCAACGTGTGCAACTTCCATGTCACTTCCTTGAAAGGAAATGACTTGTCTTTCATCTCCTTTTGTTTCTTCTTTCCATGGTCTAGAACATGGAAGTGGTGGTAAGTCCATTTTGACCACATAGATAAGGATAGTACCTAGAAAGTTTGTTGAAGCACAGATTGCTGTGTCCCCAGAGTTTCTGATTCAGTCTGGGGTGAGGTCCAAAAATTTGCATATTTAACTAGTTCTTGAGTAATGCTGATACTGCTGGTCCAAGATCACAGGAGATGGCAAAACAACAAAGTGAAAGGAACCTGAGTCCCTGGGTGCTCTTGTGGATCTAAGCCACCTTACCCCCTGTGTCACCTCTGGATTGTTACCATAAGGGTGGAATAAACTTCCATTTTGTTTGAGCCATGGTGTTTTTGTGTCTCTCTGTTTTGGTAGCTGAACCTGTATCTTACTTAATGTAAGTATTACAGGTAAGGATTGCACAGTAAGGCTTTAGGACATGGGAACTCCTGTGGAGCTGGCTTTTAGGTTCAACATGGGTGATTTTTATTTAGAAAAATAATAAAACAAAGGCAGTTGCTTGTTTAATAATATACTGACTCCTTTTATGAGAGTATCAAAGGTAGGCAGTGAACTGAAAACATTCTTTCCATATTTGCATCAGTGCCTGTTTTCTTGCCTTGGGAAAATCTAAAAACTTGTATGCCCTTGTTTGTTAAGTGGAGCATGCAATTTAATTGTTGTTCAAAGAAGGTTACTATGGGCATAGTCTTAGAAATAATTGGAAATTAAAACATCTACTGAATGCTTACTAGGTACCAGATACTATGTACTCTATATGCATTATATCAATTATTCTTACAACAACCCTGTGAGGAAGTGTTACTCTTATTTCCACTTTGCAGATAAAGAAACTGAAATTTTAAGGGATTGAGTAACAGGTCAAGATTCCACTCCAGGTCTGCCAAATACCAAAGCCCATGTTCTGAACTACTTGGCAACATTCTCTTCTCCTGACAAATGACCCACTCTCAGATTGTTTTCAGGTTCAGTGCACTGGGCCTAATATTTGTTAGCAAAAGGGTTCTATAGAGTGTGTGTGTTTTCAAATGCAAATATTATTTTTTCCTTGGAGCAGTCAGCCCTACATTGCACAATCTAGATTGTTGTGCTCAGGCTCTAGGGGCCTGCTGTGAGAACTGTTAGTTGGAAATAAAAAAAGGGCTTCTTAAGAGGGGACAAATGGCTTGGGGTTGCCTGATTTAAGGCTGTGAGAAGTCACTACTGCATAAGAATGTTGGATTCCAACACCGTGTAGGGTTTAGTAAGTAATCACCTGCCTATGGGTACAACAAAGAGGGAGCCCATCTGGCGGCAGTTTCAGGCAGCAACTGTGGTAATTTTCCGAGTTACCTGCCTCAGGAGCAGCATCAAAACCACAACAAACACAGGCCAGCGTGAGCGGGAAGCATTAACCGCCATCAGAACAAATCCTTGCATCTCTACAGAAGCCCCTCTTGGTTCTGAGCCTTGGGCTGCTTCTTAGAATCAATTTTCTCCGCAGCCTCCCGCTGTTCCTTCAAAATTTACCGGTTTTGTTTCCCATTCTTTCCCCTCATCTGTTTATATAACAGGAAAACAAGTTTTGTGCTAACCTATAGTTGATTAGTCAATTAATTAATCCTGTTCTTACTTTGATGGCATTATTAGGATCAAGCAATGCCAGGAGAGGAGAGAACATCTTGAGTTCTGTACAGACCTTAGGAATGATCACATTTTTGCATAAATTCAAAACTGTGTGAACCACTGTTCCTAAATGTGCTGGTTAAGCATTTTTAATAACCTGGAGGCCCCTAGCACACTGACTTTAGCTTGATTCTATTCCACATATTTCAAGGCTTTAGGGTGGGGATCATAAGCTTTTTCCATAAAGGCATAGATGATAAATATTTTTGCATTGTGGATCATACTGTGTCTGTTGCAACTACTCAACTTGCTATTGCAATGGGAAAGCAGCCATAGACAATGTGTCGATAAATGAGCATGGCTGTGTTCCAATAAAACTTTATTTATAAAAACAGGCAGTGGCTGGATTTGGGCTGTAGGTTATAGTTTGCCTACCTTGTTTTATATGAAGATAACAATTTATTCAGTTGAAATTTCTGAGGGTCCAAAGCTGGTGGGAAAAGTTGCAGGGAGGAAGGGGTAGCTGATGCCATCATTTATAAAATCAGTATTCAAAGCTAACTTTATATTCTGGCTTCTGCTCAAGACACCAAGATCAAATAGGAATAGATAGATGATTATGCATTTTTGGTTCAAGATATATACTGTGAGTATATAGGGTGGAGGTAAACTTCCTGGGAAGGAATTTGCATGAAAGAGATCTGGGTTCTCACTTTGCTTTAAAGCATAAGAGTTTGGGAGGCCTGCCTACTGAAGAGATAGCTTATCTTGGACTGCACTAGAGGTTAACTAGGTATAGATTAGAGATGTAATAGTTATGGGTTCTTTGCTGGTCCGATAACACCTGGAATGTGGTGTCTAATGCAGGCACCTCATTTTGAGAGTCCATTGACAAAGTTCATCTAAAAAAGAGGCACCAAGATGGTTAGAGGCTAGGACACTATCAGCTGTGAGGACTAGTGAACTGAACTGCATACACTTATTCAGGGATGAGAGGCCCAAATTGAGGGGTCACCATTATCTTCATTTATCTGGATTTTTGTATTTAAAAAGAATAGAGCTTGTGTGTGGCTTAAGAGCCATGATGCTTGCACACATCAGCTGCACAATTATTAATAGTATAGGACTGAACAATGTGCAGAGAAATGATAAGAAAAGAGACAGGCTCAGATAAGGACAAACTTTCTAACAGAGAGAGTTGTCCATGAAGGGAATGCTTTCATTATTTATCTGGCACCAGGATAGTGCTGGGCATCAAAGAGTCAGCAAGATGCAGCAATGGTTACCTTTGTACAATAAGGAAACCAAGTTTTTTTATATTGTAACAAAATGGTCCTTAAACAAAGATAAAAAGAGTGAGGCCAGGTGGGTTATTTTTATTGTTTGTAAAATCCAATAAAAATATTCTCTGTAGTGTTCACTGTCTTTGGCTGGGAAGGCATTCAAGTATTGAGGGGGACAATAAAGACAATTTTCAACAAATTGCTTGTATCATTCAATGGGGAAGAGGGAGAGAGAATAATGTAGGTGTTTATAAGTCTGTCAGATGGTCAATAGCACTTGCATCTTTTCACCCAGGTCTCTGAAGAATAGAGAGTGATTTAGAGATGTGTCAGAGTGATTCCTAACTTTATTAGGGGCTCTACAAGAATAGTGAAGTTGTCTTTATTATAGGACAAACTTCCTCTCTTTGTTCTCCAGACTCTGTTATCCTCTGGGTCAAGCTGTGGAGCATTTGCTAACAGATCTCAGCATTTTATAGATATTGACTGATTTATTCTTCTATAGCAGTGGTTCTCAGCTAAGGATGATTTTGCTTCTTAGGGGATATCTTGCAATATCTGAAGACATTTTGATTGTCATAACTGAGGGAGGGCAGGTATTGCTGGAATCTGGTGGGTGGAGGCCAGAAATGCTGCCAAACATCCTAGAGTACACAGGGGAGCCCTGCACAACTAAGGGTTATCCAGCCTCCAATGTTGATAATGCCAAGATTGAGAAGCCCTGCTATATAGAATAGTAGGCACTATCATTATACCCATTTTGCCTATGGGGAAACTGAGAAGTTAAATGGCTGGCCCAAGGTCTTCCAGAGCCAGAAAATTAGATAAACATTTTACTGTCTTGCTCTTTGGCTATTTAGCAATATTATAATGCACGTCACTTAGGAAGTACTGTGTGGTTGTTATATTTATGTCTTGAAGCTAGCACAAAAATGAAATTTAATTTTTATTTTTTATTTTATGCTTAATAAGTACTAAAATACTTAGCAAGCCATACAAATTTCTCTTGATAATTTTGTTAGTGGAGTTAAACAAAGGAGTGGGGAAACTCCTGGGAAAAAGCGGGCATAACCCATTTTTCCTTCTTGTTTATGGTGCTCCCAATTGTTGGTTATTAGAAGTTTCTGGTATGCTTCTCTCCCAGTGGTATGGGATGTGGTGCTGCAATCAGTTATATAATATTCATGGACTAATTAATCAGAATGGGCTTACTCTGCCTCTTACCTCCTTTCTCTTGCACTTCATCTGTTTGCTTGCTTTTTTGACTATTTTATTGCTAACTGCACTGTCGTATCAGGGAAAGAAGATCAAGCTAACTCAGTTTGAATTGCTGGTATCTGCTCCACAGACTGCTGCAGGGGACTGAAAGATTTCCCAGGAGAATAGTCTATAAATAGCATTTGTAAAATTCAGATTATTCTCCTCCTTAGCTGGAAAAGGTAATTTGGTGAGTATTGACTTCAGGGTTGAGTACTCTTTCCCAAGTATTTATTCCATAAAGTCATGAAATATGTTGTCTTGAACTTACACCTTTGCCTACCACTTGAGAAGTTACTGCAGAGCCTTTGATGGTCCATAAAATGAGATGAGTTTTTATGGTGCTGGGTGAAGCTATCTGGGTTGTATTGCCCAGTAGGAGATGGCCCTTGCAAAATTTTTCTTTTGTCCCCTGCTCCCCACCACCCCAAAGATTTGAACTCAACTGCAGACAGAGATGAGCTCTGGAGGTCTCATTTATTACTGAAATTCAAAGTTACTGAAATAACCACAAAGAAATGAGATTCATTCTTCAGACTGCTGCAGAAGTAAGTGAATTGATCTGTGACTTAGAGATATCTCTTCCAGTTAATCATTGCTGACTCTTTGGTGCCTGCAATCTCTATAAATCACTGTGAAACTAGGAAGAGAAATGATATATGCCACATGGAGGGAGTGGAAATAGGCTGCATATTTCTATACAGGGTTGCTGAAACAGGAGCCTTGAGTTTTTAAGATGCAGCACCTGCACACAGAAGGCGGGGAATGACAAATGTGTCTGAATCATTTGGTTAGCAAAGCTGGCCTCGCTTGGCTGACGGCCGTTTGATGGTCTCTGCCCTTTCCCATCTGCTTTACAAGTTCGTAGCCAGAAGAGAAGCACACTTAGCTTAGAACCATGTTCCTGTTTTGCTTGATGTTTTGATAAATCGCAAGAACCTTTGAATCAGCTGAAGGTGACTGGAGAAGCTATCTCCTTTGCATTCTGCCCTGCATCAGCATTCCCTGGTAAGCTTGTTCCATGGTGATAAGACTAAATAGGGATCCTCTTTCTTGGCCGAGTGAGGAACAGGGAGAGCAGCTTTGATTTTCAACTGAGAAGAGACCTCTGACATGCTGTGTCTACTTCCACAGTCATGGCCCTGGAAAATTAAAAAGAACAACTGTGCTCATTGATGAATCCTCTCATAACACTTGGCAGAGACATTCTCTTTCCTGAAATTTTCCTTCCTTTGGACAAGGCATTATTTAGTGTCCTTAAAGTAGGAGCTTTATTCTCATAGGCCACAATAATTGAAGAGTAAATGCATTGGTAACTTGTGATCGCTACTGCTGGTCCCTCCCTTTGTAACCAGACACTGAGGGTCATCTCTCTGTGCTCTGTGGCAGCCACCAGGAACCTGGCCTGGCTCCACTTGGTAGTTCCGAGTGCTCTCTGTGTGTTTCCACTGATTTGATCTCATGTCTTGTGGCCATTACTCTTACTCTATTACTGCTGTGTAATACACATCATTTGGCGAGGTGAGAGACTTAAGATGAATTGCCAGCAAAAGTCCTAGTGATAAATGATAAAGATGGTGCCAGTGGAAATGGAAAAGAATCAACAGGCTTGGTGACCTCCTGGCGTTTGGTCACATGTGGAACTGGAGTTCTATGCAGGTAAACTAAGGAGGATACTGACTGCATAAGTAGAGTGAGCAGAGAAAATAATTACAGGCAGATAGTAGGAAGAGGAAACACAGGTGAAGGAGATCGTTTGGGGTCTGGTAGGGAAAGTGATGAACTCTGTTCTAAAAGAGTTCTAGAATAGGTGAGTTGGCAATGAAGGCAGGAAATTTTTGGAGTCATATTTGGTATGAAGTCAGAAATCTCAGAAGGCTGAGATTCAGAAGTGAGGTTGACACTAATGAGGCGGGTTTAAGAGTCTTTGGTGTTGATGTGAGAATAGTCAGACCCAAGGAAGTAGGTGTGACTGCACAGAGAGAGGTATGTGTGGAAAAGAGAAGAGACCCATAGAACCCATCTGAAATCATTACAGTTAAGGCTAGTAGGGGAAAGATGCTCGAGCAGTGGAGACTGAGACATAAGAGTAGGAAATGTAGGCGCAGAAGGCACAGAAGCAAAACACAGTTTAAGGAGACAATAGCTGCATTCAGTGTTTCAGAAGGGTCAAATTGGAGGAGGACAGGGATAAGGCCATAGCTTTTGGCATGTAGAAAAATATCAGAGACATTTGAGAAAGCATTTTCAGTAAAATATTGGAGATGGAAGCGTGATTCTAGGGAGTGGAGAAGTGAATGAGCGATGCAGAACTGTGGGCGGTGAATGTTACTTGTGGATGATGTTGGTGATGCAAGGAGAGACGTTGATGTGGGAACAAAAGTGAGAACAAAGGGAAAAGGCATCTTACTCTAAGGCATGGAGGAAGTGTTGAACCTGCAAGAGAGGGAGAGGGGATAGTTAATGTTATAAAATCTAGGAGAAGGCAGGAAGGATGGCATCCAAAGTTCCCTGTTAGCATAGGAAGGGAGTAGGGAGCCTTCCTCTTTGCAGATTGGAGGAAGTTGAGAGAGTCAGACGAGGCCATGGAGTTACTTTGAGGTGAAGGAAAGGAGAGGTGAGGTAGAGAGTATTAAGTTTTTTGGTGAAGTGGAAGGCTCAGAAAGAAATGGATGGAGTATTTGGGGATCAGAGAAGAGTTGAATAGATCAAAATTGCTGCCATATGGGGGAGGATAGCAGTTAATAAGGATGAATGAAAGGATTAATGAGCAGAGATATTGAATAGCATAGATTTTATAATGGGAACTGGTCAGTAGGCTTTGATAATTTTTAACAGCTTGGGAACAGCAGTGGACAAAGTGGATGATTTGGTTTAGCTGGAGCTGGGAATTGGCAAAATTAAAGTGATTATAGGTTGGGATTAGGTCTGGGAGGGGGACTTCTAGGTGTTTCTATGTGTCCCTGTTTGACTGCAGAGCCTTGATGGGTAACTGAGAGAGGCCTCAAAGTCTTGGATGATCCAGCATAAATGACCTCACTAGCTTCTTTTACCTGAGAGCTTCTCAAGAAAGGTTTTTCTGAGATAGTACCTTTCAAAGTTGAATTTTTATGGGAAGGAGTGAGGAAAAATGGGGAATACAGCTAAGAGGGTCAAAACAGTCTTGGAATTCAGGGACAGTGGGGACCCTGGGAGAACAGAAGTCTCCCAGGTGATAGGGTAGCTCCTTGGTGTTTGATCTATGTCAAGAATTGCATCATTTAATTCTTTCTTGAAGGCTGAGGAATAAACACAGAAGACTCAGACTTATGCCCAGTGTTGCCCAGTGAATAAGAAAATGAGCTGGGATCCAAGCTCAGGTTTGTGAGGCACCAAAATGCTTGAACTGCCCTATACCAGCACCTTCCTCTCCACCATAGAAGGTGATGGAATGGCTGGGTGGCTGCATCCCTGGGCTCACCACTCTCCTAAGGGTGTGGCGGCCCTTCTGTAAAGTGTGAACAATACCCAGGGAGGGGTTTTTTCTGCTGCCATGTGGTTCCCCATGACTTGTTTCTTGGAAGAACGCTTTATCAGTTGGCTTTTCAGTTCCCTTCACATAAGCCAGCAAATTTGCATCCAAACCGGAGTTTGAAACATTCTGACGCTCTCACCTACTTATTTCCACCATCTATTTCCCTCTTGGTGGAAGCAGAATGGACTAGAATCTGAGCGAAGGAAGTATGAGTCATTCACTCACCTTCCTGGGTAAATCTCCTGACGGGAGGTAAAATGACGTCCCTGGCAGTGAGGAAGGCCCTCTGAGAGGGAAAGATGATGGCGGCTGACAACGTGTGAACTAAAGTGCCCCCAAAAGGATGCATCCTGAGGGACCATGTGAGCCAAGGAGAGCTGTGAGGTAAAGCAGTGTGGGAGGCGGAGCCTGGGTCCAAAGCAGTTCCAAAGGCTACACCTAGAGCCTGTGTGCCTTAAAAAATAAAGACAGCTCCCCTCCCCATAAGGCTAAGCTATGCCCAGCAAAGCAATGTTTCAGAAGACGAACAGCTGGCCTCCTTTCATTTCTCAGCTTTTGGGAATGGAGGCAAATGATCTGCAGGGAAGTCTTCCAGGGGCTACTGTTGGTTAGTTTCCAAGTTCACTGTTTCTGTAGGCAGCCTCTGAAATGCCCCCCAGAGACCCCTGCCTCCTGGTGTTCACGTCAGTGTGCGCTTTACCCCTCCCTATCCTGGGTGTGGGCTACACCTAGTGGCTCGAGTCTGAGAAATAGAACACAGTAAAGAGGATGGATATCACGTCCAATATTAGGTTACAACACGACTGTGGGGCTATCTTGCTTGCCTGCTCTTCTCCTCCCACCTGCTTTCCCTGATGGCCTCAGCCGCCATGTTGCCAGCTGCCCCGGAATGGTCCGTGGGGCAAGGAACTGAGGGAGGCCTCTAGCTGGCAGCCCTGGAGGAAGGGAGGCATTGAGTCCCACAGTCCTCAGAGGTCTGAATGCTGCCAGCAACCACAGGAGCTTCGAAGGGAACCCTCCCCAGTAGAGCCTTTGGGCAGCTACAGCCCTGGTTGATCTTGATTGCAGCCTGCGTAAGAGGACCCATCTCAGTAGCACCTCAATTCCTGACCCATAGAAAACGTGACATAGAAAATGTGTGTTTAAGATAAGTTTGGGGCAATTTTTTGCACAACAATAGATATCTAATGCAACTCTATTATTTCCCAGATGACCTTTCTATGTTCCATTGGAGTAAAATATGCTCTTCCTGGAAGGAACGAAAGGAATGCTTTATAATCACGCTGAGCCATATGGCATTGCGGCTACTGAATCCGTAACACCCCAGTGCCTCCTTGCCAAGAAAGTAGATGACTTCTGGAAAGAGAACCAGAGAGGTCAATGTTTGAACATCTTTAGTTGGTGCCTACTGAACTGCCTGGACCCTCATGTAAAAGGCTGTGAAGGTTCCCTGCTTTGTGGTTCAGTGACATTCAGGACCGACCAAGGGAATGGGTAGGTTAGCTAGTGGTGCAAGGTCAAGCTTTAGGTCAGGATAAAGTAGTGCCAAGCTCTGGTCAAGTGGGCACCTCCTGTCTGTAGGGATCTGCCACTCTGTTCCAGTCAGTTGGAGAATCCCTTCCACTCCCAGAAAATGTCTTCTGCTGCTCATGACTTACTATAGCAAACTGGCCTTGGTTTTCTGAAATATTAACCATACTGCTTTTCAGTAACCCTGGATCCTGACCAAATGTTTTTTGACACCAGCCTATTAAGATATCTCCACTTTTTTATTGCTGTTTATACTGATGATTTTCCTTAACATTCTTAATCCAACTCTATCCTAACTCCAGCCACTACTATTATAGTGGCACGGAGGAAGAAGGCAGGATTTGGCCTTAAATAAAAGGATCTGGAGAAGGGTTTTAATGTTTTTCTCCCTCAAGGCTGGTGTCCTATCCTTTTATTGTTCCATCTATAGGCAATGGTTAGGAAGCTTCTTACTTGAAAATATTCCAGTATGTTCTTGGAAATAGAAGCCTATCTCCTTAAAAATGTGCTACATAGGACAGTATCTTATAATGGGATAGGTACCCCTTTTAACAAAATCATGTATGCTTTTCTCCTCTTCCACACTCGGTATACAAGTTTTTGTATTGTGTTTGAACTTCAGGTGCTTATCGTTTAAACTAAAGGATCAGCAAAGCACTCTTCTTCCTCCACATCCCCAGGTGACAATTATCTCAGACTCTCTCTCTCCTCAAACCTCCAGCACCTTCTCCCCAGTGTTGCTGTAAGGTGGTGACCAGGCCTTCTACTTTATTGGCGGTACCAAAGTATTTGGAAGCTGTTTCCACAGACTGCTGCCCTGCTAGGGTCTGTACCTGCACCGTCTGCCTCTCTCATCTAAGGCCAATCCTTCACTTGGGCACCAGATCCCATCCTGCTCTTGCTCTTTCAGGGCATGACTACAGCAACTCCTCCTTCTCTCTTACTTTATTTTTTTTTTACTGGATTATCCTTTGAATATACCGTTAATCTCCCATCTTAAAATAGAAAATCTTCTCCCCACTTTCTCTACCAGCTGTCACCCCATTTCTTTGCACTGGTTGCAACAAAACCCCTAGACAGCAATATCAATGTCCACTATCTCTAATTTATTTCCTTCTGATTCTCTTAAACGTACTTATTCAGGTATGTTCTCAAATTCCTCCATAGAAATGGCTCTTGTCATTGGAAATGGCTACCAATGACCTCCACATTGTTATAGCTCATGGTTAGTTATCACAGTTCATCTTACTTGAAGTGTTAGTGGCATTTGACACAGATATTTATTCCCTGCTCTTTGATACACATTCCTTGGTTGGCTTACAGGGTGCCACATTCTCCTGGCCACTCTTCCTTGGACACCTTTGCTGGTTCCTTCTCTTCTCCCTGATCTCTTAACATTGGAGTATCCTGGGGCTCAGTCCTTGGTCCTCTCCTATTTTCTATTTATATTCACTTTCTTGGTGATCTCATCCAGTTTTATAGCTATAACTACCTTCTATATGCCAACAACTCCAAAATTTTTATGTCCAGTCCAGACTTTTCTTTTACACTCCAGATTCTTCTATCCAACTGCTTACTTGGCATCTCCACTTGGATGACTAATTCTTCTTCTTCTCAAACTGAAACTGTCCAAAACTGAATTCCTGTACCTCTAGTTCCTGCCAAACCTGCAACAGCTGCAGCCTTCCCTGATCTCAGTTGATAACAATCCGTTATTCCATTTTTTAAGCCAAAAAACTTGGAGTTATCCTTGACTCTTTTCTTTCTTTCACACTCCATGTCTAAATAGTCAGGAAACATCATTGGCTTTATCATTAAGATCTATCCAGAACTGACCACTTTCATCACTTCTTCTGCTGTCACCCACATCAAAGCCACTGTCATCCTTTGCATGGCCTCCTGCTACCATCTCCAGGACTTACTTATACCCTTGCATCTCTACAGTTTATTTCCAACACAGCAGCCAGATTGATTCCTTTAAAAGATCGTGGCACATCTTTCTCAAAAAATCCCACCAACTCCCCATTTCACATCCCAGTCCTTCAGATGGCCTACATGATCTGACTCCTGTCACTTCTGTGATCTTGGCTATGGTACTTAACTCTTCTATGTCATAGTCTTCTCTTTGAAAATGAAGAATGGCTACATGGAATTTTAGGTGTGGTTCTTGGCTGTGTGTTTTTCTAGCCTGGTTCTCTGGTACTCACTGAATTCTGTGAGCTACCTGATAATCTTTAATAAATTCCTTTCCTAATTAGACCAGTCAAAGTTCATTCCAGTTGTTTGTCAGTCACTCTTCTGAAAGATACAGGGAGCTAGATTTAGCTGCAGTAAATTGTTTATAAGGAGATAAAGAAGTCAGATATTGCACATACAGACCAAAACACCCTCTTCTTTTAGCCTTACCTCACTCCTCTGCCTTCACCAGTTAGAACATCTCCAATTAGAATGCCCTTTTCTCCAAATATCCTAAATAGTTACTTCATTACATATCATTAGTTTTTGCTTCATCTTCCAGAAATATATTTAAATCTCTCTTTTGCTACTGGTTCCCCCTCATCCTTTCTGTTGTAGTGGGTTGATATGATTTACTGAACTGTAATTCTCAAGACATTTCAGGAGGGAGAGAAGATCAATTTGTTCAGTTTGCCATCTTTAATCTGAAGTCCCATTGCACTTTATTCATATTGGTATCATAGTACTTTGACATGTAAAAAATAATAATAAAACAATGTTATTTCTGGAAAAAAAAGAGAGAGAAAATGGAGAATGGTATAATTCTTACCTCACAGGATTATTATAAGGATTAACTGGGATAGTGCATGTATTAGTAAAAAAGAGGGCAGTTATTTTATTAATATTATTAGTAATAATAAAATAATATTTTTAAGTTTAATACCCTTGGATTGGAATCCAAGGTCATTTATATTTTTTCCTCTATCTTTACTTATACAGTATTCTTATGATTCTCCCTCTCCATTTCTCAGTTTTCTTGCTTATAAAATTTATAAAATGGAGGTAAGCCATGCCTTTTCTCATGGGATTGTTGTGAGGCTATGAGATACTGCATATCACAGTCTTTGCCTGCAGAAAGGGTTGCACAAATAGAAGATACTGTCATTGTGTTTCCAAGGACTAAAAAGTCTCTTTCTTCTTGACTCTGTAGTAATGACAACAAGGTGTTTTTCCCTCAAATGTTTTATCTGGAAACCTGGAAGAAAAAAAAAAAACCATATATGTTGCTATGGCAACATTAAAAAGGCAGTTAGCACCAAAGAAATTGTAAGTACTGCCCCGAACAGGCTGCAGGCAGAGGTACTTGATTTGACAGTTTAGAAAACAGCAGGAACCCTTGCTCCTCTGCCTTGTGAGACCACATATCCTTGTCAACTCTGATTAATTAATGTTCCAGGAGAAAAGGAACACCATTCATTGTGTATTCTTCTTGGTGCTTGACGCTGATGGGGCTTGTTTCTCTCATTTCATTGAAATGCTTCCCACACAAAAGAAACAAGGTCAGCTTGTTACATTCCCTGAGAGTACCCATTTACCTGTAGGTCCAGAGCACAATCATTTCAATGCAAGTTGTGAGAGAAAGAAAAATAGGTAATTATTCAATCATCTTATAAAAAATTTGGTATAATGTTTGAGTTAGGCAGATAGATAGAACTGGAGAGATAAAAGGGTCTGGCCTGGAACTTTGTTGATGCAACTTGAACCCATCTGTTTGAGTATCTGGCAAGACTTCCAATGTGAGACCTCTGCTCCTTTAAATCCCGCCTTTGCATCTTTGTCTACATAAGGTTGTCTGCATCAGTGGAGCAGGACAACTTAGGTGGGAGGAGGAAGAGGGAAGAGCTTGACTTGGAAAGAAGTAAGGCTTGCAGGACCATCAAGGTGAAATGACCACAGAACAATCACAATAACATGGTCCCTTTCCCCTCAGGTGTGGCAGGGAAGTAGGTAGAAAAGTAATATACATATAATGCAAATGGTTTAATGCTCTATAAAGCAAAGTGTTTAGAAAAACAAGGGAATGAGATTAATTTTGACTAAGGACAAATCTGGATGTGTTGGCGAATGTGGGATGGGCGGGTATAGTCAGTGGTGGGGAGGTGGAAAGACTTTCTGGGGGGAGGGGACAGTGTGAGTTCAGGCCTGGAGACTAGAGAGCACAGGGCACAGTGGGGCCACCTTATCAAGATGGCTTTCGGGGAACAGCTGCATGAACGGGATTAGAAAGGAAGCCTGGAGTCCAGTGAGGTTGAGACTCAATGCTGGATGAGTTGTTTGGGTTTTATTCTATAAAAAATTGGGAGCCCTTTTTTTTTTAACACATGAATAACAATGATCAAGTCTGTGTTTTAGGAAGGGAATTCTATCTCTGGTATATCTGAGGGCTTAGGAGGAGGGAGACTCAAATACTCTAGGAGGAAATGATGAGGGCCTTAATCAGGGAGGCTGGGTGCAAAGGGGGAAATACATGTGGAAGATATTGCTGAGGGTAAATCCACAGAATTTGGCACCTTTTCAGATATAATGGTTGAGGCTGAGACTGACCCAAGGCTGGGTTAGCCTTGAAGCTGCTTGGGAGCCTGGGTGACTGGAGAGATGGCCAGGCGACGGACCTACAGTTGTAAAATGACTAATTAGTATCACTTCTGGGTCAGTGGTGGGAAAGGGTGGGAAAAACCATGTGAAATAGAAAGCCATCTGATCCAGCTGACGGCCTCCATCTTACTCTCAGGGGACAGGAGTCACAGCGCTGACACTGTCCAGGTACTCTGGCAGACAAAGCCTGTGCCTCCAACTCTCCTGTCTTCTGTCCATGGTAGGAACTGAGGTCTGACCCCAGCAGATCAGTCTTCCCTTTCCTCCCAGCAGCCTGTCGGAAACTCAGCCCAGCTCTCGGTAGTCTGTGAGGGAGTCAGCTCCCGTGACCATGGGGGAGATGCCTCTCTGGGTGTCTGCTGTAAAGCCTACCACAGAGTCTCCACCACCGATCCAGCCACTGGCATCAGGGGCAGGCACACCTGTCAGCCAGAAGTTGGCGTATAGGACTCAAAGAAGGAATTTTTTGATTGTTAATCTTTTTTCCCCGTTTTCTTTTGTTCCACTTCCTATCATTATTCAATCCGTCAACAAACAGTTCTTGAATGCCGTTATGTGCGTGGCACTGAGCTGGGTGCTAGGATGAGGGCGATATTATAAAATGAATCAAACATTGCCCCTGAGGAGCTTTCGTTAGACGTTTATGCTGCCTAATACTGTTTCCTGTCTGTCAATAGAAAAAGAACTGCCCTGGGAAAGTTAATAGAGGGTTTTAGAGAGTGGGTTTGCTTTTTAGCTCAGTTAATCATGACATTATTTCTGGTTAGTTTGCAGGTCTTTATATAAATCTAGTCTAACTCCCTTCCAGACAAATAACGGACTCAGAGAGGAGGTCAAGTGACCCCAAATGTCACATGACTAGGGAATGTCAAAAACTGGGTTTGGAACCTATGTTTTACAGCATGTGTCTTTTGAAATTTCTGTCTGTTTGATGCTAAAATCTCAGAATAAGTCTTCACAAAAATATCCTAACATAAATTCTTAATGGAGAGTGATAATCTTTCTTCTCACTCCCCATCAATGCACATAGTGTGAGTGAGACAGAAGTGTGGGTTGAAATAGACAAGGAGGATGGTGCAAGTACATCCTGTGGGTGAGGCAGAAATAATGGGGAATGGCTTTTTAACATGGCAGACCCATCAAATACACCACAGAAGCCTGCACACAGGGTGGCATGTGGGAGGGTATGCTCTAAGAAAATGGCTCCAAAAGTGAGTTGTATTAGGAGGATTCTTCATGTTCATCTTATATGGTTGTTAATTTTCTTGGATTGAACATATTTGCTTTGTTGTTTGCTACTCTGCATTCATCCTCCAGCATCACTTCTGCTTTCATTGCCAGCTTTGGGGGAGACATGGGTTCAACCAGTCATCACATTCTTGGCACAGTAATTGCTTCTGAGATGGACTCGGGTCCCATTTGAAACCAGGAAACTATAATGGGATATTTTCTATAACTATGAGTTGAGAGGCAAGCTCTCTAGGTATTGTACTTGAACTTGGGAAAATGTGAGTTACAGTAGCTTAGGGCCACCATGTGGAAGGTGAAAATGGAGCCAGAAGGCAAAGAAACTGCAATGGAAAATCACTGGGTTCTGATGATGTTATTTGGGCTCTTGAATGCACCTATACCTGACCAGACCTACCTGTGGACTTCTCAACTATATGGGTTAAAGTCCTATTTTGTTTAAACATTTTTGTTTACTGACCTTAGTTTTATCTTATCACTAATTGAAAGATTCATAATTGATAAAACACAATATAACAAAATTACCAGAAATAAAAGAGTCTAGTGTCTGCCAGCCACTTTACCTTATGGAATTTTGTTTTTTCTATTTAAAAAGAGGAAGGTGTCAATAGATTGTACCAGAGTAGATGCCAGTGGGGAGATGTCTCTCCAGTGGTATAAAGAGAATGAGGACTTCACCAAAACAGAGAAATTAGAAGCAAGCATCTGGCCTTTAGACATAGTACGTGTCCTGACTGTGAGCTATTGCTCATTACTAGATACTAGGAGTCAAAAGAGCAACAGTTAATTCTTTGATAATTGAATACAATGAATAAACCTTAGCTGTGTTCACTGATTTCAGATTATTCCATCCCTTCTTCCCTATCTCATTCCATTTAAGAAATGAATAAAATGAAAACTTTGTCAAACAAGCACAGTAGACATATATAACCCAGAATAAATTAGAATTATATTTCTTAAAATAAAACTTTATTGTTTAGAATGGTTTTAGATTTACAAGAACATTGTAAAGAGTTATCATGTACCTCACACTTAGTTTCCTCTATTATTAACATTTTACATTATTATGGTACAATTTGTCGCAACTAATGAACCAATATTTATACATCATTATTATTATTTTTTAATTTATAATGAGAACATTTATTTATAGTGCAGTGTATGGTCTTAACAAATTTTAAGCATATAAAACTTTATTAATAACTCTAATCATGATGCTGTACATTAGATCTCCAAGACTTATTCATCTTATAACTAAAAGTTTTTACCCTTAAACATCTCCCCTTGTTTCCTGCCTCCACACCTAGAAACCACTGTTGTACTCTTTATTTTTGTAAGTTCAACTTTTTTATATTACCCACAGCAGCATTTGTCTTTCTGGGAATGGCTTATTTTACTTAGCATAATGCCTACCATGTCCATCCATGTTGTTGAAATGGCAGCATATTTATCATTTTTATGGCTTAATAATATTCTACAGGATGTGTTTGTACACTCATTTTTTAGTGTATTAATCATAAACAGGCATTATATTTGTTTCCATTTTCTTGGCAAATGTGCATAATGCTGCGATATACATGAGGGTGCAGAATCTTCTTTAGATACTGATTTTACATCTTTGGTTATACTCATAAGTAGAATTGATGAATGATAAGGCAGTTCTATTATTTACATTTTTTAACAAATCTCTATGATGACACTACCCATGTACAATCAATAACAGTGTATAGGGATTTCTTTCCTGCACATTCTTGCCCACACTTGTTATGTCTCTTCTTTCAGACATTAGCCATTTTAACAGTTGTGAGCTGATATCTTATCATAATTTTGAAATATACATCATTATTAACTGAAGTCCATATTCATACTTTATTCAGATTTACTTAATTTTTACCTAATATTTTTGGGTTTTTTGGTTCCAGGATCCCATATAGGATATATCACATGACATATAGTCTTCATGTCTTCTTAGGCTCTTCTTGACTGTGATAGTTTCTCAGACTTTCCTTGTTTTTGATGACTTTGATAGTTTTGAAGAGTACTGTTCAGGTGATCAAGTATTTTGTAGAATGCCCCTCTATTGGAATTTGTTTGATATTTTTCTTATGACTGGACTGGGATTATTGGGTTTTAGGGAGGAAGACCACAGAGGTAAAGTAGCATGCTTATATCATCATGTCAAGGATACATACTATCAATACAAATTATAACTGTTCATGCTAACTTTGATTTCCTGGTTGAGTTAGTACTAGTCAGATTTCCTCTGTATCGTTACTTCCTCCCCACCCACTTCCATGCTGTACTCTTTCAAAGGAAGGCATTATGTGTGGCCCAGAGTTAAAGACTGGGGAATTATGCCCCACTTCCTTGAGAAAGCAGTATTTATATATGTTATTTGGAATTATTCTGCATGGGAGATTGGCTTCTTCTTTCCCTTTTATTTATTTATTCAATTATTTATATTAGTATAGACTAATGGATATTTAGTTTATACTGTGGGTAATAATCCAGTATACTACTTTATTTACTCTGTTGCTGAAATCACTCCAGCTTTGGCCATTGGGAATTCTTTCACTTGGCTCCTGAGTCCCTTTGACATACCCCCATCAATATGTGTTTTTCTTTTTTTTTAGAACTTTCTTACTTTCCAGCACAACAAAATATGCCAGGCTCACCTTATATATTTCCTTCCCCAGTCTTAGGATTATCCATTTTTCCAAGGTGCCCTGGTTTGTTTCATTGGAGAATGGTGTTAGAAACAAAGATCTGAGTGCTAGCTGTGCTGGTTGTTACTGAGGTGGTTTTGCTGCTAGGTCCTCTGAGATAATACAGCAAGAAAATATATGTGTGTATACTACCTTGTATACATGCACATATATATGAATATTTTTACATGCAAATATTCCTGTCTATAACCATCCATATCTACTTGTCTCCAACACTAATCCACATGGATCAGTCTAGCCTCCTTCTCTTCCTTGTCTGTAATCTTCCACACCAATAGTGAGAAATTTGACTTCCATTCACCATTTGTTTACTTAATTTTTCAATTCCAATGTCCACACACAGCAGTATCAGAATTGTTAACTCATACCGCATGGGAAACAACTTTATCAACTAGAGTGCAGTGCTTATGTGAAGTTCTTCTTGCATTTAGTATTACAGACTTCACTCATTTCCAAAGTTATTTAGTTACTTACTCCTTTCACCCCTGCCCCCTTCAGTGATGTTTCATAATACAATTAGATTCTTTTAATATAGTCTCATTTCATTCCAGGACACTTCAAACTTCTAAATTAGTTTTAACTCTTTTATCATTTGCATACATTAAGATGCTCTCTTTGTGCTGTATAGTTCTATGATTCCATTTTATCTCTTCTCTTAACATCTCAATTATACTTTTCTTAAAAAAAATCTATTGGTGGCACTAGAGTTTGCAAAATACCTTTATAACCTTTTATCCTACACAAAAGCAACAAGAACAATCACAGTTTTCTAAATCTCTACTGAATATTAATGGGTCAACAGTTTGCTAAGAAACATTACATATAGCCACAAACAGCGGGAACACAAAAAATGTTCTTTGGACAAGAAGAAACCAGAATAAAGCCTTCTACCCACTGCCAGTTTTATCCCTCTGGGTGGGCCCTTTAGACAGAAGGTAGGTGCTTAATCATTCATTCCTTGTTCACATCTAAGGCCTTGCACGTGGCCACTTCATTTTTCTCAAGACAGTTTCTCAAATATTTCAGGCCAGTACCTCCTAGAATTTGTCTCATGGAATATTAGTTTTATAATATGTTCTGTGAAAACAGATGGTTCAGGCCTCATATAAGTTGAAATTATGTTTCTTCTTAGAAAGTCTCATTTGAGGCTCTGAAAAATAAAGAAAACTGCTTAATTTTGCTTAATCCAATTTTCCCAGGCTAATTTTTCCAGGAATGCTTTTCCACTCATGTAACAACTAATAACATCTTCACGATTTGCAGGACAACATTTTGGGAAATGAAGCTCTTGACTGGAGTTTCTTCAGGTGCTCTGTGGCAGGCTGAATAATGGCCCCCAAAGAAATATAGGTCCTAATCCCTGAAATCCTTATATGTTAATTTATGTAGTAAAAGGGACTTTGTAGATGTGATTAAGGATCTTGAGATGGGGAGATTATATTGGAGTATCTTGGTGGGTCCTAAAGGTAATCAAAAGTGTCTTTGTTTGAGAGAAACAGAGGGAAATTTGACTGTAGATAGAGGTAGGAGACGCCGCAGCAGAAGCAAGAGGTTGAAGATTGATATGAGGAAGGGGCCACTAGCCAAGGAATGCAGGAGATCTCCAGAAGCTAGGAAAGGCAAGGAAACAGATTTTCCCCTAGATCTTCCAGAAGGAACAAGTTCTGGAGGCTGGAAGCCCGACATTGGGATGCCAGCAGTGGTCAGGTTTGGACGAGGGCTCTCTTCCTGGGTCGCAGACAGCTGCCTTCTCAATATGTCCTCACATGGCAAGGAGAGAGAAATTTGGTGTCGCTTCCTCTTTTATAGCACCAGTCATATAGGATTAGGGCCCCACTCATATGATCTCATTTAACTTTAATTACCTTCTCATGGTTTCATCTCCAAATACAGTCACATTGGGATCAGGGCTTCAACATATGAATTTTGAGGGAACTCAATTCAGTTCACAGCAGATAGTATTGACATTGGCATGTTCTCTGGCTATTCTATCTAAAGCTGCAAACCACCTTCCACTGACGTTCCTTATTTCCTTTCTTCCTTTATTATTTTTATTAATACTTATCACTATCTGATATCCTATATATTTTTACTGATTTTTCTTACTTGTCTGTCTTACTTGTCTTTCTTACGTGTCTGTCTGTTTATACTATAATATAACATTTATGCTGAGAAATACTCTGCTATCTAAACAAATACCCTGCTATATCCTCAGTGTCTAAAGGGGCTTAACAGAGTAAATGCTCATTAAATGCATAAGTGAACGGTATGTGAATAACTTAACCAGCTAAGTTTATTCATCCAAATATTGGCCAGAAATTGATTTCAAAATAATTAATTTTTTATGATTTCTGGGAAGAGAGACCTAGATGTGTATGAAACTCCATTTCCTCTTTGTCCTAGGTGCATAGCTAGATTATTAATATTACATATTTCTCAGTTTCCCTTGAAGTTCAGCATAGCTAATGGAATGTGAGAGAAAGAACTATGCATCACTCCCAGGTCTGTCCCATTAGATCTCCTAAACCTAATCCTATCTGCTCTTCATCTCCCTGCCTGCAACATGTAGATGTCAGGACAACACTGAATGCCATGTGTTGATGATGGCAGAGCCTCCATCAGTTTGCAGCCCCATACAGTTTTGTGGAACCAAACAGGAAATGCCCTGAACTGTTTATCTGAGGGAGAAATAGACTCCTGTTGCACATGAGTTTGTGATACATCTTTGAGTGTATCTGTTCCAGTAGTTAGCCTACCTGAACAAATAAATTTGTACAAATATATATATATATATGTATATATATTTTGAGACAGAGTCTTACTCTGTTGCCCTGGCTAGAGTGCCATGGTGTCAGCCTAGCTCACAGCAACCTCAAACTCCTGGGCTTAAGCGATCCTCCTGCCTCAGCCTCCCGAGTAGCTGGGACTACAGGCATGTGCCACAATGCCTGGCTAATTTTTTCTATACATATTTTTAGTTGGCCAATTAATTTCTTTCTATTTTTAGTAGAGATGTGGTCTCACTCTTGCTCAGGCTGGTCTCGAACTCCTAAGCTCAAAGGATTTTCCCACCTCGGCCTCCTAGAGTGCTAGGATTACATGCGTAAGCCACCACGCCTGGCCCAGATAAATATTTTTAATCTGTTAAAGCAGTTAATGAGCAAAAGAAGCTAAGACAGATTTTCATGATCACCTTTATTTTTCCCTGTGTCCTAACCTTTGGGGTCTCTGGTTATACATGACAGCTTGGGATGGTGGCATTGAGGGAGATAGGTTATAAAGAAACTAGGCCACCCTTAAAGAATACCTTTAAACCATTCATTATCTCTTCCAGGTGGCAGAAAGCAATATCCCTGCTTTAGCTTTTCTTTCTCATCAGGGTGATTTACGGAGGTCTCTGAATTATTGGGATTACAGCAATGTGTGGCTATTCCCTGGGTGCCAATACACTGTCATTAAAGAATTGACAGTCTTGCAGTGCCTCTCACACACATCCTCATTTACAAAGGCATGTGTAAGCACTGTGAACCCCAGAATTCCTAGGGGGAAAAACCAATCAGCAATCTGGTGTATTTAGCAAACATAGATAGAAGAGGCTGAAAACAGAATGGCCAGAGTCCATTTATAGCTGGCACATGCACTCTTTACTAATATTGCACAGATGTGCAATGCTTAATCCACAATTCAGAGCATACTTATGTCTCTTCCTTGATTTGCACAATATCTCATGAGGTGGATAAGCACATTTTATAGTTCTCATTTTTTGAGGGAACTGAGTGTCAGAGGAATTAAGGAGAGTGCCGTTGGTTGGGGTAGGTAACAAGCTTCTCTGGGAGAAAGGGGGCAACATCGTCAGATGGAGTGAGCTGGGGAACGAGGGGGAGATGAGGGTCAAAGCAGGGAATAAATGGATGGGCTTTAGGGGGATGTGAACATCCTGAAATTACAAACAGCCTTTTTGTGTGCCTCTGTACATTTTACTGGAGAAAAGGTTTAATTTTTGAAGGGGCTGGAAATCTCCAAGTGGTTAAGAACCGTTGTTCAAGGATTCTGTAGCTGCGTATTGTCCTGGACTCTACCTGCGGAGTTAATATCCTAAGATTTGGTGTGGAAAATAGTGCTTTGTGTAAGAGGAAAGGGGCACAGAATCTCCTTAGGCAGGATTTCTGCCTTGTGATAGTTACTACACAAAACAACATAAATATTCATTCTTATAACCCCAGAGAATTCCTCTGGCTTCATGGTGATCAGATTTACTATCTTACAAAAAAAATAAAGGAAAGATTACTGTTCTAGGAAGAAAATGCTTAGCATTAACAAAATCCAGTGGATTCATCCCAGGAAAGGTGTATGAAACTCAGAAAGTTTTTGTCTTTGCACTGCTGTCTGCATCGTGGGGAGATTAGCTTACTGAGTTACTGAAGGCAGCTGCAGTTGTTGGGACATCGGATAAGGCGAATGGGGGCTTCGTAATTTTATCAGCATTTCCTTGCTTAGACTTTCAGAGGGGTTGACAACCCTGGCTCCTACTGTGCCTGTCCTCGGGACAGTTTCCCACTGACAGTTGCATGAGCACATTTGGTGCTTGACCAAGCATGGGCTGTGAGTAAAACCACTGCCCGGAAGTGCACTGTGCTCAGGGCTTGGAGCCCTACTGAAGGGCAGAGTGTGATAGAAAAGAGGGATAGCCCTCAGCATTGTCCTAAAGTGGGGCAACTGAGAGTTTATTTTCTTTTCTTGAATTTAAATCTTAAGCTGCTCAGGGCAGGCACCGAGGGCAAAGTGCTGAAGCCAGCTGCTGACACGATCCGCTGGTTGTTTTGTGTTTTGGCCTTAGGAATTGACTCTAGATAAGTTCCCTCCCCTAGCTGAGAAATGATGTAACCATGTTAATTCAGGGAAATCATACTGGTCTGCACCATTTGGGGTTCTAAGCTCAGAGTGTAGTCTGAGTGACAGTGGTGGGGTCAGGAGGCTGCCTATTCATGTTGAGGGAGTCTCTTGCCTTATGTGTCTTTGTAAGAGAGTAGGGTTTCTAAGATGTATGCTTGCTGACAATTTATAGCAAACAGTTACTGGGTCTAATTTTCCTCTTAGAATGTAATGTGTATTCAAGAAACTGAAGTGAAATACAGAACACAAAGAATATATCTTCTTTATATTCTTTCTTTCTCTCCCCTTTCCCCCTTATTCTACCCACTGATTGTGAAAATACTCCTCTTCTTGACATTCATCTCTCTGGCTTTCTAGAACTTATCAACTCATGGGTCAGCTCCAGCTACATTACTTTGACATTGCAGTCATGCCTGAGTTGTCACCCTTATTCTAAGACTTAAATTCAGTTGTTGGTCAGGTTCTTGAATGTTTTGCGGCTACTTAAAGAAAAGAGATTAGGATTCCAACTCACTTGCCTAGAGAAGGTAAGTATGTATTTGTCTGTGTTCATATGAGCAATGGAACAGGAGTTGGAGCCTCTATAGAGAGGATATAGAAAGACAGACACTATCTGTGAGGCTTATTCTTTTAGTCCGAGGGCATTAATTCTAGTCCCAAATACATTCCACTCTAGCTATGTGACTTTGGGCAATTCAGTTAATGTTTCTGAGCCTCAATTTCTTCATTTTAAAAATGGGAATAGTGTGTGCTTTGCCTGGCTAATTGTGCAATTATGAAGACAATGAGATAATGACTTATTAACAGATAAAATAGAATTTCAGTCAGGAGAGGTTAGGTTATGCTGTGGTGAAAAAATAACTTCAGAATTTCAGTTGCTTAAGATAGCAAAATTTTGTTTTTTGCTCACATTATATGTCCAAAATGAGTTGGATTGGCTAGGGGTTCTCTTCTCATTGGAATTTCTCAGAGATCCAAGCTGATGAAGAGTCCATCTTCCTGTGCTCACCATGTGCAACCGCCGTGTGCTTCCGTGTTGGCTGCAGCAGGAGAGGAGAGTTCTGGAGAGTCGAACATTGATAATTATGCATGTTGGCCTGGAAGTGACGTTCGCTTCTGCTCACATTTCATTGGCCCAAACCAGTCACGTGGCCTGACCTAAGTTTAGAAGATGTCAAGGTATCATTCCACAAGAGCATCTTAAACTTTAGTAATATCATAGATGGTATTGCTGAATTTCATTGATTCTAGGATGTATTTTTTTCCTCTTTTAGTATCTCTGAAATTAGGATGCATTTTACAATGAATATCATTTTATAATCACTGCAGGCCATTCTTTCATGTTTTATCTTTGAAACCAGAATGCATTTTACAATTGGAAGTATTTTAGATTTTAGGATAATATGGTGTTATTGCTATTCTTTCAAGAGGCATGGCCTTCAGTGACCCTAAGGGATCATGCCTGGGGTGAAGTCTGTAACTGCAGCAGGGCCAGATGGTGCCCTCATCACAGTGTGCACTCAAGGCTAAGGCCTTCCTCTTAGCCTCCTTGGACTTTTTTATACCATTTGAGAAGGGGTGCAGGTGTGGGGCCAGTGGGAATAGAGAGCTTTTGAGACTTTCATCCCAGTTCTATCTTGCCCTAACATTAGACCCCAATTCTGAGACAAATTTTTCAGGCTCTACATACCTATAAAGACTCACAAGACTGCAGGTTTCTCAAAGCCAGCATCTTTTTTCTCTGTCTAATCAATCTCTGAGACATCCAGGGGGGTGGACGGCAGGATAAACGCTGATTTATGGTTCAAAATACCACACTTGCTGCTGAAGAAGTGTGAACATTAGCCCCTGGCTGGCCAGGGTCCGTGCTCTCTTGCTTTTGGGGTTGATGGCGTCTTTACTTGCATCCCTCTTAGCACCTTTCAGGTCATTGCCTTGGAATATGAGATACTATATTCTCTCTCTTTTGTCTTTTCCCCCTCATCTATAGGTTCCTAGAAACTCTTATACTCAGATCATTGATGTCTGATCAGAAGCAGTAGGACAGACTGAGGGTTGGGGGCTGGAGAGAGCAGGGAATGGGATGGAGGCTCGGCTGAACCTTAGACCTAAAGCCATCTGGGGGCTGCAGTGGGGAAAGGAAAGCACAGTTTCCCTCTGTCTTATTCTCAGACAGTGTGGGTGTCCTGGGCTCTAGATCATGCATCATAGTACTTTATACACATCACCATTAATAACATGATTTTTGGAAAAAGTCTGAGTTGAACCTTCCATACTTTTCTCCTTTGCAGCCCAGATAGACTTGTATGTATAATTTGGTATTTAAATTCACACTGGCACAAGAACAGAGACATAGACCAATGGAACAGAACTGAGAACCCAGATATAAAACCATCCTCATATAGCCATCTATCTTTGACATAGCAGACAAAAACATACACTGAGGAAAGAATCCTTATTCAGTAAATGGTGCTGGGAAAACTGGAGAGCCACATGTAGAAGACTAAAACAGGATCCACACCTCTTACCTCTCACAAAAATCAACTCTTGGTGGATAACAGACTTAAACCTAAGGCATGAAACTATAAGAATTCTAGAAGAAAATGTTGGAAAAATTCTTACAGACGTTGGTCTAGGAAAAGAATGTATGAAGATGATCCCAAAGGCAATCATAGAGACAACAAAATAAATAAATGGGACCCGATCAAATTAAAAAGCTTCCACACAGCCAAGGAAACTATCACGAGTGCAAACAGACAACCTAGAGAATGAGAGAAAATATTTATATGCTACACATTTGATAAAAGGCTGATAACTAGAATATATATAGAACTCAGGAAAATCAGCAAGAAAAAAAAAATCAAACAACCCCATTAAAAAGTGGGCAAAGGACATGCACAGAAACCTTTAAAAAAAGACAGACTAATGGCCAATAAACATATGAAAAATGTTCAACATCTCCAATCATCAGGGAAATGCAAATTAAAACCACAATGAGATATCACTTATCTCCAGTGAGAATGGCTTTTATCTAAAAGTCCCTAAACAATAAATGTTGGCATGTATGTAGAGAGATAGGGACACTCATACACTGCTGGTGGGACTGCAAACTAGTTCAACCTCTGTGGAAAGTAATATGGAGATACCTCAAAGAGCTAAAAGTAGAACAACCATTTGATCCAGAAATCCCATTACTGGGCATCTACCCAAAGGAAAAAAAGACATTCTGTAAAAAAGACATCTGCACCCGAATGTTTATAACAGCATAATTCACAATTACAAAGATGTGGAAACAACCCAAGTGCCCATCAATACATGAGTGGATTAATAAAATGTGGTATATATATACCATGGAGTACTACTCAGCCACAAAAAACAATGGTGATCTAGCACCTCTTGTGTTATCCTGGATGGAGCTGGAGCCCATTCTACTAAGTGAAGTATTCCAAGAATGGAAAAATAAGCACCACATGTACTCACTATTGAATTCATATTAATTGATAAACATTTATATGCACATATGGTAGTAACATTCATTGGGTGTAGAGTAGATGGGAGGGGGAAGAAGGGATGGGTATATTCCACACCTAATGGGTGTGGTACACACTATCTGGGAGATGGACACGTTTGAAGCTGTGACTTGTGCGGGGCAAAGGCAATCTATATAACCTTAACATTTGCACCCCACCTAATATGCTGAAATAAAAAAGAATTAAAAATTTTCTCTAATTATAGGCAAGGTAATGACCTTAAAAAGAATTAATGGCTGAGTAAAGGAATCCGCCTTTTTTGGAGTTCTTGGTAACTCATCAGGTTCTAAGTTAGACCCAGCTCACCGACATGCTTGCCTGCCTGGAGACCACCTGGGGCTGACTGGGGGGGGAGGGAGGGAGGGGGCAGGGAGCCTCTTTCTCTTAGGCCATGGCTGCTGTTGGGGAGTTGGTGGTTGAGTTCTTGTCAAGAGCCTCCTTAGGTTGAGCTCCTACCCAGATTTCCTGCGTCTTGACACTTTCCTTGTCCTCCACCTTCTGCTTTTAGCAAGACTCACTGGTTATGTTGTGTTGGAGGCAAACTTTGACTACCATGAAGTTTAGGGCCCCTGCCTTGTGGCTGCTGGTGGTGCTCCCTGGTGTCCCACCAACCTCCTCTGCATACCACATGCCCTGTGTGCTCCAAGAAAGCAGCCTCTCTGGCTTTGCTTGCACCTTCCTCCAGGCCTCAGGCTGCTGCCTAGTCAGAATCTCTGGCTGCTGATTCCAAGTGGGTCTTCCCTAGCCCCTTCCCACTGTGGCCTCTTGAGGGTATAGAGTGCTGCTTTGCTTCATGGTGGCCCGAAGGCCCATCACAGGGCACAGGAGCTCTGCTAATCCACGCTCCACCAGCTGCCACCACCACGAGGCTGCCATTGTCCTCACTCTCTCTCGGCATAGCCTGTCCTGTCCTGGCTCAGCCAACACAAAGCCTTCCTAGCCCTGGGTGCTGTTTGCAGACTTGTTCCCCTCCACCCACTCCAACCTACCCCTGTTCCTTGGACTATTGAATGGTGCCACGGATGGCTTTGGAGTCTGACAGAATTGGGTTCAAATGTTGGTACTACCACTTATTGGTACTTACCTAAGTCAGTTTCCCTAACAGTAAAAATTGGGCATAGCAATTCCCAAGCAAGCACCCAGCATGCAGTTTGTGTGTAATAACACTAGCATGTTATTAATAAAAGCAGCAGGATGATTGTGTTTAACGATCATGGAGTTTAGAGCCAAACAGACTTGAGTTTATATTTTTGTCTTACTACTTAACAAACATCAGTGTCGATTTCTGACTCCCAGGCTCATACCCTTGGCATCTGGGAGAGGGATCTGGGCTCTCTCTCCACATCTTGCTTTTCATGTTGTCAGATGTGGACCTAGACAACTCCTTGGAAAGGCAATTGTAAGCTGCTGGATCTGAAGGAAGGGCTGATCGTCAATGCAGAGAGGAGGCAAAGAATAATCGATGGTCATTCGGTCCAGCCTCTTAATAGAAGAATCCTGGCTCTGCGTGGTTCTAGAAAGCCACAGCTGTCTCCAGCTCAGACTATTTATTGGAGAAGTGCTAGTCCCACGGCTGGGGAGTGACTCCTTAGTGACAAAGAATGATGGGAAAGTTAATAAAGTGCTTGAAAGAAAAAGTGTTCTTTCTCTGTGGACAAAGAAAGAGGTGAGAACCCCCATTTGGTTAGGATGGGATAGAAAGGATGAGCTCACAGGGCTTTGCAACCCCATCATGCCTTTGCCTGGAAAACAAGCCAATGATTCAGCAGTTTTCCCAAGTAAGCAGAGAGAGAATGGCTTAGAGTGTCAGAGATCATGACTCTGACAGGGGCAGGTTATCTTTTTTGAAGATTTAGCAGCAGTGAGGCTAGAGAGAGATAGGTTTAGCATGGATAATTGAAATTCACATATAATCCTAAATCCTTGTTGTAGACAGCGGTAACCACAGCCTCTCTCATGTAGTAAGTCTTTCATCAGAGCTGTTCAAAAGCAGCAGCTATGATTGCTTTGATTTTATCTTGTTCCATTTCCTCTGCCCACCTTGAGGGGAACTGCAAATAAACTAGGGTATAAGCTTAAAAAGCAGCTGGCAAAGAAGGAAGGAGGAACTTATCAGCCAGTGCCCTGGGGTTTGAGGTGGAGAAGCAGCTGGTGCCACACAGAGAAATGGGAGCTGCTCACCTGCCTCCCCTGCTCGTCCTCAGAGGTACACAGGCCCCTTCTCCCTGGTCATTGGGGTCACAGGAGTTCCCATACACAAGGGACTTTCCGGCTTGGTGCAAACCTTTTGAGGTTTATAGAAGCACAATATTCCATCGTAAGCCTCAGATTCCTGAAGTGTCTTGTTTTAACTGTGTCGTGATGTTAATTGTGTTTGGAATAGACTGGGAAGAACTGCTTTTTAAGAGCTTTTATGTGAGCACTTTTAGAAGCAGAGGAATCATTTTAAAATAATATTTTGGCAAAACTCTGCATATCTAATCATTTGGAGTATATGAAATCTCCCTCCACTGCCCTACTCTCAATTTCATCCTGTAAGAAAATCTGGTCACTTCGAATTTGTAAGTCTCAAACCTTGTTTTTTAAAAATAGTCATGTAATTTCCATATAAAATGGTAGAATTTGCAGGACGCACTTCTGGCATTCTCAAAGGACTTTTCTCCACCAGGGGACCCACCGCAGAGAGTGAGATACTGAAAGACAGAGAGGGCCTTCCCCAGAGCCCTGCAGGGACAAAGGAGGCAGAAACACCTGCCAAATGCACACACAGAAGATTTAACAGGACAAGAACCCTGGGTTGGAAACTCACAGTGCTCATTCCCAAGGGGATGAAGACTTTCTATTTGGATGCTTTTGCTGTAAAAGCGTCAAAGACTCAAGGGGACTTATTAATAGCTAGGGCATTAAAAACTTTTGGCTGCTTGCAGCATTGCCCTTTTCAATAGTAAATTTGTCTTTTAAAACATCTAGAACTTGTACTTGATGTTCTTTACTGATTTAAACCAGAGAAGGAGGCAGTAAATCAGATTATCCTCATCCTTGGGAGGGAGAGAAATCTGGAGTGTTCGTTTTCTAGCTGAGATTACTGGAAGTTTGTTTTTGGTTTCATTTTGTTTTGTTTTTGAAGGGGGGAAAAATAAAAGACGGGGAAAGCCAAAGCTTTCCTGGAGTTTGTTTTCAGGAAAGCACATATTCCAGGTTTCCATTCTTGTCATTTGGTGAGTTATAATTCATTATCTCCTATATTTTCCTTGAAAGTATAAATCTCCAGAGAACCACTTTCAGTAGGGCAAGCGTTTTCTTCCCTTTGGCTATAAAGCTTGTTCTTTGTCTCTTGGGACTACAGGGATATTTTGGGGGATGTATGTCACCCATAATTGGGGAAGAGATTTTTATTTGTCAGACCAAACTCAAGATTATTGTGTTTCTTAGTTTGTAGCTAGGAAAAATGCCTAAATTGGCTCATTCATTTTTTAAACTAATATGTAGGGTTTTGGCAAATATGTTAGCTTTTTCTTTCTTTAATTGTAAGGTGGAATTTTTTTTTTCCTTTTAGTAGGGAAGTTTGACATTTTCCTTTTGCTGTGAAACTTGTTTTCATATGTACAATGTGATACATGTTATCCTGTACCAACCCCACCTTCTCTGAACATGGGGGCTGAGTGGCTTCTCTGAAGGAGTATGTCAGGGAGGAGGCCAACTCATGGCCTGGAGAGATTCTGACTCAAGCTGGCTCTGCCACTCACTAGCCCGTGGGCTTGGAGCCAGTACGTGTACAGGGCTTCAGCCTCCTCACTTACACACTCAGGATAATGACAACTGCCTTGTAGGGCAGTTGCAAGGATATGAGTGTCAATGTAGGAAGTGCCCAACCAAGCATCTGGTTCATTAATCTGTCTCTTCATGGTTATTGGGATTGGGCCAATCCAGCAACACTTTCTTGCCAAATAACCCTGATAACCTGGTTTTGTGAGGTTGCCGATTGAAGTTGAAGGGAGGAGACTAACTTTATTATGATTGGAGATATCATGGATCCAGAATCCCAAGTCCCCTCAAAGGACTTGAAATATCAATTCCAGCTCTCTTTTGTGGGAAATGCTATAGGAGTTTTAAACACGGATTCTGAAATCTTCCCTGGAATCACAGGAATTGTGGGCTCTTTACCGAGTCAGAGGAGTGCCTCATGAGTAATGGTTGCCTTCTGAAATGACTCTCAGGATAATTAATCAGCATAACTTTGCGAGCCTTCCCCGGCCTTCTCTTCTTAGCAGCAACAACTTGATTAGTTTGGACATAGAATAATAGTTTGGAACTTAAACAGGACTGGCTTCATAATGCTCATTTTCATCATCTTCATTTCCTTCCTCTTGAATTTTTTTTAACATTTAATTATTGAAAGACCCCCAAATTATTTTTTAAAATTCACAGTGATTCTTGAGGCTCTAGTTTTGATCATTTATGTGTGATAATTAATAGAATTTTATCCTTCTTAGAGGAGATGCAGCAATGCAACTACTGTCAAACTCTATTTCTTATCACTGGGCTCTTGCTGGGAGTAAATATTTGAGGCAGAACCAGTAACATTTTATCAGATTGATAAAAGGGGAAGATTTATATATTGAAGAGAGCACTAGACTTAGGATGACCAGCCAGTCCCAGTTTGAGGCGTGCCCTGTTTTAACACAAAACATCTCAGTCCCAGGCAAACAGAAACAGTTTTCCTGAGCTGGTTCTGCTTTAAAAACAAAAAGTTCCACATCCTGGGAATCCCCTCAGTATTGAGCATATCAGGACAGTGGTCGCCTTGCTGGTTTGGGAGTGTAAAGACCCAGGTTCTAGTCCTTATTCTGCTGCCACATAGCAGTGTGGCATTGGCCAAGTCACTTCATTGATAAAATGATGGAGTAGATCAGATAATCCCGAAATTCCCTATCAGGATTGACACTCTGTAGTTAAAAGGCAGATTATTACTGGAATTTACGTCTTCAGTTCAGGGTTTTCTTTTCTTCCAAGAAACCTGCATCTAATTCACTCTGAAAGCTCATATAAGTGAATTCAGGCTCCAAACTGGATAAAACTACTCTGGATACTTCTGGACTAAATTTCAGATATGGAGGGAGATAATGCTGATGAATATTAGGGTGCTAGTGTAAGCAGGTACTGCTCTTGTTGATGTTACAAACCAGACACCCAAGGCAAGTATCCTCTGTTTCATGACCAGGAAAGAAATTGGCTGGGATTTTCTGTTTTAGTTAACAGGCAGTATTTCTCTACTAGTGAGATTGAAACTTGGTTGTAACTTTGGAATCAGGCCTTATTTATAAATTGGAATAAATGCTGAGCCAAGATCAATTGTGTGCACAGAGCTGGAGTTTGGGGCATTGGTTCCCCATGGACTAGTGATCACAATAGGCAGCATTACCTTGCCAATTGCCTATCACATGCTGGGCTCTGCCTTCAGGATTCAGATACAAATAAAACAGGGCCCCATCTTTGAGGAGCACACTGTCTTGTAGGGGCATGGATAAAAACGAAATTATTAAATATAATGTGACAAGTGATAAAATGGGGGCCATGAGCAGAATGACACGGGAGGGCAGAAGAGGAAGTGATTGATTCCATCATTCTACTCTATATGCCGATTGTCATCCTCATCCCAGCCTGATGGCTCGCACAGGTGTGTTCATTGCCCAAAGGGGTATTATTTCGGGTGGGACCAGACTGTCTCGAAGCAGTGTTTGTGGAGTTTCATCTTTGGATATGACAGGACAGAGTGTCGTTATTATTGTTGTTGCTGTACAAGGCAAAAACTAAAGGCAACAAGAATTATTTGAATTTACATTTGAGGTTTCTTGAAATCTTATTCCACACTTCCTTTAAGCTTTTCAACTTATTAGCTGGCACGTCAGTATCTGCACACATTATAAATGCATCCTTTTAAAATCCAATGGTTTTGCTTACTTCCTACAATGGGGGTTAGCAAAGAAATTTGGCTTCTGTCATTTTGAATCATTGTTCTCCTTTTAAATAACAGTAAAAGTATGACTCCAGCATGGAATTTCTAGTTAAAAGGGACACCAGCATAGCCCCATGGTTAATGGTGCAATAATTTTTGGTATAAAGTGATACAAGATGCTTGATTTTAACTATTTTACATTCAGGGAAGCTTGGTTTTTGTGTTTAATAATGAGACGTTAGAAAATTTATAGAGTGCCTTTCTTCCTAGGACACGGAGCCTTTTATGCATTTTGCTGATTTATCTTCATAACATCCTTGAAACAAGGGAGAAGGAGGAATTGCAGGGCATGTTTAATAGAAAATGAAATTGAGGCCCAGTACAGGTAAAGACCTCACCCAAGAATGCACAGCTGGTTAATGAAAAGCCTTTTCCTGCTCCCATCTACCCTAACCTAATGTCTTTTCGTTAGGTTGTGCTGTTTTGCTCTGGTCCTCAAGCCATCTCAGGAAGGCACATTTTCGATGAAGAGCTTCACTTGTACTTATGAAAACTTAAAATACTGTATCTGTGGGGGCCACTCCTCCAGATGTTGTTATAGCTGAGACCATACTATTGTGGAATTTTTATAGCAGCATTCTTTAGGTCTTTGCTCCTAGGGCTGAGGTTCTAACAAAATCAACTATTTTCTTAAAAAAAAAATTGGAATCAAACTGAGTTTTACATACAATAGTGCATGTTGTAACTGAGTACTGGCACACTTAATTAAAGTTGGAAGCAGCCAGGTAGGCACTGAGCTAGGCAGTGACCTAGGAATGACAGCTGAGAAAGAAAGTGTCAGGGAACATGGGACCTGGGTCTTCATGCTAACTCTGTCATAAGCGTGTGGAATGATATTGGGCCTCACGGTCCTATTTGTAAAATGAATGGGTTAGGCTGCACTGTTCAATATGGTAGTCACTTAAATTAATTAAAATAAAAAACTCAGTTCCTCAGTTGTATTGGCCACATTTCAAGTGCTTGGTAACCACATGTGGCTTGCAGCTGCCATTATGGACAGTGTAGACATAAAATATCTCCACCATCACAGACAATTCCACTGGAGAACATCTGTCTAGACTTTATCGATAGTTTTCCAAATGTGTTTCCCTAAATGACTGGGATTCCTTGGAAGTTCCTTAAGGGCTCTGTGAAAAGCAAGGGAGACCCCAAGAAGCAGATGGAGTTCTGAGTCCCTTACCCTGGCTTCAACTGAAGAAGCTCCATTTTCATCTGTTTTAAATGAAATGGGTACTGTATTTTTGAGATACCTTTGAACTGAGGTCCCCTACAAGCCTAAAACTGGCCTCTCTCTCTTTCTTTCCCCACGTCTTAACCACTCTTCCTCTCTCTCTCTCTGCACCCTTATGATACTAGAGGAAGAGGGGAGGGAAGACTAGGGCAATGTTCTAACCGAAGAGAAATGAAGGAAGTAACCCCACCCCTCTCAGCCTGAAGCATTGTGGGAAGAGGAGGGCTGACAGAGGACTGGGAAGGCCATGGTGAGGCACAGGGCTCCTGGTTGCCCTTGCTGCCTGAAGCCACAAAGGGGGAGCAAGTTAGTGATAGAGGGAAGCTGGGCTTCCGTGCTGCTTCTTACTCAGGCCCTGGAAGTCTACCTTGTGGTGTATCCACAGCAAGCCGGAGTGGCCGTTGGTTAGACCAAGTGAGGCCTGCCTTTGGCTTCCTTACAGAGTGGAAAGGACCTTTCTCTAGGGAGCCTGGCTGGGAAACATGCCAGAGGGGGTCACCATGGTAGGAGAGGGTGTGGTGTCCTAGTGGCTGAGGCTGCAGGGAGGGACACTGGGATCAGGACTATAGAGGAGTTAGTGCCAAACTGCAGGGCTGGTGAGAGCTAAAGTGGGGCCAAGATAGAAGGGAGGACCCTAGGCCTGAGCAGGCCAAGAGGTAATAGTCTGTGAGTTACATCCGACATAGATACCAGCAGTGGGAGCCAGTAGAATGCCCAGGTGGAGTCCCAGGGCCGACCAACCACACCTGTGTGGATCCAGGCTAGTATACACCCGAGAGCTAGCACAGATGGAGGGTAGGGGCTTCTCTGATCACCATCCCAACCCCAATGCCCTAAGACTGTGTGTACTCCCTGTACTCATGGAGACTGTCTTGGAGAGGCCCTGGGGAGCAGGAGAAAACCTTTCTGACCTAGTCAAAATGAGACCATTTACTGAATTGAAATATATCATGATTTTTATATTTTCCCATTTCCTGCCCCATCTACCCAGTGTGAAGTGACTATGTTTAGGTGTTGTGTATAGCGGCTGTGGGTTTGTTGGCCTGAGGGCTATAAAAATTCTGACTCACTATAGAAAATAAAGAAATTATGTCTTCTTTGCACTGATTATAGTGTAAGTAAATTTATGACTCTGTGCTTTATACGTTGGACTTCAATTAAGATTTCATTTGGAAAAAAGGATCATTTGCTAAAGAAAAAATGTTGGCAGTCACTGGACAAAGAAATCTCTGCAGCTTATTTTCTCTGAATTTTTATGATTATTTTATTCTAAGATGCTGGGAAGTCAGCGTAGCCACCAGTCAACAGATCAAGCAGCCAGACAATAAGTGTTTTTTGAGTGAGGACCTAGGCTGTATGCTATAGGGGATAAAATGCTGCTTATGATTGTACCTATGTGTGCAGACTAGATTGTGATGGAAAATGTATTTCTTACTGTGGGTCATGGTCGAATAAGTTGGAAAATACTTTTTTAGATTGAGAGAAAAATATACACACATGTAACTTGAGCTTTCCTGGGTCTTACTGTTTTCTAGATAACAGGTTGCATGAACACAGCCAACTAAAAGTTCACAGGGCTTCGTCTGTGGACACAGAGCCCTGAGTTCAAGGCCCATGTGAGGCTCAGCTGCTCTTCCTGACCTTGGATTTTCCCAATAAATTTCCCCTCTCTCAACATTTTTTGTATGTGTATGTTTGAAGAGATTTATGTTACTTGTGATCAAAAGTGCCTTAAGTAAGATGAGAAGAGAGATCTTGGGAGCAATGAGCAAATTTGAAAGGCCTAAATGAAACAGTAAAGCACCTGAGAATGGAACTGAAAGCCAACCTCTTCTTTTTCCCATTCGAGGTACTCTGAATCTGGCCTCATGTTCCCCCGTGCTCCTGTATGTCCTCAGCGTGTCCCCTGAGCCCCAGCGAGGAGCTTCTCCTTCATGGCCTCCACATGCCTCAACAATTCCGAGCTCAGCCTCCAGGTTTTATTAATTCTTCAACTCTGTCTAATTTCTGCTTCCTCCTTAAAGGTCACCTTGACACAAACCTTTGGACTCCTTGGGGAGGCAGCACTCTATAGTGGTTGAAATCCTGGCTCTGTCAGTTACTAGCTGTGTAATGTTAAGGCTTTAAGTCTGTGCCTCAGTTGACTCATCTGTAAAATGGGAGTAATAATAGCATGTGCCTTTTAGGATTGGTCTGAGGATTAAGTGATTAGAATAGTGCTCGGCATGCTGAACACAAATGGCTCCCATCCATGACTCATGTGCCCCCACTGTCAACTACTTGTGTGTGTTAGTCATGGCTTCCTGCTCCTCTCCCCGCCACTGCTAGGTTCTAAGTTGCTTCTGTTTGTCTGTTAGTGCTACAGCCTCTCAGTCTATAATTTCCCATTTTCACAGAATGCAGCTACTTGTTTTTTTCATAACTGAGATGGTATTAGCCTCGCTCTTTGACTCTGCCCTCGCTGTCTATAATTTCACACAGATTTGCAGCTCTAGGGCTCTGATAGCATCTGCAGATTCTTTCAGTGTCTTGGAATCAATTAATCTGGGGTCAGGGCCTTGAACTCCCATAAAGCAGCTGTTACAAGATCTTACCATCTTCTCATCCATCCTTGGCTTCCACTCTTTGTTGACGATGTGAGTTCTACTGTCTGCAGAGTCAGCATCAGTTTTTGTAGTGACGAAGAGGAAAGCAAAATAGGATCTGAGTAGTTCTGCCTTCTCTGTGCAACTGAGTAACGTTATATTTTCTGACTCAGAGTTTGCATATATCTCCTTCTTGTACGTAACTTAAAATGTCCTTATGGTTGTCTCTGTCATGTTGTACAAAGCTTCCCTAATGGCTTGTGGGTCTGAGTCATAAAGCTGAACCACTGCATCATGACTGTGCTTCCTCCCGGTCTTTCTCTCTTTAGCTCCTACCCATGGAGCTGTAAGGTTTGGATTCTATATTTTGCTTTTTTCAGGATCTGTTTTTTTCTCGCTTCTCTGGCCTTCTTTGTTTTTTGGGTTCAGGAATTCAGGGTCCAGTTGCCTAGGCTCCCTAAAAGATGTGTCCTGATTCAGAAGATTTTTGAATGGCGTGGCGTAGGTCTCTTGGGGAGATAGAAATAAACTGTGTTTTGAAATGTTGTCCTGGTATATTGAACACTGTGTTGACTGAGTTTAGACCACATAAATTTTGAAATATGATCTTTGGGCTCTGTTTACTATTATTTGAGCCTTTCTTGGGGAAAGTTGCTGGCTAATGTCTTATCGGAGTCAAAAAGAAGTTAGAGGGAGCCAGTTTCCAATTCAACATAAAGAACTTTCTAATAAAACCAGAAGATCTTCAGTTTAGGGTATTGGCATCAGATTTCTGCATTGGATGGAAGATTAGAGCCAGACGACCACTGAGGTCCCTGTTCTACAGAAAATTAAACTCTAGGGAACATTTTTTTTTTTAACCTAAAAGCCATTTCTTGGTTCCTAGCCCAGCACTCAGGACAGACTGGCTCAGAGCAAATGCTCACTGCAGGGCATATGTTGCCAAAGCTTAAAGGCCTCAGCCTTCTGTTCCAGGCTCACCTCCCACTTAAGACTACAGACATATGGAAATATTTTCACTCCCTCAAGTATGTCCTGTTTTCTCTCCCTCTTTGTCTTTGAGCATGTAATTTCATTGTTCGTAAAGGCTTTTTAACTCCTTTTTCATATGGCTAAACTCTTAACTCCAGTGCCAGGACAGTCTGGCCTGTGTGTCCCTGGGGCATCCTCCCTGCACTCCTGACTCAACGGTCCTGTAACTGCACCTCGTGGTGCTGACCGCTCCCTTGTCTCTTTCCCATGTGAAGCGTGACTCTTTCTGGGTTCCAGGGACAGTGTCCAGGGCCTCTTCATTTCTTCTAATGCCCATCACCGACGAGACGCCTCATCAATGGTTGTTGAGTAAAGTGAGCTGCAACTGAGGATTTCAGGGCTTGCAGTCTTAACATGCATCTGTTCCTAGGTTTATTTCTATCTCTGACCCTTTCTGTATGGGACTGAATTGCAAAGAACTTTCTGAGGGAAAATAAATCATGACTTAAGAAAAATTGCCTTAGTGCATTGGAGATGCCAAATCAGCCAGCATTTCTTTTTCTGCCAGTACTGGTTAGAGACAGAGAAACTAAGCTGTGCTGGTCAATCTTTATCTTCTTTTTAGTGTGACTTGACAGAATCCAATTATTCTCTCTTATACTTTGGGGAATAGGTGGATGCCTTAAAATTCAAACCAGCATTTTGAGATACCATATCTGGAGAAATTTTTGACCAACAGATAGGGGGTAGATGGAGTATTCACTGAGTGTGCACTGGAACTTTCTCCGCTTGTTTGTTTAATTAGCAAAGTTTGTTCTAAAGCTGTACTTTGTGTACTTTAATGCATGCATATCATTCCCTAAGCAAATTTATGAAAATGTATTAGAGTGGTGAGCATTTAAAGAACTTTGGGGAATAAGTCCTAATTGAAAGTTCCCAACAAGTGTAATTATTATTGCACGCATGTTATGTTCAAACCCTTTGCCCTCCCGGGAATAGGCTGACTTTATAAAATGCCTCATTAATTAAAGGGAAAACAAATCTGCTCCTAGAGTAGTCCTCTGCTCTCCTTGGGCTAACCTTGGGAGAATCACTTTAGCTTTCTTGGTCTTAGTTCCTTCAGCTGAAAAATTAGGGTTTTGTCCACCTTTAGGATCTTTTCAGCTTATTTATTAATAAGGCATAAATGTCTGCTTTTCCTAAAGCCCTGCACCAGAAAAGTAGCTTTGTGGCAGAGATGATCAACTTATTTAACATAACTTATTTATTATGAATGTTTATTGAATGAATCCTTACTATGTGCAGGTCAGTGAGTTTACAGCAAAGCCCATGTTCTTATGATGCCTATAGTCTAGAACAGGAGTTGGCAAACTTTTTTCTGTAAAAGGTCAGATAGTTAATATTTCTGGCTCTGCAGACCAGTCTGTCATAAATACTATTCAACTCTGCTGTTGCAGTGGGAAAGGAGTCACGGACAATACAGTAATGAACGGGAGTGACTATGTACATCTATGAACGTTTTATTTACAAAACAGATGGTGGGCCTGATTTGGCCCATGTGCCATAGTTTGCAGATCTCTAAGAGGGAGGAGACATTCAATAAACATATAAACAAATAGATATACAATGTCTAAGTGGTGATATGTGCCAATTTCACTGAGATATGAGATCAATGTGAGACACAACATTCACTAACAACTAACTACTTTTGATCAAAACCATCGCATTTTGAACAGGCTTACATACTAGCTGGATATTCCCTTGCCATGGAACCTAAATGTACTAGTTGAAATAAATCCTTGACTTTAATAAGAAATAAAATGAAGACTAGGAAAGCTGAAAGTGCCAACACATAAGTAATCACCACGAGGGGTGAAGGCTTTGCCATGCTATTAGAAAACTGAAGACAGCTTTTATGAGTCAGGTTGAGGATGGCGCAGCCATGACCTGTCCAAACTAGTGGGGTTAGGGACTGCATAGGGCAGACAGATTTCCACAGAGACTGGTCATTTTGAAATTACTATTTAAATGTATAGCTTGTAAGGCATTTGATTAAATATATTTATCGACACTATTTTTTTTTTTTTTTTAGAATTTTTGTTTTGCTTCTGTTCAATCAACCTTAATTTACAAAGCTTTTTTGGTAATTGGAAAATGAGTCAGAACAAAGAACAAAGGTTTAATCATTTTAAAACATATTTTGGGAAAATCTAAATTTATCTCTTATTTGTTACCAATGTAAGGACTGAAAAAAAAAAAAGGCTCATTTGCTTTGCAGTGATAGGCTGCTTAAAAAGCCATAGCAATTTAATGATATTCCTTTGTGCAGAAGTATATGTGCAGACCTGTCCAGGAGACTTATGATTAGCAAAGAAAACAGTTCCACTATCCAGAGATGATTTGCTGCCCTGTAGCTGTAGTAATGACATTGCCTTTCTCTGCGGTCGTTTTTGGTTCCTTGTTTTTGTGGCAAGCAGAGGGAGGCTGACTGGGTCCTTGGCCATGCCTCCCTGTATGGCCTCTTCCCCATACCTGATCTGTATCAGGCCTGTTGGGCTGATGGGGAGAAAGAAATAAAGACCCCATCATTGATGTATCTGGACAAAGAGCAAGTGACATTTAGACCCCCAGTGGGGTGGGCCCCAGCAAGCAGATATATAGTGATATTTTGCCCTAAGGGAATTGTTAATTGTAGCAGGATTAGTACATGATGCACGTAAAAACAGGTAACTGGGCTCCATCGCTGTGTCAGACCCATGTAGTACACATCGAGTGTCCTTCCTTCCCTTTCAGCAGTCAACAACAGCAGGCCACCTGAGGATGCCAAACTGCTCGATTGAGAATCCTTGGGGGAAAAGAAATGGGTACTTATTGTCTACTCCGGGGCATTTTATATACATTATCTCACTCCTTATAGCACCCTAAGTAGCAGGAATTATTATATCATTTGACTTGGGAGAAAATTAAGTATCAGAGAGGCTAAGTAGGTTAAGTAACTTTTTCCATCCAAGTCATGTGGCTAATAAGTAAATGACCAGGGATTCAACTACAACTTTGACTCCAGAAGTTATTTCTACTATACACTGCTTCAAAAGAGTTTAAGGAAAAAGAACCAAACTATTTTGCCAGCAATTCAAAGAGAGAAATAAGAGTTGTAACCTAGTACAAAATGGAATCTAGTACAAAGCCTCTGTTTGTAGGCAGGTAGGTAAGGGCCCCATGCAGTGGTTCTCAATCTCATGGGCACATTGGAATGATCTGGGGGAGCTTGAAAAAATGCTAATGCTGTGTCTCATTTCCAGTGATTCTGATCGAATCATCCTGGGGTATGACTTTGGCATGGGGTAGGGTTTAAAGCTGCCCAGGTGATTCTTGTATGAAGCCAGCCAGAGTTGAGAACAACTGGCCTATGGAGGTTATATGATGTCGTCGTGATAAAGGGTTGACATCCTCTTGCAGGCTCATCTGGATGTGGGTCATGGGAACTTAAAAAATACAAATTAATATTTCTGAGACACAAAAGAGATAATCTGTGGAGTTTTGAGTTACAGCAGCTTTTTTTTCTAAATCATATTAAATTTCATGCCTTAATGTTGTGGTCCCTAACCCCCCAACTGCTGACTGATACCTGTCCAGGGCCTGCTAGGGAACTGGCCACAGAGCTCCACTGCCTCTGACACCCACACCCTCTCCCCCGCTGTCAATGGAAAAATTGTTTGGCATGAAACTGGTCCCTGGTGCCAGAAAGATTAATGTAAATGCTGATGTTCCTTTGGTCTCCTCCCAGAATATGTTTCTTAGGGACCTATAGAGTGTGATTTTTAAAGCATTTTAAATTATGAATTTGGGATTTAGCATTTGGGATTTTGCTTTAGGAAGAAATCACAATATCCCAATAACAAAAAAGATGGAATATACAATTAAAGGAAGGCTGAGAATAAATAACATGAAGCCTGGAAAAAAATTTTTCTCCTTGATTTTTAATTCTTGAAGAATTTCTAATTTAATAGAATATAAGTGTGAAGTCTCCGTGTAAGGGCACAGGGGAAAATCTCATTTGAATTCAGACCACATGAGAAAATCCTGATATACTGATCCTCATTACATGGCTCTGTCTAGCTCTTTTCTACAAGCTCAGCTAGAAGAGATGACAGCAATGAAAAGGAGCTGTCCTTGGATTGGTAGCAGTGCTGGCGTTTTCGGTAAGAATGAATTTTAGTCAGGAACTCAGTGTTGTGGCAGTTTATAGTTTATAAAGCATATTTACATATGTCCTATGGTTGAGCAATTGCAAAATGGTCCCATTCTTCATTCTTCCCTGTACACATGCCATTGCAATGTGATTTTGGTTTATTTCTCCAGCCCTTGAATCTAGGCGGGACTTAAGACTTATTTTAACAAACAGAATGCAGTGTAAGTGAAGTGCCAGTGCTAACTCGAGGACTCTGGAGGACTTGCATGCTTCCCTCTCTTAGGAGCAGTGCCTGTGCGGTGGGAACAAGCCTAGGCTGGTGGGCTGGAGATGAGAGGCCACATGGAGCTCAGCCAGTCACTCCAGAGAGGCCATCCTAGATCCGCCAACATCCAGTTGGCCACCAGACTCATGCTCGGACCATTAGAACTGCCCCATCAAGTCCAGCCAAGATCAGCAGACTGCCCAGGCTTCTTTTGGGCCCAGAAGAAATAACAAATAATAATTGTTTTATGTAATTAAGTTATGGTAGCAAAAGACAATTAATATACATCCTCATGTGACTACAGAAAGAATTATAATCCCTTTCTAGATGAAAATACAGAAGTTCTGAGAGGTTACATTAGGGAGTATCTCATCATTGTGGAAAGGGGAGGGGTGATTTCAAATCATGCACATGCTTCCAAACCAGGGAAAACCCCTCATTCCGATATCTACTAGTTGTAAAACCTTGGGCCGATTATTTAAGTTTTCTGAATCTGTTTCTCCAACCCATAATGTGAGGTGATAGGATCTTGCTTTTAAAGTTGATGGGTGTTGTGTGTCAAGCTGTGTACAGGGCTGAGTTCATGGTAAAACATTCTATAAATTCTAGCTCTTATAGTGATGGTGATGGTGCTGAGAATCGTGCAGGATTACATGGCCAGGAGGAATCGGTGACATGGATTCATGTCTTTTTATTTTTTATTTTTTTATTTTAGCATATTATGTGGGTACAAGTGTTAAGGTTACTTATATTGCCCATGCCCCCCCCACCTCGAGTAAGAGCTTCAAGCATGTCCATCCCCCAAACGTTGCACATCTTACTCATTGTGGTTGTATATACCCATCCCCTCCTTCCCCGTCCCACCCTCCCGACACCTGATAAATGTTATTCCTATATGTCCACTTAGGTGTTGATCCATTAATACCAATTTGCTGGTGAGTACATGTGGTCCTTGTTTTTCCATTCTTGAGATACTTCACTTAGTAGAATGGGTTCCAGCTGTATTCAGGAATATACAGGAGGTGCTATATCATCATTGTTTCTTAAAGCTGAGTAGTAGTCCATGGAATATATATATATATATATATATATATATAACACATTTTATTAATCCACTCATGAATTGATGGACACTTGGGTTGTTTCCATACCTTTGCAATTGTGAACTGTGCTACTATAAACATTCAAGTGCAGGTGTCTTTTTCATAAAGTGACTTTTGATCTTTTGAGTAGATGCCCAGTAGTGGAATTGCTGGATCAAATGGTAGATCTACTTGTATTGCTTTGAGGTATCTCCATATTGCTTTCCACAGAGGTTGCACTAGTTTGCAGTCCCACCAGCAGTGTAAGAGTGTTGCTCTCTCTCTGCATCCACACCAGCATTTATAGTTTGGGGACTTTTTTTTTTTTTTTTTGAGACAGAGTCTCGCTTTGTTGTCCAGGCTAGAGTGAGTGCCGTGGCGTCAGCCTAGCTCACAGCAACCTCAAACTCCTGGGCTCGAGTGATCCTTCTGCCTCAGCCTCCCAAGTAGCTGGTACTACAGGCATGCGCCACCATGCCCGGCTAATTTTTTATATATATATATATATCAGTTGGCCAATTGATTTCTTTCTATTTATAGTAGAGACGGGGTCTCGCTCTTGCTCAGGCTGGTTTTGAACTCCTGACCTTGAGCAATCCGCCCGCCTCGGCCTCCCAAGAGCTAGGATTACAGGCGTGAGCCACAGCGCCCGGCCTGGGGACTTTTTGATAAAGGTCATTCTCACTGGAGTTAAGTAATATCTCATGGGTCTTTTAATTTCTAATTCAGCAAACTTCCTGTCTTTTCTCTTTTTCCTTTTCCCCCCTCCACTTCCTTTTCTCTCTCCTTGCCATTTCCCTGTTCTCTGTGCTTACCTTTTCTGATGTGCTTTAAGGACTTATTTTGTGTTTTCAACCCACCATCAGCCTACCTAATTTTAAAGACCTTGGTTTGAACTAGAGTAGACTGAAGATCTTCCACTGGTGACAGGAACTTTTCTGACTCCAGGTTGGTCAGCAAGCAAGGCAGGAGTGCTTACCATATGAGCAACCAATAATGTCTGCTATAATACAGTCACCCTACAAAACTAAGACCATCTAGGACATAAATCCCTTAAGGATGAGGATTAGAGAAAATTCACTCAACGTAGGAATCTGAGCAGCTGAGATCAAGGGTAGGGAAACACCACATACAGAAAAGAAGTAAGAAATGTATAATAAGCACTATGACTCCATGAATAGTTTCACAAGTAAGGGCCATAGGATGGTTTACATTTACTTCCTTGATAAATATTTTAATAAAATTGTAACATTTACAAAACAAACAACCTTGCTTTGTCCTGGAAGTTATCTCCTACTTACCTTGCACAAAGATTATTCACCCTCAATGATAATTTTTATAACTTTTCCCACTCTCAGTTGTCCTCCTCTAGGTATAAATATTTCAGAATACAATTTGATTTTTGTATTCCTACTTTATTGCAATAAAATGAACTCCCAGGAGTAAACATTTTAGTCCTTATTTTACACGTTATGTCAACTTGTTTATTATGTCTCTATGTTCAGATGAATTTTCTTCACAAACTCCCAGGGACCAGTGAGTGGGGATGTTTTGCAGTGCGGTGCTCAGGTGTGTGGGTGTTCAGCAAACACCACTAACTCCTTAGGTACCTACAGCAACAGGAGGTATGGAGAAGAAAACAGTACATTTCTGACTCCCGTTGTCTAGAATTCTGGAGAGAAAGGAAACATATATCAAGATTATTTGTGGAAACAATTACTCAGTACTGCTGGTTTCATCAAAATGTCTTTTAGCTAAAATTTAGAAGCCTACTATTAATCAAGTTGCCTTGGGAAAGATCACTACTTCCCTCAGGATCCCACTTTTAGCATCAAAAAGCAGATGTTTTGCTAGATAAGAAACAAGAATTTTAAAGTGCAGTGGGCAGAGTTTAGTCAGCAAGAAACCCCAAGTTTAATTTATAGTCATGGTTATGTTTTGCCATCCTGGAATTAGTAACTCCAGTAACGCTAACAAAGGCCTCGTCCTGGCCTTTTGAGGTAGTAGCCCTTTTATTTTGGATCAAGCTTTTCTATCATTTCTAGTTTTAACTTGATGTAACCATTAAAAGCCTGATGATTCAACTTGTAGTACTCTGAGTGTAATCACATACCCAGATTTTAAAGAATAAGTAGTTGTGGATCTTTAAGAGTAATTTTTGAAAACCACGCCTCCAGAACTGTGGCTTGCCATATTGGTACTTTCATTTTGTATTTCCATTTCTCTTTATAAATAACCTTTGATATCCCCTTAGGTGGCAAAACTAAATGTTATTTTGAGTTGAAAATGACATAAATGGAATATTCTGGGTTTGTTTATTATAAGAAAGTGGTGGCTAGTAAAGCAATCTGTTTACAGAAAGAGAAATAAAACATTTAGTTTGTAGTTGATGATCAGACCAGGTTTCTGTTTGTTTGTTTGTTTTGTCTTTCCTACATAATTGTTGAAGCAAAGATATTGATGGAGCAGAGCTGGAGGTATGGCTTGGTAAATAATCAGCATTTTGTGTGTGTGTGTGTGTGTATGTGTGTGTTTCATAGCTGAGAGATTTAAATGCATGGAACCTTGAAATCTGAGCTTTGCATGGTACTGTGGCTTCACAGTCCACAATGAAGCCCTTTACAGTAGCAGTCCCCAACCTTTTTGGCACCAGGGACTTGTTTCATGGAAGACAATTTTTCCACGGACTATGGGGGAAGCTGATGGTTTTCAGATGATTAAAGTGCATTACATTTGCTGTGCAGTCAAACCTCTCTGCTAATGATAACCTGTATTTGCAGCCGCTGGGCAGCACTAGCATCACCGCCTCGACTCCACCTCAGATCATCAAGCTAGGTTCTCAAAAGGCGCTTGCAACCTAGATTTCTCGCATGCGCAGTTTACAGTAGGGGAGTCACGCTTCTATGAGAATCTAATGCCCCAGCTGATCTGACAGGAGATCGAACTCAAGTGGTGATGCTAGCAATGGGGAGCAGATGTAAGTACAGATGAAGCCTCGCTGGTTCACCCCCTGCTCACCTCCTGCTGTGCGCCGGTTCCTAACAGGCCACGGACTGGTACGGTCTGCAGTCTGGTGGTTGGGGCCCACAGCTTTACAGCATTCCATCAGACGGTCATGCTCTCTCTGTTTGGACTCCTCTGTGGGCGGAGACTCATTACTTGAAGAGGCAGTATATCCATTATGGCATTATACATTTTATTATAAAAGTTGTAATTAGCTCCTGAATTCCGTCCTCCACAAAGCACTGTTGTTGGTGTGGACGTAGGCATTGAAATGATCTGAAAGTAGGCCCAAGGGTAGAAATTAAAAGCTCTTTTGTGCAATTCATGTACAGTCCTGTTGGTGGTTTCAGGTTGTACTGCCTCTGCCTGGTAATTTCCTTCCTTTCTGCTAATCTAGGGGCAGCAAAGATTTGCTTAAGTGTCAGTATATATTTTAGTCTTTTTTCCTAGAATGTTCCAATTGGCCTTGAACTTGGTTATAGCATCCAAGGTGAACATTTAGAATGCTGTTTTCTAAATTTAACCATAGAATGGGAGTGGTATGTGAGGTGGGGCTTGGCTGTCTGTGGCTAGACTTGACTTGGTACTAGACAAGTTTGGTGTGTCCTGAACTTTATCAGCTTTTAAAAAACTGTTTCCTGAGTTTAACCATAGATTCAGAGGTTTACTTATCTCTCAGAATGTTATTAGTAAAGGGTTTTCTTTTGTGCCAACTGTTCATGAGTTTTCTGCATGAGATTAAAATAACTGTATACATAGAAATGGATTCTGGGATAAAATATTGAACTACTTTTTATAAGTTATGGAAGGAAATCTGAGCGCTTTATCAAGATATAGTTCAACTTTTTTTTTGTGTGTTATAGACTTGCTAGATATTAATAAATTCCATTTCTCTTTCCTGGGCATACAGGAATCCTGCATTTCCAGCTGTCCCTTGCAGTGGGTTTGGGGCCATGTGCCTGGGTTTTGTTCAGTGAAATATGGTTGGAAGTGATGTGTGCACTGGCCATAAAGCCCACTGTGCAGGCTTCCACACTTTCTTTCCCTTTCTGGGAAAGGCTATGCATTGGAGATGACAAAGTCAAAAGATGCAGGGAGACGTAATCCTTAATCTTTGGGTCATTTAAAATTCTTAATCATTCCATAATTATTTTAACATCAAAGACATAATTTTAATTAAATGATTAAAAGGGAAAGAACCCTCCATATTTCTTGACCTTATTCATTATTTTAATTCTGTAAGCAGAATATAAACTAAAAAATCATAGTAAGTTGGCAATTTAAAAATAATGACATAATTCTAAAAGAAATCACTTTATACATGAGACAGAGGCTAAGAAAGACTTTAACAATGTAATATTCAGAGGTTGGACAAACGAAACACTGACAACCTTTCAAAGCTCATTTCAATGTGAATGTTTCTAAAACTTGATTATATGCCCAGTGTTAAAATCAATGCTTTTTTTCAGATGCTAAAACAAATGACTGCTGAAAGGTCCGATTTGTTTCCCACTTCAGCTTAAAATCAAAAGGAAAATATTAGTGCAGTAGAGCATGTACTATTGTAATAGAATTTTTCTCTCCACTTACTCTAGTGACAAGGCTTCCATGGACTTGTATGAGCAGCCACATACAATATATTATTTTTATAAATCTTAATAAAAATATACTTTTTTCACTAGCTTTTTCAAGATTGACATACCCTGATCAATATATCACAAATCTTGTTGAGAAATTAGAGGCTAAACACACATTTAATTTAAAGCACAGTTTGTCCTGGTAAACAGTTTGTAATGACTAATCCATAGGAACATTAATTGCTCAATAGGATCGATGTACTAACCCAGGATGGCACCAGGTTTCCTGCTTATCCATGTCCATCCACTCTCCCAGTTGTTTCCTCCCTTTCCTAATGGGCTTCCTCACATCTGTACTTCAGAATCACTCCTTGAATATTCTTATTTTTGCAGATGCTACTGCACATTTTTGTGAGCATAGCTGTGGCTTAATTAACCTTTATTACTTTGAAATCATATTCATTCTTAGGCTTAATTTATGTCTTTCTGCTTTTGAGTTTTCAGACATGGGGTTGGATGAGAATAGGAGCATTTGGGAAAATCTAATAATTATCCAAGCTTGGCCACTATGAAGTTGCATAATTGCAGGCAAATTATTCCACATTGCTGAATCTCTAATTTACTGTCAGGAACTGACAGCATTTACCACTATTTACCTCTAAGAGATTATTCATTTTGATATTTGTCTTTTAAAATGCTGGAAAAGCCTATTATGGCTGATTAAAGAGGGCTATAAAAAAACAGATAGTGTGGTGTGGAGCTTTGCATCAGAAAAGCCGTGTGCAAATCCAGGCTCTGTCAATTATTGGCTTAAAATCTTAGACAAGTCATTTAATCTTTGGGCCTGTTGTTTTTCAAATATGGAATGGGGTAATCTTACCACTCTCACAGGGGTGTTTGGGGGATGAGATGAGGTCATGTAGACAACCTCCCAGCACAGTGCTGCTCTGTAGAAAGGGCTCAATAAATACTTGTTAACTGGGAAGACATTCGCTATGAAACCTAAATTATCCTGGAAATGGCAGAGAGCAGTGCAGGATGACACAGTCCTATAAGTAGTTATCTGTATGTTGATCCATGGTGATTCCAAATTTATTCTGAATAATGAATTCTGATTTAATTTTTCTTACTTAACTAACCTTGAAAGGGAAGAAGGAAGAGAGGGACTTTAAAAAAATTAATATAGTATAATTCCAAAAGAAAATCAGTTGGTAAGTCAAAAGTCCTGCTAATTCATACCATGCTCCATACCTTCTGATAGAATTCACTGGGTTTGGAATAAAACTCAGCCGGGTCCTTTCCATTCTCCAAGTGTCCCCTCTAATTTCACTTCCTCGGTAAGAAATCTCTAAAATATTCACCTCTTTTCTCCCAACCCTTGACCCTCTATCTCATTCATCTGCATATTTTTCTTATAAATTACAAAAATGTAAAAAGCACTTAATACTTAAAATTATGTTTTGTATATATTTGTTTACTGTTTGTTATCTGTCTCTTCCACTAAATATAAGTTCCAAGAGAGCAGAGGATGTTGTCTTATCCCTTGCGCCTGGATCAGTGCTCCACACCAGCAGGTACTCCAAAGTATTTGTTGCACAAATGCATTTACTGTCAGGATTGACCGTGTTACTCTCTTAGGCACTGGGATACAGTGTTTAACATGTGAGAAAACATTAAACGGTCCAAATGTTATGGACCCAAAGGTGGATGCACTTAGTTATCTACCATTGAGAGCTTGCTTAAGAAACTACTTTTTGTATTTTCCTGGCTACAGCTGGAACCCATTCTACTAAGTGAAGTATCCCAAGAATGGAAAAATAAGCACCACATGTACTCACCAGCAAATTGGTTTTAACTGATCAACACCTAAGTGGACATATAGGAATAACATTTATCGGGTGTTGGGTAGGAGGAGGGGATGGTATATGCATACATAATGCACCAACTGGGGGATGACACACTTGAAGCTCTGACTCGAGGGGGGTGGGGGAGCCAAGGGAAATATACGTAATCTTAACATTTGTACCCACATAATATACCGAAAAAAAGAAAAAAAAAAAAAGAAAATACTTTTATAAGCACAAACTGAGTTTCCTGTCAGAGAAATAGGAAAAAGACTGAGATGATAGGAAGAAGACATTGACGTGGGACCTCACAGTCACTTTAGGTGCCAAGGGCCATCCAGAAACTGGGAAAGATATGATTTCTATGACAGCGCTGAAGATGTTGTGACTGCTGTGCTGTGGAGCAGGGAGAAAGGTAGTGTGACCAGTCATTGCAACATTGAGGACCGGAGACCAAGGCTGGGCCTCACAAGGATGAAAGTGAAGTGAGACTGAGTGAGTATGTTTTGTTTGTATAATAAAAGCTACAGACACAGACCAGCCCACAAGGATGCCGAATGCTGCCATGCTGACCCACGGAGTGGCCTCTGATTCTGTCCTGCCTATGGACGGTGTCCAGCCACATCCCCTGCACCTCCTTGCCTGCCCTCCCATCTCTATTTTTTTTTTTTTTACCTTAATTTGGCCTTATTTGCTTTTTACATTTATGGTATATTATTCTTTCTTTTTAAATTTATTTGAAAATTCAAATTCTCTGCAAAGAAATATATACCTAAGATAGTAGTTCATATAATACAGAAGAGTTTCTGATAAAAGGCAACTGGCTCTAGCCCCGTGTGTCTCATGCCCTCAGTTCTAGTTCTCCAAGGCCAACTTTTTTTAACTGTTTGTATTTTTAGTTCTAATGTTTAATGCCAAAACTCTAGATTAGATCTGTCTACCATGTCTCCTCGAAAATAAGACAGGGTCTTATATTTATTTTTCCTCAAGAAGACAGCCTAGGGCTTATTTTCAGGGGATGTGTTATTTTTTTTTAAGTACGGTACAACAATCTACATTTATTCAAATATAGTTAAGTCATCTTGTTCTGGAACATCATCATAACTCTCCAAACCCCAAATTCCATCCTGAATTTCTTGCGACTCTATTTCCTTTAGAACCATTTTCCCCAATCTCTCATGTCGAGCAACAGAGCTCTCATAAGGCAGATGAGAAGGGCTGCTTGTCTTCTTTACCACTCCGCGATGAAATGCATGGGTTGTGCCCATACGCTGCGTATCCACGCCCATCACTAGGTCTTATTTTCGGGGTAGGGCTTATATTGTGCAAATGCTTAGAAATCCTGCAAGGGCTTATTTTATGGTTAGGTCTTATTTTTGGGGAAACACGGTAATAGAAATATAATGTGAGCCACATATATAATTTTAAATTATCTAGCAGCCACATTAGAAAAGTAAAAGTATATACATACAATTGATTTTAATAATATATTTTATTTAACCTTGATAGCCAATATATTATCATTTCAACACATAATCCGTATAGAGATTATTAATTTGCTAGTTTATATTTTATGTTGTTTTCAAAATCTGTGTATCTTAAGCTTGCAACACATGTCAATTTAGGTGTTCAATAGCCATATGGCTGGTGGCTACTATTTTAGATAATGGCACTCCAGGTAATGTGTGCCAGGTAATATTTCTTGATTTATAATACATAGTGTAGTGTATATTTATTATATATAATACATAATAACATATATATTTTCTCTTTGACATGGAAGGTAAGATTGCTTACACACTATTCTCTCCTCTTATCCCCTTCCTAATGTTTACATATATACATGTGTATTCACATATATACATGAATATATGTCTATAATTTATATTTATAATTTTAGTTATTTTATTGGTAACATCTATAACTTAAATACTGTACTTGAAGCTTTACTTCTGATTCTTCAGCTTCAATAATATCTCAATTATATCTCTTGACATTAGGATCTTCCCATTTCGTACATTTCCTTCCTCTCTATTCCATCTTTTGTTGGCTGTACTTGCTTATAGACAGGGAGTGAGAGAGCCTCTGTAATTTTGATTACTGTAGATAAAGATATAGACACCAGAACCTGATCTGCCCAGAGCAGAAGGCCAAACAGAAAAGGAGTTTTCTTTCTGTCAGCCAGTATGTTATGTGGTCACAGTTTTTAATACTAGAAAGACGTACCAGATACTCATTTGAACTGGGGCTTTTATTATTTTATGAGTCCATTCCTGGAGATTATATGTCATAAAGAAATAGATTCACTTTTGATGTGTAAATGATTTTTCCCCTTTCTGAAAAGCTAGCTCTTTCTGGATCAAATGCTGAGCCCAGAACCAAGAGAAACACAGAGTCAGAAAGTTTTAGTGGCACTGAGGGCTGATGTTCACAGAGAAGAGTATTTGTAGTTACTTTTGTTTTCAAAATTAGAATCTGATGCATTAAAATTTTTAATGGAACTATTATGTTCAACTCATAATTACTATTCTATTTATAAATAGAATATTTATCTATCTAGTAAATATTACCAATCCCTTTAAAAGTGTTTATTAATTAACTTGATTAATTACAGTCCCTTAAATATTTTAAATTTTAATGGATTTCCTTTTCTTAAGAGCTAAATGCTTTTAACTAGTAATTCATCTCTAAGTACTTAAAGTGCTCTAGTTAATTTATTAAATTAAATTTATAAATATTATAAATCTTGAGTTCTTTTATATAATCCAATAGTATATACAGACACAAACAAATAATTTATATCTTTTAACTTAAAATCATAAGTCTGTCTAAAAATCAATTTTTCAATTACATATATTAAATTGAAATTGTTAGATTCATCTGTCAGATGCTTTGATGTACCAGATTCTCTAAGCAACTTAAAAATATTGATACCATGATTTATTTATTTTATCATCTCTATCTCTCAATCTTCCTGGCATTAAAAGGAAGGATAGAGTCACCACTTGAGTGAATTAGGGTTACTTTTCAGCTGGCTGAGATGGCTAATTGACCACAGATTTGGGGCTGGGAAAGGAGCTGAGTCTGCAGACATTCAGAGAGGTTTTCCTAATGGCTGTATTGAGACCTACCCAAGACCCTGGTCTATAAATTTCATTTGATTTTTAACCTAAGTCAAGTTAAGGTCTTCTTAACTGTTATGTAACACATTTCAACTTTATTGTTTGATCTTGGTAAATAAAATTATTCCCTATTGGGGTTGCTTTATTATATTAGGAGTCAATTAACCAAAGTTTGAGTCTCTCTTTAGTTCTTTTCTTCCTCTTCCCTAAATGGCAGGGTTAGTATTCACAGTATTTGAATGGATTCAAATGTCTCACATTTTTTCCTGGCTCTTAAGTTATAATACTAAAACTATGGTAATAACAGGAGATAGTTGTCATTTTTTTTTTTTTTGGCAAATAATTCAAAAGTCATGATCTTCTTTGTAACTCATGAAAGTGACTACTGTGTTGGGTCTTGCAGTAGAAGTTTCAAGTAAAAAAGAGCTGCCATTCTGTTGAATTGGAAGCTTCAAAGAATGTTGAGCGCCCCTTGACTTTAAGTGCACAGATGCTGGAGGAATGCTACAGAAGGGACACTTGCTTTGGAGGAAGGTAGACTTCTTATCTTCCAATGCCTCCTATGCTCCCATAAATAAGGATGGAAAACAGACACCATAACCTTTTGGGTCTCCTGTTTTTCAGCATATACTACTATTGATGATCACTTCTTGAGTGACTGATGTGTGTCAGGTTCTGTCGGCATTATAGTTTTTAATGAGAATGGAACATCTTTCCATTGCTATGTTGATATATTTGCTTCTATTCAGTTACCCACTACTCCCAGTTGGAAAATAGCTAATCCCACTGGTCAGTGTCTGAAATGTTCATTGGGTCACACTTCCCCAGGGGACAGAATTGTAGGACTCTGAAATTCTTTCTGCTGATCTTTGTGCCTTTTCTTCCTGCAATATGCAACCATGTGCATCCCCCTCCATGCTTGCGTGGGTAAGGCCGGCTGGACGTGCTGTCCAGGCAGCTTGTAAATAATCTATGAGTCTGCTCAGAAAGCTGATCACTCTAGATTTCAGAGAGCAGGGAGGAGGAAGCCCTAGAATTCCTGGCCTCATTCTCCAATTCATCTCTTAAAAGAGTTGGGGTTTTGAACACTTGCCCAGCTATTAATAAAATTGGTACTTGTTTCTCATTTGGCTATTGATTTTTGTGGGTATGTTTCTTTTGGTTGAGAATCTAAAAGTGATAGATGGAGAATGGGGAGGTTTTAAAATCCCGTTTTAAGCCTCAACATATTCAGAAAGATTAAATAACTTACCTCAGTCCCATAACTAGTAAGTGGTCAAACTCAGGTTTGTCTCCAGAACCAGGATGCATTCCACATTGCCTCACTACACCTTAACCGGTGCAGGTTTTGAGCATGACCATGATCACGGGCCGTGATCATGACCATCACGTGTGGCTGCTACATCTTAGGGGGTGCCAGTCACACTGTAGTGTAGACACACTAACTCAGTGGTTCACATACTTTTTGGCGTTAAGACCCCTTTACATTCTTAAAAGTGATTGAGAATTCCAAGGAGCTCTTGGTTTATTGGGTTATATCTTTTGGTATTTGCTATATTAGAAAGTAACACTTTGAAAATTTATATAACACAGGAGCACACATTCCATTAACCTTCAGAGTGATGATGTCATCATACATCGTATAACCTCAAGAAAGCTCCACTGTACGCTCCTGAAAGACTGAAAGTGAAAAACACATTTAAATATTATGAAAATAGTTTTGACCTTGTGGTCCGTTGAAAGCACCTTGGGGGATCTCCAAGGCCCCCTACCGTACCTTGAGAGCCACTGTAGCAACTGATTTGAGAGCAGGTGGGCAGGGGTGGAGATTGAGGGCTCTCAGGTGAGGGCTGGAGCTGCAGGAGAGACTCTCCCAACAGAAGCCCTCATGCACCCACAGGCAGGCCCTGTGCCTAGTCCTGACTCTGCATTCTCTGAGGTTGTTCTGCTCTTACTAGCCCAATTTCCACCCCTACCCAACTCAATCTGCCATAGCATCTCAGCTTTGGGCTGGAGAGTGTATGTGTGAGCATGTGCACAGGCCTCTGCTGTGCATACTGCTAGTGACCTTTGCTTTCAGCATCCTGGGCACATGGGACTGGGTGAGGGTGGCAGAGATGATCAGGTTGTGCATTCATACACTGACTCACACACACCGACACTCTCACCATACACATGGATGTGTATTTATTCTTTTAACTAGAGAATTCTTTTAATTTGCTCAAAAGTGCTGCATGTGTTAGAGGCATCTCTGAAATAACGTGATTGGACATGCTCTTTTGGAAGACTATGCTGGCAGCGGTGTGTGTCAAATGGCTTGGAAGAGGGGGACTCTAAACTCCAAAGACAAGCATTGAGCAGGTCACTTAAAAGGAATCCAGGTCAGAAAAATTAAATTAGTTAGGAATTTACTTTCATTAAAAAGCCTTTATTGCTAAGGAGTTCCTGTAGTTTAGTCAAATTGCTAAATTAATATGAAACATAAAGTTGAGAATCCCCCAACAATTCCAAGTTCACTTTCTCAATCTTAAATTTGTGTTACCCTTTAGCTTTTCCATTTAACTTCATATATATAATTTATTACCAAAATTTGTCTCACGGTTAACCTATTTGCTGTTAGCTCTAAGGGGCTTTTTGTGCTTTAGATCTACTCTTGAATCTTAAAGACATTGTACTTGTTTCAGTTTCCAGCTCAAAGGAAAACACGCCCTGGCATTGGCACCACTTATCTTCAATGACCTTCATGCACTCAGTGATCGATCTGAGGATAAATGAAAATTGAGAGTGAGCTACACATTCCTCACAGATAAGAAGCTTGTTTGCATTGCAAACCTGGCTTTGGAGAGTACCTTGGGTGTGCACTCTGCCATCCTTCATGCATCCAGCCACTTTGCATTGCAACTAGGTTTTAAGGTGCCCTGTGAGAAGAAGCAAAAGTAGAAAAGCTGTAATATCCAGGGGCTATACCATTTAGTCAATTAAATGGCATTTAAAAATCGCAGATCTCTTTCTAGGCTTATAAAAGTGGAAGCTTATCAAAGAGAAAAGTTTGCATTTATTGTCAAATGAAAAGAATACTCTTTGTATTTGCAAGCAGTACAATTTTTTGGCATTGATTTGTATTGAGCACCAGATGTTGTACACTTTTTCCTCTGCTGATTGCAAAGAAGATGTGCTAGAGATGGTGATTATGACCATGTTCCCCGATGAACTGCTGTAAACTTTATGAGAGTAGGGACCAGATATTTTCCCCCATATTTTTACTCTACATCTATGTACCATTTTATAAATACACCAATCAGTGCATATTAAATGAAAATAAGTGCATAAAAACTAGTATTCCTTTCCCCATAATTGCATCTATGGAGAAGTATTATTATTTTTTTATATATAGAGAGAGCAGTATTATATGTATATGATATATATGGAGAGTGTGTAGGAGAGTGCTAGAGAGCTCTTATACTGGATTTGGATTTGTGGCAGAAGTGTCCTCCTAGACACCAGTTTCCTTGTGGCCTGGATCTATGAGTTTGGCTCGAGGGCCTGTGTGATTAGCTCAACCCTGAGTTTCTTGGTGCAGAGCAGGCCTGCCTGGGGCTTTCCATCTAGAGGAGCCTTCAACCATTCCTGAAAGGCAGCCTTGGATTTATAAGCTCTGCAGTGACATGACTTAACTTAACTCCAGTGCTATGGACTGAATTTTTTCCCAAAAATTCATATGTTGAGGTCCTGGCCCCCAGTGTGACTGTATTTGGAGATAAAGCCCTTAAAGAGGCATTTGTGGTTAAATGAGGTCATAAGAGTGGGCTGTAATCTGATAGGACTGGTGTCCTTAGAAGAACAGGAAGAGACACCAGGGGGCGGGTTGGGGAGTGGCACAGAGGAAAGACCACGTGAGGATACAGTGAGAAGGTGGCCATTTGTAAATCAAGGAGAGACACCTCAGAAGAAACCAACCTGTTAACATCTCGATCTTGGACTTTCAGCCTCCAGAACTGTAAGAAATAAATTTCTATTGTTTGAGCCACCTGGTTGGTGGTATTTTGTTATGGCAGCTCTAGTAGACTAGTACATCTAACAAGGAGGATGACATTGGAGAGAGTGTGCTATGTCCAATGACAAAGGTAAAGCATCCATCCATTTGCCTGCAGACCTTTTTTTTTTTTTGCCTCTGTTGTTATGATTTTACTGTATCTATAGCAAAGAGCAAGAAGCAATGGACTTGTAGATTCTGTCTAGCTCATGATCCTTTTGTAGCCTGGCTCTGAACACCTTCTAGTTCTTTTGGCTGCAGAATACAAGTTGTCAGGCCTTGTTACCATGTGCAAACTACTGTTTACCAGTCTGGGTGGCAGGAGAAAGAGGCAGGAATCCAGGGGATGTAGGCAGAAGGATGAGATGGAGGATGGAACAGTGACATTAAGACCAGTGGTGTGAGAGGAATCTGGCAGATAATGGTGGCTACATATAGACCGGGGAGCAAGACTGCCTAGATTTGAATCCAGCTCTGCCATGTTTTAGTGATCTTGGACAAGTTGCTTAACCTCTGTTGTGTGCCTCAGCCTCCTCATCTGTAAAAAAAAGATCACATTAGAGCATTAGAGTTGTGGTGAGGTTTAAATGAGTTTAATTATGTAAAAAGCTTTAAGCAGTGCCTCACAAACAGTGAATGCTCTGTAAGCATTAGTGATGATGACAATGATGATGATGATGATGATGATGGTGTTAGTTATAATGACAATGGCCATTGGCTTTTCACATGTACTCGGACACATGCTTGGACATACTGATGCTGTTATGTTACTTTCCCAAAGTTTGTCCCGGTTGCATCTCGAACAGTTTGAACAACTTGGGTCCACCCCTCTACTGGGTTCAGTCTTCCTGTTCTTTATAATCTGGAATGTGTGTGGGTCCCCATCACTATGACACGAAACTGTTCACACTCAGTCTTTTTCACAGGCTTCATTAGACCATCCCACTCTATGACTTGGACATCTACATAGTGACAAGAACACAAGTCACATTCCCCAGATTGGATCTCTTGGACACTGGTGTCAGCCTGGATCTTTGCTGCTCTGCAGATTTAGGATTTGGATAGGAGCCCCTTCCTTGGCCATCTTTTCTTTTCTGATCGGGTTTTCAATGTCTTTCCCACTGGGGCCTGTTTGCTTCTGTTTTCAGTCGAGGAGTTCTCTGTGGCCTTGGACTCCAAGACTAGGCCATACCATTTTTGATACAATGATTTCACTCACATGATTCTCTTTCCTTTTCTTGGAATGTAATTTCTTGTCATCTCTGCAAGTCTATTTACTGTGTATCAACCAAGCTGTATCTCATATGACACCTTCCCACAAAACCTCCCCGTATTCTAATTTTTCACTCACACTCTGGCCTAGATGAATGGACATCTTATGTAACATCTTGACGCAAATTTAAACTCCTGGAGTAGGAGAAGGGTGTTTCTAAAAAGTACAGATATTTCTACATCAAATGCAGCAGAAAATAGATGACTTGGTCTGGAGCCTATGATTGCTATAGTGAAATGTGCATGGACAGAAATAAACAGTATGTTTATTTCCTGTCTTCATAGACCTGTCTTAATCAGTTCTTCATAAGAAGTCATTCTCTCAGGCTCACAAAACTATCTTCAATGAAATCTTTTGAATTTCATGACCGCGATAGATATTCCTCCATGCATGAGGTCATGTCCTGTTTATCTTTATAATCCCAGCTCCCAGCAATGGACTTGGCACACAGTTGGAGCTCAGATGTTTGTTGAATGAATAAAGATGTTTATGGAAGTACATTTGGTTTTTTTTTTTTTTGCTACTATCATACTTTAGGTCTGGCAAAATATTTTATATGAGAATGACACTAATTTGGTTTTTACAAATCTTCCAGTCAAGGCATTACTTTAAGATTTACCTCCTATCAGGGAGCAATGAGGGGCAGAGAAAGAAGCATATAAACATTGCAAGTATTTATTATGAGCACAAGTGCAGAGTATTGCATCAATCACTGGCTGAAATAAGGTGGAAAGCAGGCATGGGAGGGAATCGAAGCCTTGGGCTTGCTTATGTTAGTGTAATGTGGGTAGGTAAATGGTTATTCTGAATGCCTTGTATCTCTTATCCCTGAGATTCTGTGTAATCACAGGAATGCACATAACTGAGGTGACTGCTTTTTTGGGGGTATATCAAAATACATTTGAATTACAAATATCTTATACTGTGAATTCAAGAGATGCTTTCTGGTTCTTTTTAAATTTCTACAAAATTTTTTCTACTGTTTCAAGTATTTTACAAATTTTGTGCCAAATCTCATATTTAAGTAGGCTTAAACATTTGGTCTTCAGAAGAACCAACAGAAATAGTAAAATGCAGCAGTGACTTTATCGTTCCCTCAATTTTTTTCCAGGGACGGGATCTTGCTCTTTCACTCAGGTTGGAGCCTCACGGTGTGATCATAGCTTACCTTGACCTCCTGGACTCAGATGATCCTCCTGCCTCAGCTTTCCAAGTAGGTAGGACAAGCGGGTGGGGAACCTTTTTGTGTAGGCAGGCTGCGTTAATCTAGCTGTTATCAAATAAGGCTGCATTTAAGAAACTTCAACTAGATATACTTAAAAATGTAAATTATTTTGTAAAAATCTAACTACTATGTACTTAATTTTAAAAAATGGAAACTATTTTGTTAATTTTAAAGTTAATTAACCTTTTAATGACTTTGTTGTGCCTGCTTTTTGTTGGAAAGCATTTGAATATTTGGTTGCAGCATGGAGGTCCCCAGTTTCAGTTGATCCTCTAGATGGGTACTAGTCATTTGTGACCTTAAGGGCATCTTGCTTTGGGTTAGGTAGGAGAATGTAGATTCACAGCAGTAAGTGGTTGAAAAGCAAGAAAATATTTTTTGAGCACGTTGCTGAAGGCATGGGTATTCTACTGCATTTTTCCATATTTCAATCGAATCTTTCTTAACATCAAATGATGACTTTAAAATGTCATCTACTAAAAACTCAATCAATTCCACCTGTAGTTCTTTAGGTGCCTTGATGATATCAACTAGGTGAGGCTGAAATGCTAATTTGAGTGTGATGTCATGATTCTCAAAGTCAGTGAAACTTACATTGTATTCTCAAATTAATAGATCTATAACAGCTGCATATTCTTCAAATGATTTGCATATATCATCCTGCTCATCAATGACCTTTGCTAACTGGAGAAAATGTTCATCCAAAATTTCCTTTTGAAGAAGTGTTTTAAAAAATGATAGCTTTTTTTGCAATACTTGGATTTTTTTTTTACACATATCACATAGAGACTTAGTTTTACCTTGCAAAGAAATATTCAAGTCGTTTTGATTTGACATGTTATCACACAAAAATTCTGCATTCCTGTAGAAATCTTCTTTTAATAATTCACATTGCTGATTGTGTTTTTCATAAAATTTAACTATCTGCTCTTTCAGAGATAAAATTTTGGCTAACATTTGTCCCTGTGATAGCCAACACACTTTAGAATGATACAGTAAATCTATACTGAATATCTCATCCTTCAACTGTAACATGTGATGAAACTAAGCCATGTTGCATTTGCACAAATGTAGTTAATAATACTTATCACTTGTTACAAAGTGTCACTTAAAATAGTAGCTTTAGCACAGAGACTTTGCTGAGGCAAGACACAATGAAAAGAAGTGAGAGCATCTGGATCTGTTAATGCCTTTTTATTTGTGCAATAAACCCTTCATGTTTTCCTGTCATGGAAAGTACACCATCTGTACATACACTTACTAAATTTACCAAATTCAGTCAAACTTCACAACATTTATCTTGAAAGTTGTTGAGGAGATCTATTCCCTGTGTTCTGTTCTCAAGAGTGCCCAAAGCGAGTAACTCTTTATAGCAAGGAAAATCTTCTGTTATGACCGGAATGAAGTATAAAACCTGTGCTGACTCAGTAGCATCAGCTTATTTATCCAAAGCAATTGAATAATATTATATATATTTTCTTTTTGAAATATTGCATGAAGTTGTTCTGTAAGTTGCAGGCTAATGTATGCTTTTGACAAGTTATGGTTCTCTTTGAAAGAGGCAGTTGTTTGTACTTTGAAATGTTCTCAGGGTCTGAGCATCCTACAACTTTAGCAATGCACTTTCTCACAATTTCTACATCACTGAATGACTTCTTTTTTTCTTCCAGTATATAAACTATTTTATATGTTGCTTCAGTGGCATTATTTCCAGATCTTTTTGCTGCTTGAAAGAATTGTCTTTGCTTTTTATATTTTAATTTCTGCAATATTACTTTTCACTTCTCTCCTTCTAATTTATAATATTATGAGCGTTATATTGCTGATGAGCATTGAATTTCTTTAATGTTGATATCATAGTATCACAAAGCAAGCGGATTATCTTGTCTTTAGCAGAAATAAAATAATATTGCAATTCTCAATCCTCATTAAAAGATCTGTTTTCTTCCTTCAGCGTTCTCTTGGTCTTCTTTGACATGATGGGCTGTTAAGCAGACAGAATTAAAAGATCCTGTTGAACTGTGCAACTATTCACAAATTCCATGTCAAACTGAAACATAGTGCACCATTGTCAAAAACTGATAACAGACTGGCATTTCTCAATCCCCATAAACTCTCGCCAACCAGCCTTGTGTGGTAGTGGCCCCAATCAGGTGGGGAAGTTAGAACTAAATCATGAGAGTAGCAGCCATTGATTTAGCCCTTATGGCTTAGTAATGTTCTAATTATGCCAATCAATCTGGGAGGATTATTTCACTGAAACTTATTTTATTCTTTGATATTTTAAATATGTTCATTTTAAAAATAAAATAAAAATATAAAAGATGAACAAAAATGTATTAATAAAAATAAAAGGATTTGTTCTGAAAAATTTGGATTCAGTCAAAAGGCTTAAGGATCTAGAAGACCACATGTAGCCTGAAGGCTGCAAATTCCCCACCCCTGAGCTAGGATTACAGGTGCATGCCACCATGCCTAGCTAATTTTAAATTTTTTTTAGCAATGGGGTCTCGCTATGTTGGCTAGTCTGGTCTCAAACTTCTGTCCTCAAGTGATTCTGCTGCCTCAGCCTCCCAAAGCTCTGGGATTACAAGTGTGAGCCAGACTATTGTTCTCTCTATTTGAGGAGATTCTTTTCCAGATTCTTTTAGTGTCTTATTTAGTTTTGCTTATTTAAACTATCATTGTAGTTAGTTAAGTAGAGATAAGGAACATACAGATTTCTTTTGAATCATAATAATTAAAACCATGAATTCATAAAATATTAATCAGGATTGAAATTTTAACAGTTAAAAGGACTTTTAAAAAGACTGTAGAGAACTGCAGCACAAGATATGTTTGCTACGAGCACAGTAAGATGGGGGAAATGGAGTGGTAGGCAGGAGGCTGGACCCACCTTGCAATGGATTGACTTCATTGTGATGCCATTAGCATCCTTGTCAACCTGGCTGGCAATATCTGGTTCCCCCTTTTTAAGATCTTCATAATATAAAAAGTAGAATTATAATTGCTATCAGAAACCTTTTATTTTTTCCCCAAATAAAGTATGGCGATTAAATAAAAATCCATGAAGTTCTATTCTGGCTAAGTGGTTTCTAGATTGATAGTTTTTATTAGGAAGATAAGAAATTCCAGTTTATACAAAGTTTTCCAGCTGATAAAATAACATATTGCAGTTTTTAATCAATCTGGCTTTTGGAAGAAACTTATGCTTTGTTAAGTGACCAAACCTTATGATTAGTGACTGGAGTACAATCTTAGATCCATAAACCTGACCAAAGGATAAAGAAGAATTCAGTGAGAAGACAGAGATGGGAGCCAATCAGTCTTTCATCAAACCCTGACACAAAATTTGAGTGCTGATTAATTTCAGAAAAGGGTTTACATTTGCTTTATAAAAGAGTGAATAAAATTAAATGCATATGTTTATATATGTTTGCATCCTTTTGAATGGTCTATATGGCATATAAAATGTATATGCATACATAAAGACGGACAGACAGGACCTTAAATTGGAAGTTCAGATTGAGGTGCCAAGATATAGAAGATACTGGATACCAGAAGCTATCAGACAACAATCTCAAATTTGGTTCCTAAAACTGGTTAGATTGACAAATCTACCCTGAATATGTATGAAAAGGTTGGGAGGTTGGAGATGAAGGAGAATTGTGCAGAGAATTTCTTTGGAGAGAGTCTGTTTCATTCTCCCCCCCACTCCAAAGAGCCACTAAACAATTCCTACGCAGTGTTCAGAATAGGTATATGCTCTTTCCTCTCATATTGCCTTGTTACAATTGGTTACAATGTCTAGATTAAGCAAGTTGGCTCTTGTAAAAGTTAAGTGAATTATTCACCAACTATGGTTTGCTTTCAAAAGTATTTTTTGACACAATGAAAAATTTTATAGATAATTTATGACTCGAGGTCAGCCACAAGGTGAGTCAACAATATACACTGGTATATGATTACCATGCGATTAGCAGCTTGATTATAGAATGATCTGACTCGCATATTTGGCAAGCCATCAAATATCTGCTAATAGAGTATCAGGCATACCCAGGTGGTTGTTAAATGTCTTCTCATGTGACGAACATAAGAATCTTTAGTTAGTCCCAGCCAGTTTCCCCATCAAATCCTATGTGTCTTCTAATACCAGCAATGTTATTGACAGGTAGACTATGTATTCACTCAAACAGAAGAAGGAACAGGGTTTTCTTGGTGCTCACTGAGTATTATGGATTTAATTAAGTCCCCTCACAATTTCTAACCTAATTAGGATATTATGTTGACATACTAACTCTCAGTGCCTCACAGTGTGACCTTCTTTGGAAATAGGGTTGCTGCTGATCTGAGTAGTTAAGAAGAGGTCGTACCAGAGTGGGGTGGACCCTTAATACAATGTGACTGGCATCCTTATATAAAAGGGAAATTTGGACAGAGACACACACAAGGAGAATGCCATGGGAAGAAGAAGGCAGAGGGTTGGGGTGATGCTTCTTCAAGCCCCCAAATACCAAAGATTGTCAGCAAACCACCAGAAGCCAGGGGCAGGGCATGGAACAAATTCTTTCTTACAACCTTGAGAAGGAACCAATTGTGTTGATACCTTGACTTGGGACTTCAGAACTGTGATAAATTTCTGTTGTTTAAGCTACCCAGTTTGTGGTTCTTTGTTACTGTAGCTCTAGGAAACTAATGCACTGAGCTTGTAGAATAAGCAAAACCATTAGTCAAGGGGGATTTTCTAGCGAGAACCAAATTACAGACTCAATTCCCTTCAAAATAGCAACAAAGAAAATAAAGTACCTTGGAATATATTTAACTAAGGAGGTAAAAGACCTCTACAAGTGAGAACTATGAAACACTGAAGAAGGAAATAGCAGAGGACGTAAACAGGTGGAAGAATATACCATGCTTATGGGTCGGCAGAATCAACATTGTTAAAATGTCTATACTACCCAAAGTGACCTACAGAGTCAATGCAATCCCTATCTAAATGCCATCATTATTTTTCACAGATAGAGAAAAAATAATTTTACGCTCGTATGGAACCAGAGAAGACCCCGTATAGCAAAATCAATCCTAGGAGGTACAAAATAGGAGGTATCAATTTACCAGACTTCAAACTATACTACAAGGCTATAGTCATTAAAACAGCTTTTTACTGGCATAGGAACAGGAACATTGACCAGTGGAACAGAACAGAGAACCCAGATATAAAACCATCCTTATATAGCCAACTAATCTTCGACAAAGCAGCCAAAAACATACACTGGGGAAAAGAACCCTTATTCAATAAATGATGCTGGGAAAACTGGATAGCCACATGTGGAAGACTGAAACAAGACTCACACCTTTCACCTCTCACAAAAATCAACTCATGCTTGGTAACAGACTTGAACCTTAGGTGTGAAACTATTAGAATTCTAGAGGAAAATGTTGGAAATACCCTTCTAGACATTGGCCTAGGCAAAGAATTTATGAAGAAGACCCCAAAGGCAATCACAACAGCAACAAAAATAAACAAATAGGACCGTATCAAATTAAAAAGCTTCTGCACAGCCAAAGAAACTGTCAAGAGAGTAAACAGACAACCCACAGAATGGGAGAAAATTATCGCAAGCTACACATCCGATAAAGGGCTGATAACTAGAATCTATTTAGAACTCAGGAAAATCAGCAAGGAAAAATTAAACAACCCTATCAAAAAATGGGCAAAGGACATGAACAGAAACTTCTCAAAAGAAGACAGAATAATGGCCAACAAACATATGAAAAAATGCTCAACATCTCTAATCATCAGCGAAATGCAAATCAAAACCATAATGAGATATTACTTAACTTCAGTGAGAATGACCTTTATCAAAAAGTCCCCAAACAACAAATGCTGGTGTGGATGCGGAGAGAGAGGAACACTCCTACACTGCTGGTGGGACTGCAAACTAGCGCAACCTCTGTGGAAAGCAATATGGAGATACCTCAAAGCAATACAAATAGTCTACCATTTGATCCAGCAATTCCACTACTGAGCATCTACCCAAAAGATCAAAAGTCACTTTATAAAAAAGACACCTGTACTCGAATGTTTATAGCAGCACAATTCACAATTGCAAAGGTATGGAAACAACCCAAGTGTCCATCAATTCATGAGTGGATTAATAAAACGTGGTATATGTATACCATGGAATACTACTCAGCTTTAAGAAACAATGGTGATATAGCACCTCTTGTATATTATGGATACAGCTGGAACCCATTCTACTAAGTGAAGTATCTCAAGAATGAAAAAACCAGCACCACATGTACTCACCAGCAAATTGGTATTAACGGATCAACACCTAAGTGGACATACAGGAGTAACATTTATCGGGTGTCGGGAAGGTGGAAGGGGGAGGGGGGATGGGTATATACAACCACAACGAGTAAGATGTGCAATGTTTGGGAGATGGACACGCTTGAAGCTCTTACTCGAGGGGGGAGGGGGACATGGGCAATATATGTAACCTTAACACTTGTACCCCCATAATACGCTAAAATAAAAAAATAAAAAAGGGGGATTTTCTAAGTCTGTGGACTCCTTGTACCCCTTCCTTTGCTTTATACGCTGTTATAATTCTGACACATCTATTGCCCTTATCACAGGCCCTCCTCTTTCCTTTCATTCAGAGAAACTGTATAAAGCCTTCGGTATCCAGAAAGGATAGTTGTTTGATAGATTAATTTGGCTTGAATGTACAGAGACTTACTAAATGACCACGGGATATGCATAGAATGTACAACTCTAACAAATTTGAGAAATTGCAGGTTGCATGCATACATTTTATATAATCCCAGAATAAAAGCAAACATTGCTAAAAAATGGTGGATATTTTAGCCTACTCAATAAAGAGATGAAAGACACCAAAGTGACAATTAACCAGAGCGTTTAATAGGAAATAAGGGTTAGAATGGAGGACCCTGTATATTATGTATAGATGAATGTGTTTTATTCTATGAATAATGAGGGTTAAAAATAACTGCAGCAAAGGAGTGAGATAATCAGTTTGTTAAAAGTTATTTATTTTAGGCCGGGCGCTGTGGCTCATGCCTGTAATCCTAGCTCTTGGGAGGCCGAGGCGGGCGGATTGCTCAAGGTCAGGAGTTCAAAACCAGCCTGAGCAAGAGCGAGACCCCGTCTCTACTATAAATAGAAAGAAATTAATTGGCCAACTGATATATATATAAAAAATTAGCTGGGCATGGTGGCGCATGCCTGTAGTCCCAGCTACTCGGGAGGCTGAGGCAGGAGGATCACTCGTGCCCAGGAGTTTGAGGTTGCTGTGAGCTAGGCTGACGCCACGGCACTCACTTTAGCCTGGGCAACAAAGCGAGACTCTGTCTCAAAAAAAAAAAAAAAAAAGTTATTTATTTTGAAATAACTATAGATTTACAGGAAGATGTAAAGAAATGTACAGGGAGTTCCCATCTACCCTTCACCCACCCTTTCTCAATGTGAATATCCTGCATAACTGTAGTATAATATCAAAACCAGGAAATTAATTGGTGTAATCCTCAGGACTTATTTAGATCTCATTGGTTAATATATGCACTCATTTGTTGTGTGTGTGTGTGTGTGTGTGTTTGTGTAGCTCCATGCAATATTCTTTCTTTTTTTTTATTTTGGCATATTATGGGGGTACAGATTTTAAGGTTTCAATAAATGCCCATTCCCCCCTCCCTCCCACAAGTCTGAGTCTCCAGACCATCCCCCAGATGGTGCACATCTCACTCATTATATATGTATATACCCGCCCCCTTCCCCCTCCCCCCTGCCCAATACCCTATTACTGTAGTACCTATGTGTCCACTTAGGTGCTGCTCAGTTAATACCAATTTGCTGGTGAGTATATGTAGTGCTTGTTTTTCCATTCTTGGGAAACTTCACTTAATAGTATGGGTTCCAGCTCTAACCAGGAAAATATAAGATGTGCTATATCACCATTGTTTCTTAGAGCTGAATAGTACTCCATGGTATACATATACCACATTTTATTAATCCATTCTTGGATTGATGGTCACTTGGGTTGTTTCCACAGCCTTGCAATTATGAATTGTGCTGCTATAAACATTCAAGTGCAGGTGTCTTTTTTGTAGAGTGTCATTGGATCTTTTGAGTAGATGCCCAGCAATGGGATTGCTGGATCATATGGTAGATTCACTTGTATCGCTTTAAGATATCTCCATATTCCATGCAATATTCTTACAGATGTAGTACCATATAACCACCAGCACAACAAGGCTACTTAACTGTACCACCACCACAAGACTCTCTTGTATTACCCTTTAATAGCTACACCCATTTCCTGCCCTATTCCTAAACCCTGTTAACCAGTCTGTTATTAACCAGTCTGTTCTTGATCTGTATAATTATGTCATTTCATAAATGTTACATAAATGAAATCATGCAGTATGTATGCTTTGGCTTTTATTACTCAGCATAACTTCCTTGAGGTTCATCTAAGTTGTGTGGGTCAGTGGATCCTTCATTTTTATTGCCGAGTAGTATTTCATGGCATGGATATTCTACAGTATAACCATTCATGTATGCAAGGGCATTTGGGTAGTTTTTGGCTATTACAAATAAATCTACTCTGATGTTTATGTGCAAATTTCTTCATGTAAATATGTTTTCATTACTCTAGGATATGTGCTCCAAAGTGTAACTGCTGGGTTGTATGGTAAGTCTGTTTTTAGTTTTATAAGGAAATGCGAAATTATTTTCCAAGTGGCTCTATCATTTTACATTCTCACCAGTGATTCAGTTTCTCTACATCTTCCCCTGAACTTGATGTTACCACTATTTTTTTTATTTAAGCCATTCTGATAGGTGTAGTTATAGCTCATTGTAGTTTTACTGTATACTTTTCTAATGGCTCATGATGTTGACCTTTTCATGTGCTTATTTGCTATTTGTTTATCTTCCTCTCCACAATGCCTGTGCATGTCTTTTGACCATTTTTAAGTTGGATTGTTTGTTGCTCTAATGTTAAAATTTGAAACTTCTTTATATATTCTAGATATAAGTTCTTATTCAGATATGTGATTTGTGTGTATTTTCAGTGAAAGATTGAAATTCTATAGTTTATCTTTTCATTTTCTTAACAGGATCTTTTGTAGAGTAAAAGTCTTAAATATTGATGAAGTCCAATTTATCCATTTTTCCTTTTATGTATCATGATTTTGGTGTCAAGGATATGATCAGTTTTATATATTTTTTTTTTCTCTGCAAATACAGGTTTGACAGTTTTATATTTTTGAATGTGAAGGAAAGCTAGATAGACCTGGGGAAAGGTAGATAGCTGCAGGGCTATTTCAACAGTGCAAGTGAAAGGACTAAAGTGTCACTAGCTGGAGACAAGGGTAACAGATCTAACAGAACTTCACAAGCCATTATATGGAGTGACTGGGAGCATCAGTGACATTGGGGTTTGGGTTTGCACAATTGTGTGAATAGTTTTACTGTTAACTAGGACCATTGCATAATGGAAGAGCAGGTTTAGGAGACAGGGCCGGGGCGGCCAAGTCCTGCCATTAGACACAATGAGCTTCCAGTGCCTGTTGAACATTCAGGGTGGAAATATTCAGTGGGCAGTTAGAGAAATGGGTCTCTAGACCTTAGGTGAGTGTTCATAACTGAAGACACAGACCTGGGAGTCACTGGAACTCAGGTGTGCTTGAAGTCATGGGAGCAAGTGAGACCACCTGGGAGAGAGAGGCTGTATGTATTTCAATTCTGCAAGTTGAAGCAGAAGACAGTAGGAGGATTTAATGAACGATGTAGAAAACCTGAAAACTGGTCAGAATTCAGTGATAACTCCTCTCTTATCAAGAAATTCTGGAGGTCTGGGCAAGGGGGAATCTTTCAGTGAAGCACTCAGTGTCTGCCTTTGGAAAGTGGAAACAGGGAATGAGTCTGATTTATTTATTATTGAGTGTTGGATCTTATGTCTATAAGAGAAAAGTTACCAGAGAGATCTCTGACTTTTACCTCCAATATTCTCCAACCCATCTTTCTGTTCCAAACTTACCCCAAAGGAATGGAGTTTAGCATCCTGGCTAGTGTGGAACGAGAAAGGCCTGTTTCAGTCTGCTGCATCTGCGTAATGCCACATGAGGCGGATACCAGCAAAGTGAAAAAGAAAAGTTAAAAAATGTAACAGCTGATGGAAATAGGTATTTGAAGACCGGCTTTCGATCAGCATGTAACATCTAAGCCTTTAATTTTTAAAATGCTCAAGCACAGTGATTTATTTTCATGCTGTGAGTGAATTAAAGTGAAAGATTGAAATTCTTTTAAAATGAAAGACTGCTGCCTGTGGCCTGGTAAAATAATGGCACTGTGTTCTCAAGCTGGAAGCCTGCCCTGCCCTTAGATACACAAGCTGTGCCTATAGGAAAAGAACATACGCAGGGAGGAATGTCCCTCACTCTATTTAAAGGGGATTTGGGGAGGTTTCGTGCTTTGAGTTCTGGCCCCAAAGCCTCGAGGGATCTGACAGCCGGACAGCTGGGTTCATGGGCGTGGCGGGTTCTCCTGGTCGCAGGCTCCTTCCCGCTGCCCTCCCGGCTCTGCTGTCCTCACAGCGCCCCCTGCGCCCTTGGCTTTTCGCCACCACCGGCGCATGCACAGATCCCCACCTGCCTTTCTTTGCTACGAGACTGAAGAGAGTTTTTGGTTAGAAATCAACATTTCTCTTGAGTATGACACCTTCAAATGCCAAAAGGAAGCGATAAAGTGTGAACGATCTGTCAGCGGCTCCAGGTGGACGGGGTTTAGGGGAGGCGGCGATGCGCGCTCTGTCCAGCAGGTGGCGGTATGAGCACGCAGCGAGGCCAACTGACTCGGGAGGACCGGGACCTGCCACTGGTTCTGCCCATCTCTGAGGTAGATTTCCAGCACTCTACCTTCCACCTTTCAGGTCCTGGGCAAATTCTGTGAAAGATTTTCCATTTGATAGTTTATGGAAACGTCACTTTTCTCCTATCCAGTGGCTTATTTTGAAAGGCTGAGTTCGTTTAATAGATGAGCAACCTATGCAATATGCAGGGAAATAAAACAAACGCTTTATAGCCATTGATGGCCAGTGTTTGTCTGCCTTAAGCACTCCAGTGGCAGAACGATAAAACAAGGACAAGGTCGTGGTTTTGGTCTCTTCAGAGGCCAATTAGCTTTGTTCTGTTGTGTGGCCGAGGGCCTTACCTTAAATGTATTTTACCACCTGGACATGCTTGTTTTGCATGTGAGGGTCAGTGCTGAAGTGTTGCTCAGTCCAAGAATTCACTGTGCTTTAAAAAAAAAAAAGAAGATTGGCCTCAGAGTCTTGCAGCCTTGGGTCCAAATCCCTGTTCTACCACTCAGTAGCTGTGCAACTTCAGGTAAGAAACTCCCCTGAATCTTTCTTCCTGTCTCCAGGTTCTACGTGAACGTGACAGAAAATGTACATGAAGTGCCGGGCACACGATAAGTACTCAGCCAAGGGTAGCTGGAAATAATAATGTCAAATCCATTGATTGTTTCTATGATAATTCACCTGGATTCTTTGTATGTTGAGAACACGGTTTTGTCCTTATGCCCTTTAAAAATACGGTCAGTTCTTTGCTTCAGTGCCTCATCTAATTAGGACTTTATCCCTTCTCCCCTTGCTGGTCTCAGGCTGCTGAGAGGGGCCTGAGGTGGAGGAGTGTTTGGGTTAGAAGGAGCAGTTTGAGTACACATTGTTCTCAGATCACTGCTGTTCCCAGCCAAATCTAAATGACTGTAAGATGATCAGCTGTTCTCCGTGTCTGCCTCAGAACAGCTAACAGAGCAGGACATAAACAGGTCAGATGACTTCGCTGAGGGAAGACCCCTAGATTCCCTGCCCTTCATCCCTCCCACACGTGGTCATTTCAGCGGCACCCACCTTCCGTTTCCCTCCATGTTGTTCCTGTAAAGACCTGCATCATGGCTCCATCTCCATGGCTGGCTCCATCATCCCCCCAGGTTTGCAAGCCAGATCCCTCGAGACACGCTTGACATCTCATTTCTTTCTGCTTTTTGCCTCCACACAAAATTTTGTCAATTTTACCTCCAAAACAGCACTAGAACTTGTCTCACATTTCATTGTCTGAACCACCACGCTCTTGTCTGTTATCCGCATTTCTTCTGGACTTCTCCAGGGACCTTCCATTTGGTCTACCTGCATTCATTCAATCTTGTTACTCTTGTCTTTCCCACTGTGGAGTTAGAGTGGGGCTTTGGTTGCATTTGGTCACAATGTCATCTGAAGGCAGGGCTGTTCATGCTTTTCTGCAGGGTTAAAAGACCTTAGCCTTTATGAGCTAATCGTTATGCTGGACTTGGGAGTGGAGGGAAACAGGTTGCTATGCTGGGAACACACAGAAGGATCATCCTGGTGTTGAGAAGGTCACATTCTTGTGGAGAGAGATCAAGGTGTAAAGGCAATGCTACAAAATGGTGTGTCACGCTGAGGTGTGGGTGGAGGGAGCAGAGGAGGGGCTTCAGGAGACCTTCATCGAGGCACCACTTGACATTGGTGCAGGGGTTGGTGCAGGGCTCTGGGCTTTCTGCTAGGGGCAAAGGCCCTGTCTTGTTGGAATTTACAGTCTAGAGAGAAAGAAGGTTATTAGGTAAAAAAATATACAGATATGTAAATGCATAAGGAAATAATTACAGGTTATAATTAATACTATGAAGGAAAAGAACAGGGTAATATGAGAGAGAACAACAGAGCCATGCTATTATTTGGGGTGCTAGGAAAGGGCTCTCAGAGGAAGTGGGCCAGGCGGAGCAGGGTGTGGCACCTGAAGAGGACTGGGGTGCCAGCCAGCGCTCTCTGCAGTGGGGCTGCGTGCACCCAAAGGGGGAAGAACTCAGGGTCCAAGGAGCAGCCGACTGGCCGGTGTGGCTGGAGCACAGGGAGCAGGTGGGAGGGTGTGAAGCGTCAGATAAGGCAGGGCCTTGGAGCATTTACTGGAGAGTGATGGGAGGGGAGCCGCTGAAGGTTTTAAGGAAAAGAGTGCTGCTTTGGGATTTGCATGTAAAAACCAGTCTGGCTGCAGTCTGGAGAATGGATTGGAGAGGGGCAAATGAGAGAGTGGTTGGGGGTTCTCTCAGTAGCTGAGTGGGACAAGAAGGTCGCTGGAGTGTGGCTCCCCAGAGGGATTTGAACAAGCAGATGGGGTTGGGTTGGAAAGGCCAGGCCAAGGGGGCAGGTCAGAGGAATCACGCCATGTCAGACAACTGGCTCTCAAAAGAGCAGAGGGAGGTTTATTGGGGGACGGCTGGGGTGAGCTGGAGAGGAGGGCTGGGGACACATCCTGGTGCCCACAGTCTGTGCCAGGGAGGTAGGGTTTCTCTAGGGGGTGTGTGGAGCTACTAAGGGTTTGGAATAGAGCCTTGGCAGATCAGTTCTGCATTGTAGGAAGAGCTTTCTTGGGATACTAAAAGGAGGCTCAGGGGAGGAAAGACTGGAGTCCTGTGGTTATTGAAATAGTCCAGGGACATGAAGAAATAGTGTTTTGTTTCCCTAATGGTTGTCAATCATGATAAGTACCGTTTATCAAATGCCTGTCAATGCTGCCTGGGTACCAGGTACTTGACATCTGTCATTTCCATCGGCCTCACTTGATTCTCTACCACGGCTCCTCGAAGCAAGGACTGGAACAGGTAGGAGCACAGGGGAGCAGGATGCTTCCAACAGCCACCCCTCCTGGCAGCCACGGAGCCTCTCAGCACCCTTGGGGGGAGTGTTCTGTTGCTATTTTTTTGATAAAGAAATCAAAGTTCTTTCATGAAGTAGCCTTTCCAAAGGTGATAGAGTTGATCACATTGCAAAAGTGTGGCCTCTCTGATTCTAAAGTTCATGTTTTTTTCCATTATATCAAATAGTTCCTCATATCTCTAGTGAAAACTGTTGTGGAGAAATGTGAGCGATCTGTATGACTGTTTGCCCTCCTGGAATGTGAGCTTACTGAGGACAATGACTCTGTAGTACTCATTGCTGCACCCCCCTCCCCGCCCCCACCTAGTACCAAGCACTGTGGATATGTTTGTTGATTCAAAGAAACTATAGAACCTGTAGAATGGGATGGTGGTTTTCCTGTTAGGAATCTGAGGTCCTCTCTCATTCCATTGCCCACTTGTGTGCTTTGTCCTTTTCCCTGAGAAACAGCACCAGGGGAGGGCTGCCCTCCTGTGTCACCACCTTTGTGGCAGAATCATCAGCCCCTGTGGTTGCAGGGAATGCAACCAGAGGAGAAAGACTCCAACTCCCCTCTGAACTTCCTTTACATTCCCTGCCCACCCTATGACCACCTTCCCCAAGCCCACGTGCCCTCAGTTCAGGGTCCTTCACTCTGAAGCATCCGCAGGGCTGACAATCAGAGAATCAGACAGTGGGTTTATTGAGAGGTTGTGGGTCACGGCCACCCAGGGGAGTCTGAGAGCTATGCACAGACATCGCTACAGAGAATTAGGGTTGCTGGAAGAAAAGATGCTGGTTGTGGAGCCAATTAAAATGCGCACTGCATAACAACATTTCTACGGTGCTAGGTAACAGTAGGTTTTAATTATGTAGTAATAAAAAAATGAAGAAACAGTGAATTACAGTCTATTTCTATGAATGATCTTAGTCCAATAGCTAAAATGTACTTAAAGCAAATATTTTAAATTAAATCAGTGTGTTTTGCACTCATTGTGCAAAAGGCATCAGTATTTTTTATTGCCACCTTGCTGCTTTAGGTTGGGGATGGAGTGGGGGACACCAGGCTGGGGCTGGAGTGGAATTGGAGCATGTAGGAGAGGCTGGGAGCGAGAAATCCCCAATCTGGGTCAGTGATGAGGGGTCTGTGTGATTTGCAAGGCAGGTGTGGCTGTTGGAAGCATCTCTTTGAAGAGCTGCATTGGTAAATCCAGGTTTTGTGGAAACTGAAGCTTATACAATTTTGGGAAAAATGTTTAAAAAAAATCTTCATTTTGTGCATTTCATAAAAATAAATGACTGTGTGAATACTGTGCTAGGGCTTAAACTTAATTAATTTCACATAAATCCACCTTTATGTATGACCCTGGGGGTCTACACACTTACAAGATGTATAGTGATGTGAAGATTTTTGTTACCTTCCTGCAGCCAGGAAACCACAGGGCAGATAGGCCAAGTAGCATCTCTAGACTGTCACTCACTACGTTGTACACATTTGGTGTGTATGTAAACCAGTAGCCTTTTATTGAGTGTTTACTTTGTGCCAGGCACTGCTAGTGCTTTGTTGGTCTATGTTTTACACGATGCCAGCCTTAACCAGCCACTTTAAATGACAGGGAGTGGGGTGGAGGGAGCACTTTCTTAAGAAAGGACTATGAATTTGCTGTTGCAAACTCTGCCCTCAGCTGGGGGTCACTTGTTTTTTCCTTATGAGATCTTACCATTCTGTGTCAGTGCCCATTTTGGCACCAGAAGGTTCCTGGCTTTCTCAGACATCCTGGCACGTGGGTCTTCCCCTACAATTAGCATCGGTGGCCACAAATACCCAGGATTAGATAGGCCTCCTACTCCCTAACTAGGACGGCTTGTAAGAATATTCTGGGACCCTTGATAAAATGCAGATTTCTGGAATTTACCCCAGACTTCCTGAAACAAGCTGCAGGGACAGAGCCTGCGAATTTCTACTTTTAACAAGTATCTTAGGTGTTTCTTGAAATCAAGTAAGTTTGGGAATCACTGAACCAAAGGAAAGGTGAAGCACATTCTAAAGCAATGAGGGGGTGTGAGTTTCCACTAGGTTGACTAATTGAATAGATAGGAAGAGACCAAGGGACAAAGTGTTCCCAATGATGAGTGGTAGGAAGGAAATAAAAAATCACATTACTGTGCATTTATTATGTGACAGTAACAGCACTAAGAACCTTGTGTGGCATTTCATTTAATGTTCCTGCAGGTCTTTCAGGCAGAACCATTGTTACCTCCCTTTTACAGGTGGGTACATGGTCTCAGGATGTTGTCCCACAGCTGGTCAAGTATGGACTCCTGGTTTGAACCCACACGGCTGGACAGGAAAGCCCATATTCTTTTCTCTATGTTACACAGACTGGAATGTTGCCTAATCCTGGAGAAGCTACACTGTCCAACACCGGGGCCATGTGGAGGGCCCAGAATGCTGCCCCAGCTGCGGTGGGAGCAGCAGCAAACGCATGGCCGGTGGAGTCCACACCCAGGGTGTCTTAGTGGTTAAATGCAATGACTTGGAGGATCATGGGCTTGTGGCTGTGCCTTGGGTGTGGGACACTGCGGGGCTTCCCAAAGAGTCAGCTGCACTGATGCCCTTGGCCACATAAGAGGGGACAGCGGCAGTGCCACGGATGGTGTGACTGAATCAACCTCTTGTTCACTGTGTGACTGTATTTGTTTTCTATTGATGCTGTAGCAGATTATATAAACTTATTCCCATTTATTATCTCAGTTCTGTGGGCCAGGCGTTTAGGTGAAGTGTGGCTCTGTAGTGTCCTCTTCTAAGGACGTCACAAGACTGAAATCAAGGCTTTGGCTAACTTGGGCGCTTATCTGTAGCTGCTGGGTAATAATCCACCTTTAGGCTCTTTTGGCTTGTTGGCTGAACTCAGCTCTTCACCATGGTAGGACTGAGGCCCTTGTTTACTTGATATATGACCCTCTTGATCTTCAAATCAAAAATAACGTATCAAATCCTTCTCATTCTTTGAATCTCTGACTTTCTCTTCTGCTACAGGCCAGAGAGAGATCTCTGCTTTGAAGGGTTCATGTGATTAGATTAGGCCCACCAGATAATGCACAATAATCTCCCTATTTTAAGGTCAACTGATTGATAACCTTTAATTAAGCAGATTATTTAACAATGCAGTTATATTTACAGGAGTAACACCAGGGGCCAAAGGTCATGGGGGCCAAATTTCTGCCCACCACAGTGACCTTAGGCAAGATCTCTTGGACTTACTGGCCTGAAAAACACCAGTTTTATAGATGTATATTTACAGAAATCAAGATTTTTAAAGTTTTGCTCCAATATAAAGGGATATATTAGTCTGAAATTCTGTGCTCCATTGAAAGGCAGCCTATATTTTTTAAATATGACTTGAAAGATAAGAATGAGCTAAAATAATTTCTTTTGGAAAATCTGCTAAAATAATATCCAAAAGCACCATTCATTTTCCCCATCTTCCACCCCCCCTACCTCCTCTCTCACCATGTTGCTTTGAAAGTTTTCTAAGAGACTTTTTATTACATTTTGGAGTGTGAAGCTAATGGACGCCATTAAGCCAGTGATAATGCCAGAGCACATTTTAGTATTTTTTCCCCAAAAAAGCATACTTCCAAGTAATGCCATTTATAAAGAGTATTTGAACCAATGTCTAATTTGAAGAAAATGAATACCTTAAGAAATAACATGGATACCTTATAATTTTCCAGTCAAAACTGTCAAACAGAAGTTCTCACATATTGTAATTTTTTTCACAGTAATTCACTCAAAAGTACTTCTCTTCCACTGTGCCCTTTGCAAAAGCTCATTGAGATTCCCACTCTCCTGTAAATTATTGGAAATGGATGTGGTCTTTCATTCTGTGTACTCTCCAAAGAACATTTTAGCATTGAAACAATGACAATAAGGATGGAAAAATGAGAAGCTAAATCTAGTCCCACAGTTTCTGCGATTTAAAAGCTCCATTTTTTAAGGTTGGCAACCTTCATATGCATGTTACTTCTTGATAGTACAAAGAGAACAAACAAAGGCCTTAATTTTTCTGAGTATAAAACAATGAAAAAAAAATCTATTTTTAATTAGCTCAGACATATGTGAATGATGGGAGCAATACAGTGTATTTTATTTGCTTTGTTTATCTAGTTGCACAAGGATTAAATGACCTTGAATTCAGTATAATGGATGAGCCTTTTAATCAACTTTTATATGGACAATTGACTGATTTGAAAATTTTGCTAAACGTAGTGTGCTGCTCAGGGCCACATGTGCCAGACAGTTTGTGCAACAAAGTGGCAAGTAGATATTGGCAATGTTCTGATGTCACCTCTGCATAGTGATCCCACTTACACAGAGTGTTTTATTTTTATGAGAATTAAAGTTATTCATGTATGGTCTTATATGTTCTTTTTAGAAAATTTATAAAATAACAGATATAAAAAACAAAGTAAATTTAAAAAAAAGAAGAAAAAAATTCCAAACTCACAGATAGCCTGCTTTTTCTCATGATATATATATATATTTTTTTTTTTCTCCCAGATTTTAAAATGCATATATAGATAAATTAAACTACACACACACACACACACACACATACACACACCCCTCATCTACAATTAGTAGCTGGAGTTTATAGTGGCAATGTTTGCTATGATCATTGATTATAATCACAATTCCAGAAACCCTTGGTGTTTTCAAGTTTTTGTTGTGACCTTTTGAATCAAATGCTCCAGCAATCCCTGTGCTCATCCTGCATTTCAGCATTTTCCAAAGAAGCTGAAAGTGAAGGGAATAGGTCAGAAGCTAAAAGGAAGCTAGACTCTAATTATTGGTCCACAATGGTATTTTTAGATTTCCCTATTCAGAGCTCTTGGGATCTGTCTCCTGCTACAACTTGATTCCATGGGGCTTTCAAAAGTCACTTCACTTAATTCCCACAATCTTCAGAGGCTGATCAGTATCACTGATGGAAAAATGGATCAAGATTGGTTGTCATTTAACTAAAAGATTAATCAGGACTAGAATTAACACCCTTAGCTCCTAGTCCACTGCCCTCCTGTTACTTCACTCCGCCTCCCTGCCCCCAGCGAAGGGAAATGGAGCATTGTACAAATATTTGCATGGTCTAAGGGTGAACACTTGCAGTTATAAGATGAATAAGTTCTGGAGACCTAATGTATGGAATGGTGACCATAGTTAATAATAATATGTTATGTATTTGAAATTGACTAAGAGAGTAGATCTTAAGTATTCTCACGGCAAAAAAGATAATTATGTGAGGCGATGGATATGTTAATTTGCTTGATTGTGGAAACCATTTCACAATGTGTACATATATCAAAACATCGCATTGTACACTTTGAATCTATGCAAGTTTTGTCAGTTATACCTCAATAAAGTTAAAAAAAAGTAGATGTGCCTCCCCAAATATGAATAAGAAAAGCTGAATTTAGACAAAATAGGCTTATGAGGAATTATAAATCCTAAATGGGAGAACTGAGGAAACATGTATAGTATTCTTTGGAGGAATAAATTTGAAGTTTCTTTAATATGTTTAACATACTAATAAGCTTTGGAAGAATTTAATAAAAGGCTTAAAATTAAGAAAAAGTTTGCATGCATTTTGATACCAAGGAAATCTACTCTGAAGAGACTAAAACTCCAATAATTGCATTCTAGCATTTCCCCAAGAAAACATTTACCTTTCTTGAATAGAGCCCAAGCCTATTTTGAAAGCAAATCTTTAAGAAAATTCCTATACAACTTGAACATAAAAATTATCTTAAGCAAATTTCTGTAAATATTTTTAGGGATGGAACATATGAGCCATGTTCAAAAAGTAATTTCACAGAAGAAATACTACAGTATTTAAATTGTTAAGTGAGAGGGGTGTTGCCCTTCAAAGGGCTCGCTATGGAAGGATCTGTTTTCGTTGCTCTGAGGCTGTTTTGCCTCAACTAATTTTGGAATTCATTCTAACATTGGAATCAGTTTAAAAAGTACACTAGGATAATATCCCCATGACCTCATAGTCTGACTATCTGTTATTTGAGTAAAATCAAATGTATTATCCAATTTGAACACCTATTTCAGTTGGCTCCAAATAACCTTTTTTTTCCTTTTTTTTGAGACAGAGTCTCACTCTGTTGCCCTGTCTAGAGTGCTGTGCCGCCAGTCTAGCTCAGCAACCTCAAATTCCTGGGCTCAAGCTATCCTCCTGCCTCAGCCTCCCAAGTAGCTGGGACTACAGGCATGTGCCACCATGCCCGGCTAATTTTTTCTATATATTTTTAGTTGGCTGATTAATTTCTTTTTATTTTTAGTAGAGACGGGGTCTCGCTCTTGCTCAGGCTGGTTTCGAACTCCTGACCTTGAGCAATCTGACCACCTCGGCCTCCCAGAGTGCTAGGATTATAGGCGTGAACCACTGCGTCCGGCCTCCAAGTAACTTTTATATCTAAAAAACCAAAAAGGAATAAGAATAACTCTTCCATGGTGGTGATTTGTTACCACTGAGGCTACTCAAAACAAGGTATATCAGGCTGGGAAACAATTCTGAAAGAGAGCTCCAAAAATGTTCTGAGCAAAGACAGCGTTACCCTTGAGAGTGAGTGAATATACATTCCTAGCTGACTATTTCGAAGAACATCCAAAGAAACATCATTTGGACGCTGAGCTGTGGCATGTTACTCAAACTAGGAGTACCCTGTATGTTTACCCAGGATATAAGATTTCTGTATTATTTATAATAGCTGTCATGATTTTCACCTGCTGAATCAAGAATGAGAATTTCTTTGCCACTAGAAAATATACATGAGGAGCTACTCTTTTGGAAAGATCATAAGGGTTGAATAATTGAATAATAGGGTTGTATTGTAGCCATGCAATTTTTGCTATGTGTAAGTAAAGAATGTGTGTTTTTTTCCTGTGTAAACATGAAAAATTTGTAAATGAGGTACATCTAGAGAGACAAAAGTCAATCTATTTTTAATTTTTCCAGTCACTGTTAATAGAACATAGTCCCATAATAAGTAGGAGAGAGACAAAGTCAATAGAAGTGGAGCGGGGAGACAGCTGAGCAGGGTGGAGGAACAGAGAGGTGGCCGATTTTCTCCTTTACCCAGTCCAGCCCAAGACATTTGACTTTGCCTTTACATTTAATCACTTTTCTCCTTCTGCTGGGACAAAGCATGGGCCAAGGGCTGATGTTAGAAGCATTTGATGGCAGTAGTAAGAGTAAATTATTCTGAGTAGGGACTTGATATTCTTATTGAAAGGGCATGTCGGTGGGCAGGTGGAAGGGTGAGTGGCAGCAATCTATGTGCAATTCTATACCTACTTATAAAAATAAGGAAGCTTGAGAGCTACTGTGCAACTTGTGCTTTCTGTACTGATTTGGTGACGATAGGAGGTAGGGAATGCTTAAAGAAAATGGAAAAGACATCTGAATTTTTTTAAGGAAAATGGAGTGTTCTTATCTATTTATAATATTTGATCTCATTACAATACATAGTGATTATTTAGAGAAGATGAACTGACATAATTCATATTTTCATTAAAAAAATGACCCTATTAAAATAGCTAAAAGACTAAAGATGAGCAAATAATTACATAACTGATGAAATCACTGAATCGTTTTTCTGAAGTGTAAAGTCTTCCACTCCCATTCTAAAGAGTAATAGATAAAGATTTGTAGAGTGATCTACCTATTTCAAGTTAATCTTTTTCTTATATACCTTGTTTCACAACCCAGCTAACTCTTTTCTTTGCATATAGAATGCACTACAGCTTGATTTTCAAACCAAGGTAGTAATATATGTATGCATATATGATATGTAGTATATGTAATATATAGTTCTTTCTCATTTATTTGATATTAACAAAAGTTTTTGTTCCCTAAAGGGGCCAATGTTGAATTGCAAGTACTGTAAATATATTACTAATATTTTGCATGAAATGCTACCTTGTATTAACCAAAGGTCATTATACTTTAGAGGAATATTGAAAACAACAAAACTTCCTTTTGTATATGAGGTTAGATCTTCATTTTTATTTTCAATGGTGTTTGTAAAGAAATATGGAAAATGACCATTTAATTGGCTCCTCTGTGACACACATCACCTGTATTCTAGATCTTGAAGTGTTCTTAATTAGCAGGTAACCTTGCCAAAAGGAAATGGAAATATCCAGTCATTGTGTGTAAGATCTAATGAAGGTTTTACTGACTGAGCCAACGAAGATGTATTTCTGGGTTAAAAAAGAACAGTAATTCTTCTTGTATGGCATTAATTTCCCAAGAATTACAAAAGCAATCCATGTAACCAAAAACATTTGTACTTCTGTAATAGTTTGAAATAAAAAAGAAAAACCCAAATGATGTAGGAACCAAAATGTACACAGAAATTCAGATTCAAAGAAGTCAAGGAACATTGTAGCAGAGTCATTTAACTGTTTGGCTTTGCTTTTCACTATGTGTGTCTTTAAATTAGATGACTAAATGAGAGGAATGACTGAGTGGGATATTTCACATCAAGACTGGCTTTGAGATCTAAAGTTCAGAACTGGAGAACTAGGACTTAACACATGTTAACTCCTGCATTTAGCAAGGAACACAAATTGAAACTTACAGTAGCATAGTGGATCAAACTGATGTAGATTGGTCCCTGTTATGCTACAAACACACATACATTAAAACAGCAAAAACATAATAATAATAATAAAAGCTGAACTTAAAACAATGAGATGCCTAAGTATAAAATAAAGAAGGAACCCAAGGACAGAGCTACAGAAGAACAGGAAATATGGACGTAGGTTTTGGGGAACTTGAGGGAAGCTCTTGCATAAAAGACAGAGAATTGGACAGCTGCCCCATCTATGGAAAGGATACTTAGGAGAACCAAGGAAGCAGCAAGGAAGATTTCTGGGTACCCAGAGCTTTTAGTGAGGTCAAAAGTCAGTGACAAAAATCAAATCCCTGAATTTAGCTTATTTTACTAGTACAGTGTTGGAGTCATAAGTTGAAAAATTATTGAAAAAGCTGTTTCAGATATTTTTTTAGGTCCTCAGAGAAACAAATGCTAACTATTCAATATATTAATAGATACTTCCATAAATCAGAGCCCTTGAGACATTCTAGAAAATTCTACTCTCACTGAATATAAGCTTATCATGAAAATTATAAGTATGTGAAAAAATTAAGTACATCAGGAAAAAAAGTTATCTGCTGCAAGATATAGCAGAGTTAGTACCCCATGAAGTAGAGAAAATGGAAACATATGAAAGATTTTATATGATAAATGTATTTAAAGTGCTTATAGAGCTTAATGAAGGAATGGAAACCATAATAAATAAGTTGATGGTATGGAAAAAAAACATATACATTTGAAAAAAGCAAGTAGAACTTCTAGAAATAAAAAAGTTACAAAAGTTATAAACTTAATAAATGGCTTAAATAGAATATTAAATACAATAAGGAGATGATTAACAGACTAAAAGATGGATCTGAGGAAGTCACCCATCAATACACCCAGTGGCAAAATGTAGAAAGACAGACTTAAACCTAAGACATGAAACCTTAAGAATCCTAGAAGAAGTCATTGGGAAAACCCTATCAGACATTGGTCTAGGCAAAGACTTTTTAAGGAAGAGCCTCAAGACAATCGCCACTACATCAAAAATAAACAAATGGGATCTCATCAAATTAAAACGTTTCTGCACAGCTAAGGAAACCATTATTAGAGCAAATAGACAACCCATGGAGTGGGAGAAAATATTTGCTCTCTAGACTTCTGATAAAGGCCTAATAACAAGAATCTATCTAGAACTTAAAAGAATAAACAAGAAAAAATCAAACAATCCCATCAAGAAATGGGCAATGGAAATGAACAGAAATTTCTCCAAAGAAGACAGAATAATGGCCTGCGAACATATAAAAAAATGCTCAACTCTCATCATCAGAGAAATGCAAATCAAAACCACAATGAGATACCATCTAACACCAGTGAGAATGGCTTGTATCAAGAAATCCCCAAACAACAAATGCTGGCGAGGATGTGGAGAGACAGGAACACTCCTACATTGCTGGTGGCACTGCAAATTAGTGCAACTTCTGTGGAAAAGAATATGGAGATACCTCAAACAGCTAGATATAGAAATACCATTCGACCCAGCAATAGCATTGTTGGGCATCTACCTGAAAGAGCATAAGACATTCTACTATAAAGACATCTGCACCCGAATGTTTATGGCAGCACAGTTCACTATGGCAAGATCATAGAAACAACCCAAGTGTCCGTCAGTTCACGAATGGATAACTAAAATTTGGTATATGCTCACAATGGAATACGATTCAATTCTAAGAAATGACAGTGAATTAGCACCATTTATGCTATCCTGCATTAAGCTTAATCCTGTTATCCAAAGTGAGGTGACACAAGATCAAGAAAACAGGCTCCACATCTACTCGCCATCAAATTGGTACTGACTGATTAAAACTATGATGCTCAAATGGGGATAGTGACCACTAGGGTTTGGGAGAGGGGGAGACACACATCTTAGGGTTGTGGTGAGCATAGTGGGGAGGGGAGAGGGAATACATCTAAACCTTCCAAGGCTAAGATATACAATGTAACCCAAAGGTTAAAAAAAGAAGGGAAAAAACAAACAAACAAATAAACAAACTTTTATCGGGTGGTGGGCAAATGGGAGGGGGTATGAGGGGAAGAATTTACACTTACAGAATAGGTGCCATGTGCACCACCTGAGAGTAGGACATGCTTAATGTTCTGATAAGGTGGGGGTGGGGAGGGCTTGGGGAGAAATGGCAGGGGCAATATATGTAACCCTAACAATATTTGTACCCCCATAATATGAAAAAATAAAAAATAAAAAAAATTAAAAAAAAAGAAAGAAGACAATGCAAGAGCAGCTAAAAACATGGAAGAGAGAATGAGAAGGCCCAACACACACTTGATAGAGAAAATAAAAAGATGTGGAGAGATAGTGATTAAAGATATAATGTTGGATATTTTTACAGAATTGAGGAAATATATCAATCATCACATTGAAGAAGCACACAGTTTTTAAGGAATATAAAATATATTTAAGTTCAGATATTCTATGGTGAAAACTACAGAACCAGCTAAAACATAGATAAAACTATAAAAGTAACCAGGAGAAAAAGTCAGTTGCCTGCTGATAGATAGATATTGCATCAATAGGGGACTGCAGAGCAAAAGCTTTCAGGGAAAATAATTTTATTCCAAGTTAAACTATAATACAAAAATGAAGGTAAAATACAGACATTTTCAGATTAACAAGAACAAGGAATTTATGACTATAAAAACCCTTGCTGCAAGAACTACAAAACAATGTACAAGAGAGAGGAAATGGAACTCCAGAGGAAAGAGTTAAAAGCAAGAAGCAATGGGAGAACTAAGATATAGCTTAACAAACTGGTAAATCTGACTAAAACATAAAGCACTGACTCTAAAAATAAAGCTCATTTGAGTGACAGTTAAAATTAAGGTGGAAGCAAAATATTCTGCAGTAATATCATGGAAGTTGACTGGAATATTAGAATCTATATTATTCAGGAGGATGACATAAATATTAATTTTAGACTTTGCTAAGTAATGTATGTGTGTTAAATATGTAAAGATAATAACTAAAAAAGGTAGAAGAGAATCACATCATAAGGAGAAAAGGGAATTAAGGAAATTTATTAGACAATTACAGAAAAAGAAAGAAGAAAATAATTGAAATAAAATGAAATGATCAAATGGTTTACTAAACTTTCAAAAAGTAGATAATCCTAGCTTATTCAAATTACAATAAAACTGAAAAAAGAGGAAAAGTTGTTTGCCACATTTCTTGAACCAAGTAAAACTTTGATTTTAAGATTAGGAAATAGTAGTACAATGAAATAAATTAATAATCCTTTTACTTATGATTACTAGTACACAGATTCTAAACAAAATATATTTTTATCTGAATCTAACAGTGAATTAGAGTTAATGTGTGATTTTAGTAGAATTTAGGAGTGTAAGGGTGGCCCAATCTCAGAGAAATCAATCAAGGTAACTTACTCCATTCATAGACTAATAGAATAATCATATAATTATCTCAATAGATAAAGAAAAATATTTTTTATGAAATTCAACTTCTATTTATGATTAAAACTCTCAGAAGGAAACTTCCTTAACTTAATGTCTATATATCCAATACCACAGTGAACATTATAGTAATGGAGAAATTGATATACAAATCCCATTAAGTTAGTGATGGGAATACAATGCCTTTTATCATCACCACTGCTTATTATCATAGTGAATATGCTGACTAAAGCTATATGACAAAAAGGCACAGAGATGTAAGAATGTAAGAAAAAAAGACAAAACTGTTTTTATTTGTAGTTTAATTATAAACCTAGAAAACCAACACAATCAACAGAAATCTATTATAACAAAAATAGAGTTCAATAGAAGGGAACCTCAACAAGTTGATAAAGACTATTTATTAAAAAACCTACGGCTAACTTTATACTTAATGGTGAGAAACTTGAAGATTTCCTGCTAAGATCAGGAATAAAGAAAGCATATCCCCTCCCATCAGTCCTTTTCAACATCATATTGGAAGTCCTAGCTAATGCTGTAAAACAAGAAAAGGGAATTAAAGGTATACTGATTAGGAAGGAAGAAATAAACACGATTGTCTATGTAGAAAATCCAAAAGAATAAACAACCCATTATCACCACCGGAACCAATATGTGATTACAGCAAGGTTGTAAGATATAAGGTTAATATGCAAGATTTGATATGCCAGGAATGAACAAGTGGAATTTGAAATTAAAAACACAGTATCATTTACATTAGTACCCCCAAAATGAAATACTTAAGGTATAAATCTAACAAAATATATACAAGATCTATATGTGGAAAACTGTAAAACTTTTTTTTTTAATCAAAGTACATTGTAACTTTTTAAAAAAATTTCAGAATATTATGGGTGTACAAACATTTTTGTTCCATCAGTTTGGGTCAAAGTTATAAGTGTCCCCAGCACCCAGATAGTGTACATTGTACGTGTTAGATGTGAATTTACCCATCCCCTTTTCTCCCTTTCCACCTGCTTGATTTCTGTTGAGTGTTACTTCCATATGTGTGCATAGTGTTGATTGATTAGTTCCCATTTAATGGTGAGTATATGTGGTGTTTGTTTTTCCATTCTTACAATACTTCACTTAGAAGAATGATTTTCAGTTAGATCCAGGTTGTTACAAAAGTTATTAATTCACCATTTTTCATGGCTGAGTAGTACTCCGTGGCATACATATACCACATTTTATTAATTCACTCATGTATTGATGGGCACTTGGGTCGATTTCACATCTTTGTGATTGTGAATTGTGCTGGAATAAACATTTCAGTGCAAGTGTCTTTTGATAAAATAATTTTTTTCCTTTGGGTAAATACCCAATAGTAGGATTGCTGGATCAAATGGTAGGTCTACTTTTAGTTCTTTGAGGTATCTCTATACTGCTTTCCATAGAAGTTGCACTAGTTTGCAGTCCTACCAACTACAAAATTCTTGTCAAAGAAATCAAGGAAAAATGAAATAAATGGAGAGATAGTCCATGTTCATTGATAGGAAGACTCAATATTGTTAATATGTCAGTTCTTCCCAACTTGATCTGTAGATTAATGTAATCCCAATAAAATATCAGCAAATTATCTGGTGAATATTGACAAAATAATTCTAAAGTTTACATGGCGAGGCAAAAGATCTAAGATAACCAACATAATATTGAAAAAGAAGAACAAAGGATGAGTTGGAGGACTGATACTACCAGACTTCAAGACTTACTATAAAGCTATGGTAATCAAGATGATGTGATAGTGCTGAACAAATAGACAAATTAATCAATGGAACAGAATAAAGGGCCCAGAAATGGTCCCACACAAATATAATCAACTGATCTTGGATAAAGTAGAAAAGACAATACAATGGAGAAAAGACAGTCTTTCCAAAAATGGTACTAGAGCAATTGGACATCCATCCATATGCTCACCCCTCACAAAAATCCACTCAAGATGGATAACAGACTTAAACCTAAGGCATGAAACCTTAAGAAGCTTAGAAGAAGATGTTGGGAAGACCCTTTCAGACATTGGCCTAGGCAAAGAATTCTTGAAGAAGACCCCCAAAACAATCACTGCAGCAACAAAAATAAATAAATGTGATATGATCAAATTAAAAAGCTTCTGCACAGCCAAGGAAACTAACATTAGAGCAAATAGACAACCTACAGAATGAGGTGGTTGTCTACACTTCCAATAAAGGTCTGTTAACAAGAATCTATCTAGAACTCAAAAGAATTAACAAGAAAAAAATCAAATAACCCCATTAAGAAATGGGCAGTGGGAAGGAACAGAAGCTTTTCCAAAGAAGACAGAATAATGGCCAGCAAACATATAAAAAAATGCTCAACATCTCTAATCATTAGAGAAATTCAAATCAAAACCACAATGAGATATCACCTAACCCCAGTGAGATTGGCCTTTATCAAAAAATCCCAAAACAACAAATGCTGGCAAGGATGTGGAGAGATAGGAACACTCTTATACTGCTGGTAGGACTACAAATTAGTACAACCTTTGTGGAAAAGAATTTGGAGATATCTCAAAGAGCTAAAAAATAGAAATACTATTTGATTCAGCAATAGCATTATTAGGTATCTACCCTAAAGCACAAGACATTTTATTATAAAGATATCTGCGCCTGAATGTTTATGGCAGCACAATTCACTATTGCAAGGACGTGGAAACAACCCAAGTTCCTGTCAATTCATGAGTGGATTATTAAAATTTGGTATATGTTTACAATGGAATATTACTCAATTCTAAGAAATGACAGTGTGCTAGCACTGCTTATATTATCCTGGATTAAGCTTAAGCCCATTATCCAAAGTAAGGTGACACAAGATCAGAAAAATGGGCTTCACATGTACTTGCCATCAAATTGCTACTGACTGATTAACACTATAGTGCTCCAATGGTGATGGTGTTCACCAGGGATTCAGGGGTTGGGGGGTAGACCCACATCTGAGGGATGTGGTGAGCATTGTGGAGGGGAAGGGCATACCTCTAATCCTTGCTAGGGAGAGGTGAAGTTATAAAATGCAACCAAAATGTTTGTACTCTCATATTTCCTTGAAATAAATATAAAAAGGGAAAAAATAGGAAAAACAAAACTCAATGGACATGTGTAACTCTAAAAGTAATAGATGAAAATGTAGGCAAATATCTCTGTGATCTAGGGTACAAAAGACCTTTACAAAATTTCCTGAAAACAAAAGCTATAAGGATTGATAGATTGTTCCACTAAGGACATTATAGACAAAGTTAACAGACAGATGAAAGACTGTAAAAATTTGCAATGTCTAAAATTATCAAAAGGTTAGTATCCATAATAGAATGCATAAAAAATCAAATCACTGGGAAAATAGGAAATCAAAGAGAAAAGTAGGCAAAACATATGGGTAAGTAACTCACAGAAGGATAATCCTGAATGACTAATAAATATACCAAGAAAATGTGCTCTAAATCACTAATAATTGGAGAATTCTGAGTAAAGACAATTATAAGATATCATTTTACATCAATCAAATTGCAAAAACTGTAGGTGGCTAACATATAGTGTTATCAAGGATGTGAGGAGACATAAACTCTCATGTTGAACAACAAATTTAATATGCTTGATCTACTATATAGATAGATATAAAGATGTAGATACATAGTTATGTCTCTGTCCCTTAAAAGTATAGAGAATATTTTTTCTAAGCACAGAACTATTTATAAGTACTAACCCCATATTAAGTCAAAAATGAAGTTTTAATATATTCCAAAGAATGGCTATCATACAGATAAATCCTCTGATCATAATATAATATTAGGTATAACTAACAACACAGAAATCAAATATCAATTTAAAAATACTCAAATGCAACAATTCCATTTATGCAGAAACTGAAAAATAATGTGCTTAAACCTAAAATGGTGATCCCGTGGGAGGGCTTTTTTTGTTTTTGAACAATAGATAAGGTCAAAGACACTAAGGAATGCAAAAATCATAATAAAATCCCTGTAAGAATAAACAAATCATTTTTTCTTTTATTTTTAGTGGACATGTAACAGTTGTACATATTTATGGGGTACAGAGTGATATTGTGATACATGTATACAGTGTGTAATGATCAAATCAGGGTAATTAGCATATCCATCACCTCAAATAAACACTTATCATTTCTTTGTGCTGGGAACACCCCAAATCCTCTCTTCTAGCTTTTTGAATACCTACAATAAATTATTATTAACTATATTCACCCTATAGAGGTATAGAACTCTAGAACTTATTCCTCCTATCTAGCTATAATTTTGTATCCATTAACCAATCCCTCCCTAACTTCCCTTCTCTCTCCCCTCTCCAGCATCTAATAATCATAAGTGAATAAAAAATTCTTTATGTTATTTGGCCCTCGGAGCAATCCTGAAGTGGATGTTTCTAGTCCTAGTTTTACACATGAAGAAACTGAGGGTTAGATTAGTAAATAACTTCCACAGAATCACACAACTCAACAGTTGTGGAAACAGAATTCACCTCCATTTTCTCTCATATTGGAAAAGAGAGATACATATATGAAAGGAAATTGCCTCTAAAGAGAGGCAAGGCAATTTCTTTAATCCTTAGTAGGAATCTAAGAGAAGGAAGTGTAATTGACTGAGTCACTTGGAGGGCAATTGTTCTGGGAGGCAACATGTAGTAGAGGCCACATGGGACCTCATTAAGGAGTTGTGCTAGATAACCAGGATGTCCCAGAAGAGAGAATAGCTCTATCCCTTGTTTTTAGAACTATTTTGTAACTATAAATCATGTAACATATGTTAGGCATTTTTCCTTATTGTTTTATGTTACCTGGAAGTCCTGTGCTTCTAGAACCTTTATGAAAAAATTCGGATTATTTTAGTAATAAATTTTCAGATACATAATTTGTCCCAAAAGAGTAGCATAAGGACTTTACTAGGAGATTTTTACTATGTCTCTGGAGTAGAGAATACAATTAGATAGCGCACATCAAACTTTGAAGTATGACTGTATGTGGTTTCTACCAAACCCCACTGTGTACTACCAATTGGAGTTGCTTTAATTTCTCAGCTTGGGGTGTCACCTGCAGTGAGGGTGGTGTGAAATTGAGCTTTAGACCTGAAAGAGCAGAAGTAAGCATAAGATCACAAATTTTCAGGGAGTCTATAATTAGCATTACTAATATTTCTACTATTAAGAAAACTGATCTAAAACTTAGAAATAAGACAAAAAGGAGGACTACTTGTCTTTTCAACATCATACTGGAGCATTGTCTAAGAAGCCCATCTGGGGACAATTTAATTCTCCAAGGCAGCACAGATTGAAAGAATTTTTTATGGTGATATAAATGTTCTATAAATCTGCATTGTCCAATATAGTAGCCATGGGCTGCATGTGGTAATTGAACACTTGAAGTGTGGCTAATGCAACTGAAGAACTGAATATTTAATTTATTTAATTTTGATTATTTTAAATTTAAATTTATATGGCCACATGTGTCTAGTGGCTCCTACATTGGACATTGTAGCTGTAGGGGATGTACCTTTGTTTGCCTTACTATTTACTATTTAGGGCTCAGACTTTGTGAAGTTACATGATTGTAGATAACTGACTAGATAAAAAGGACTTATCTGATGGATAGGCTAATGATTTCGGTCTGGTAGAAAATATAATTCTCAAAGTTATAGTTTTATTGCTGTGTAGGACATTAGCCAATATCTAACAGAGCTGTTTTAGTCTAGCTGGATCCATCTTGTTGGTTCTCTGATTCATGAGTTAAATAATCTTTGATGCATATTCAGTTTATATTTGTAGAAAGTCATAGTTTTCACCTTTTTTGAAAACTAAACTCCACTTACAGATGCAGCAGAGATTAATGGGTATCCTTAGCTCTTCCCTCGAAAGCAGATGAATTTTCTTCTAGCTCACATTTTCAGCAAGTGTAATTTAAATGTCCTAATTTAAAGCTCTCTTCTGTTTTTTTTCTTTTAACATCTTTATTGAGATATAATTGACACACAAAGAACTACACATATGTAATATATATAATTTGATGAGTTTAGACATATGCAAATACTATGATACCATCAACACAATCAAGGTAATAAACATATCCAACACTTCCCAAAGTCTCTTTATTTCTTATTTTTGTTTTTTATGGTAAGAACACTTAACATGAGATCTAACCTCTTAACTATTTTGAAGTACATAGTACTGTATTGTTAACTATAAGCACTAACGTTGCTCTGCAGATCTCTAGAATTTATTCATCTGGCATAACTGATACCCATTGAACAACTTCCCATTCCCCTTACCCCAAGTCCCAACATTGAATTTTCTGTTTCTGAGTTTGATTATTATACATACCTTGTATAAGTTGAATTATGCAGTATTGTCTTTCTGTGACCAACTCATTTTACTTAGCTTAATGTCCTCCAGGTTGTCACAAATGGCAGGATTTCCTTCTGTTTTTAAGGATGAATAATATTCCAATGTATGTGTATACCACATTTTATTTATCCATTTATCTGTTGATGGATCCTAGGGTTGTTTTCATCTTTTGGCTATTGTGATTAAAAATATATTACAAACTTACAGTAGTTAAAACAGTATGATACCAGTATAAAGACAGACATACAGATTAAGGGAACAGAATAGAGATAAACCCACACACATAAAGTCAACTGGTCTTTGCCAAGGGTGGGCAATAATATGCAATGGGAAAAGGATAGTCTCTTCAGCAAATGATGTTGGGAAAACTGGATGCCCACATGCAAAAAAAGGAAATTGGGCCGGGCGCGGTGGCTCACGCCTGTAATCCTAGCTCTTGGGAGGCCGAGGCGGGTGGATTGGTCAAGGTCAGGAGTTCAAAACCAGCCTGAGCAAGAGCGAGACCCCGTCTCTACTATAAATAGAAAGAAATTAATTGGCCAACTGATATATATATATAAAAAATTAGCCGGGCATGGTGGCTCATGCCTGTAGTCCCAGCTACTCGGGAGGCTGAGGCAGAAGGATCGCTCGAGCCCAGGAGTTTGAGGTTGCTGTGAGCGAGGCTGATGCCACGGCACTCACTCTAGCCTGGACAACAAAGTGAGACTCTGTCTCAAAAAAAAAAAAAAAAAAAAAAAGGAAATTGGACTTCTACATTACACCATACACAAAAGTTAACCCCCAAAAGATTAAAGACTTAAACATAGACCTGAAACTACAAAATTCCTAGAAGAAAACATATGGGAAAAGCTCTTGATCCTGGTCTTGGCAATGATTTCTTAGATATGACACTCAAAACACAGGAAACAAAAACAAAAAAGACAAGTGGTACTATATCAAACTAAAAAGCTTCTGGGTAGCAAAGAAAACAACAGAGTGTAAAGGCAATCTATGGAATGGGAGAAAGTATATTTTGGACATTAACCCTGTATATCTGATAAGGGATTAATGTCCAAAATATATAAGGAACTCAATAGCAAAAATCTTTATAACCTTATTAAATCGACAATGGACTTGAACAGACTTTTGTTCAAAGAAGATGACTTACAAAAGGCCAACAGATATACAAAAAGTACATACCATCAATGATTATCAGAGAAATACAAATCAAAACTACAATGAGATATCATCTACTACCTGTTAGAATGGCTATTATAAAAAAACAAAAGATAAGTGTTGGCAAGAGTATGGAAAAATTTGGATACTTTTATACTGTTGGGGGAAATGTAAAATGTTGTAGCAGCTATGGAAAACAGTATGGAGGTTCCTCAAAAAATTAAAAATAGAACTACCATATAATCTAGCAGTCCCACTACTGGGTATATGTACAAAAAAATTGAAATAGGGACCTCAAAGAGATATCTTAATACCCTCCTTAGAACAGGCCCAGGGTTTAAGTTGTTGTTCTCTCTCATAGCCATAAATCCCCAAAGCTCTAGGTTTGTAGCTTTAACATTTATTCCTAGGGGAACTCTGGCTTCATAGTTTGCCTACCATTCTCATTTAGCTTATTTTTATATGGCCTTTGGGGATTTCTCTTTCTTTCTTTTGTTAGCTCGGCAATGCATTTAATTGTACACTTGCATTATTTTATTCAACATCTACAAGTTCCATAGTAGGTGGTGGTGGTGGTGGGGGGTTTCCAGAATTTCTATTCTGGCAAGTGAATATCCTCAAATCATTCTCTACACTGTAGGTAGAATGAAAATTTCAGATGTGAATCTGATCATACCTTAGTTTACTGGTCAAAACTCATCAATGGCTTTTGCTACTATAACGATAAAGCCCACATCCTTAAAATGACCTACCAGGCCCTGCAGGACCTCAAGACTTCTTCTCGTCCATCTTTTATCTCTAAGTAACCTGAATTCTTCATTTTTTCTCCAGCCTCCAGATAGGCCTTTTTTTTTGCCACTGGCTTCCACTGTTACAGATCTATCCTGCACACTGTTTCTAGTATAATCTATTTAAAGCACAATTAGGGCTGTGTCATTCCTTTGCTTAAAACTTTTCAATGGCTTCCAGTCAGCCTAGGATAAAGGTCAAGTAGCTTAGCATAGGTGACACTTGCCCTCCCCAGTTTTCTTTATTGAAATCAACACTAAACTGATTGTGGTTTCCTGAAATTCAGATGTTTTTTGTTTATTTTTTTCTCATATTCTATCTTACCTCAAGGCTTTAGTCATTTTTCATTTTGGCCTTTGCTCAAATGTTGCTTCCTCAGGGAGGTCATCCCTAATCATCCTATCTAAAAAAGTCCTTCCTTCCTATTATTCATTCTATTTCTTTACTTTGCCTCCTATTTTCTTCTTAACACTTTCCAGCATCTGCCATTATAGTGTATATTTATTTATTTATTGTTTGTCTCTGCCAGTGAAATGAAAGTTTTGTCTTCTCTGCTGACTGCTGTCTTCCCTGGTAACTAGAATAAGACCTGGCATAAAGTAGGTGATTCATAAATATTTATTGAATAAATCAATCAATGAATGAGTGGAATCTGTCCCCTCTATCTGAAATTTCTTTCTGTTTCCTGGCTCATTATTCTCCTAATCAGTAATATTTAGCTTAGATGTCACCTTTTCCAGAAAGCCTCTATAATTACAACGTGCCCCTAATAGAACCTGTATATAGGGTGTCTCTCCTCAGTAACTCTGTGATATCTTGAACATGTATAATGCTATGGCTGAGTGTTTACTTCCCCCCCAAATTCATATATTGCAGTCTGAATTGCCAATGCAATGGTATTTGTAGGTGGGGTCTTTGGGAGGCAATTAGGTTTAGATCATGGGGTCATGAGGTTGGAGCCCCCATGATGGGAGCGGTGCCCTTATAAAAATAGGAAGAGAACAGAACCCTCTTTCTTTCCACCATGAGGATACAGCAAGAAGGTAGCTATCTGCAAACCAGGAAAAGGGTCCTCACTAGACAATGAATCTGTTGCAACCTTCATCTTGGACCTCCTTGCTTCTAGAACATGAGAAATATTTGTTCTTTAAGCTGCCAGTCTATGATATTTTGTTACAGCAGCCTGAACTAAGACAGAAATAATATTAATAGTTGTGAAAATATATTGTGTGCTTACTATATGCAGGCATATGCCAAGAACCTTATATAACTTCTTTTGTATAATCTCCATAACAACTCTCTAAAGTGGGTATCATCAACTCGAGATTATAGACAAGGGAACAAGACTTAGAAAGGCTTTATCTTGCTTGGAGTAACACAGAGTAAGCAACTGAACTGAGTTTGGAACCCAGGAAATCATGACTCAAAGTCCTTGTTCTTAACAATGGAGTTTAACATATAAATACAAGAAGACATGTCATGGCATCCAAAATTAACACTGGGTTATACCATGGGCTTCACAGAGAAAAAGACAAATTTCTTCTTATACTTCTTCAATGCGATGATGAGATTGATTGGGTTATTTTGTTAGTTTTGTACCTGCCTATTGGGCAGTTTTCTCTGAAAATATCTGAAAACAGAAGGGGCTGCTAATTTCCCAGTCTCCAATCCAATGCAAGGCACCTTTGTAAGCAGCCTATTTTGCAGCAAAGTGTGGTACAGAAACCATCAGAAAAGGGGCCCAGTGAGCACTGGAGGCCATTTTCATTGGAAGGTAGATATGTGTATAGAATATAATTAAAATTTCATGGCTCATCTTTCAGCTACTCTTATAAAGACATTCTCAAGAGCTGATTTCTTGTCTCCTGTCAAGGGCTTCGTTCAGCTTGAGTTTACTCTCCTACCCCTCAACTCCTGTGCATCCAGCAGAAAAATAAATATTATATACACCTGGTCCTCAAATTGTAGCTTAGTGATGGGAAAAAAGCCCACCAGATTATAGATATTTAGGGATGGGTATCAAGAGATTCCTACACTGAATTACTGGGGGCTTGAGCAGAGGAAAAGAAATGTCAGGGCAACTATTCCATTGTAAAATAGCCAAAAGGAAACAGACAAGAACATTATACCCTGAAGAGAGTAAAAAATTTAAACATAATACAAAGAAAAGAAGAATATGCTACAAGTGTACTTCATGCTCTGGAAAGATCTAATAAGATTGTGAATTTGATAAAACAAGAGCCCCAAGGTATTATGATAAAATGATAGAATTAGAGGGAATGAGTGATTGTGGAGCCAATACAGTTCCATTACAGATAAAAATTAAACCCCAAAGGGCAAGTGATAGAACAAACAAAGCTTAAAATTGGATCATTAGCATGAGGGAGAGGCTTGAATTAGTTTCAATGAAAGTGAAGAAAAAGATAAGAAGAGACTAAAACAGTTAGAGAAGTAGTGCTTTAAATGGTAGACAAAGGATTCCTAAGAGGAGAATGTGTCCTTAAAATAGAGAAACGAATAAATGGAAGAGAAGTGTTCTAGACAGTAATTGAAGAATAGTCTCCTGAAATGAAACAAAAAATGATAAAGAACTAAATGAGCATGTTGAAAAGACAGTATACCAGAGAAAAAAATATATATAGCTATCTAGATCAAGATATAGTCTGCTTAGGTTATATGTTTTGTTGAAATAGTAAAGATTAATAAAAGGAAATAAGAAAAGATGTACTTCTGGGCAAAAGTAATGCATCTATAAGAGATCAATGTGTGGAATGGCCTCAGACTTCTTCCCTGCATTTGACCCTGTGAGATGAGGGAGCAATGTCTACAGAGTTCTGAAGGAATGTGCAATTCCCGAATAATATAGTCATCCATGTTTTAATTCATTTATAAAGGCAACAGATAAACACTCTTAAAGATGAAGTTAGTTATGGACTATGATAGCGATGATCCCTTTAGAAAAGCACTACCTGACAACAACAATGACAAAAAGTCAATCAAAGGAATATGGAATATGGTAGCAAGAGAACCCTCACCAGATGTGGCTCCTCAATGTTGGGCTTCCCAGCCTCCATAATTGTGAGCAGAATAAACTTTTCTTTATAAATTACCCAGTCTGTGGTATGCTGTTATAGCAGCAGAAAATTGACTAAAGCACTCCTTGTAGACCTCTTTAGAGTGCTGACATTGTTACTGAGCCAAACTTGGGTCTGATTGCCCAGCGTAGAGCCAAACACCGAAGCTGGGAGTTCCAGATGGAGAAGGAGGCATTTATTACATGCCATTATGCAAGGAGAATGGGCAGATAACCCTTAAGAGGTTAACCCTCCAATGGTTTACAAGCAAGGGTGTTTAAAGGCAGGGATACATTTCAGGAAAGCAGATATTTCAGGCAAAATTGTAAATACATAGAGGTTATACATTGGCATGACCCAAAAAGGTGGTCTATCTGGAAGCATGGGCCTATGGGTCATAGGTGGTTTCAGAGATTCTTTGATCAGCTGATGTGGAGATGGGGGTGACTCTCTCTAAGCTCCTCAGGGAGAAACTTAAAGAAAGGCCATCAGAGTTCAATTCCTCAGTTCCCCTTTATTTGCATTTTCCATCCTATGGGATTTTCTAAAAACAACTCAAGAACATATAGTAAGAAGCCATCTTTTAGATTGCAGGAACCAAACACCAATGTGACTCTGACTTGCTTGGAGGGCCATTGTTATTTCCATTCATTTTTTCAAGGATAGCTAGATGCTTGGAACTTCCCCTGAAGGGACTCAGGGTTTTCATTTATTTCCATGCTTGGAGAGCCTGGCAGGCATCTAAGAGGGGTCCCTGCTCCATCTCAATGTGAGATCTGGGTTTAGGTTCCCCTGGCTGTCCTCACTGCCCCATGGCTTCCTCACAGAATCCTCCATTCCTTCCTCCTCTCTGCTTTATGTGGAGTTTCTATACTGAATTCTCAGTACTCTCTTTCTAGTTACTCCCAGTAGGAACCACTAGCAGTTGGGAAACAATCTGAGATCTTTTCTTTTCAAAAAGGGATATAGAATTAAGTTGAAGAAATTTGAGGGAGGGTATTATTGAGGGAGGTTGAGGGAGGATGGTAATTAGTTCCTTCCACTTATTTTCATTCAAATGCTAAAGTAGGTGGATCATCTCGTAGCTGCTGGCATTAAATGATGGTGAGTGGGTGAGTAATTCATTCAAGGTTTATTATAACAAAGGACAATGGTTTAATTTGTCTAACTTCAAATATGGGTCTGAACAAATAACTTTTAATGAGTTTTATAAATATTCGGGCAATACTGAAGCCAGTTTCTTTGTGTTCTGTCACTGTTGGTTAGATCAGTGTTATGTAAGTACACTGCTGGCCATACAGTCTTCGTGTTTTGTTTTATTTTATTTTATTTATTTATTTTTTGAGACAGAATCTCTATTGCCTGGGCTAGAGTGCCATGGCTTCAGCCTAGCTCACAGCAACCTCAAACTCCTAGGTTTAAGCCATCCTTCTGCCTCAGCCTCCCAAGTAGCTGGGACTACAGGCATGCGCCACCATGCCTGGCTAATTTTTTCTATGTATTTTTAGTTGGCCAATTAATTTTTCTATTTTTAGTAGAGACTGGGTCTCGTTCTTGCTTAGGCTGGTTTCGAACTCCTGACCTTGAGCTATCTTCCCGCCTCGTCCTCCTAGTGCTAGGATTACAGGTCTGAGCCACCGAGCCCAGCCTACTCTTCATGTTTTATGAAGTAGTATTATTTTTACTTACAAAAATCATCATTTGATTGATCTAAAGAAAAATATTAAGGACAAACTATTTATTATAATTTATTTAGTAATAATGTTTTGTATTGAGGAAACTCTTCATAATTTTGACAGTGTTTTCATGTGATAAACTAATTTAATTCTCATAAACATCTTTTTTGATAGGAAGAACAGGTGCTAGTGAACTTTTCTGCAAATGACAAGCAAGGTATTCTGACGGTTTGCTGGACCTGCCCAGAGTAAGTGGCAGAAACTAGAACTCATGTTGTCTGATTCCTAATTAGCATTTTTACCAGTTGCCCCTAATATCATAAAATACCCCCCTTTTTTTTTTTTGAGACAGAGTCTCGCTTGTTGCCCAGGCTAGAGTGAGTGCCGTGGCGTCAGCCTAGCTCACAGCAACCTCAAACTCCTGGGCTCAAGCTATCCTCCTGCCTCAGCCTCCCAAGTAGCTGGGACTACAGGCATGTGCCATCATGCCCGGCTAATTTTCTATATATATTAGTTGGCCAATTAATTTCTATTTATAGTAGAGACGGGGTCTTGCTCTTGCTCAGGCTGGTTTCGAACTCCTGACCTCGAGCAATCCACCCGCCTCAGCCTCCCAGAGTGCTAGGATTATAGACGTGAGCCACCGTGCCCAGCTAGATACCCCCTTTTTTATGGTATGTTAGGGAAACTAATCCATGGGAACTTAGTATCATTGACACTAAAGCAATTGTAGGTTTTAGGGATTTCCTAGAGATCATACACCTTCCCCCTTGGTAACCAGTGAATAATGAATACAATTTAAACATTTCTTGATGGTTAGGCTGTATTTTATTATGACTCTTAATTATTGTACTGAGGTTCTTAAAAACATTAAGGTTGTTGGTACCTATCCGATGTGATTCTACACAGCCAGCCTTTTAAAGTTTACTTTATTGTCCATTCTCTTCTATTTTTTTCCTTCTTAGCACACTGGCTTCTAACATTTCCTAGTTTCTTCCACTTTCAAGGTTTCTAGGGGATGTACCTCACTTCTGGAGTGAAGTGCATGGGCTTTGTGAAAACCTGTCTTATTGAATTTGATATATCTTGGATGGTTCAGTTATCAAAAGTCTGACTCCTAAACCACATTGGCCATTGCCATGAAAGTATAAATAATGCACCCTTAAAATTAGTCTGTGAGCTTTTCTTTTAAAAAGAAAATATTGCTTATATCTTACATCAATCTGATGACAAATGTTGAATAACACACAAATATATATGACAAATGTGACACCTTGGAATTTCATATGAGATTCTTTTTTTTCACGTAGCAGTGACCAAGTTGCAGAGTTTAAATAACAGATTATAAAAAAGAACATAATAATGTCAACTTAATAGATTGTTTCAATTTATTATTTCTGTAAATTCCTTATCCAAAATGTAGCACTGTTCAATCATGCTCTGCTCTGCCGCTATAATAAAGAACTGACTTGTTATTTGGTAAGTAGATTAATAAGGTTTATATATTAATCTTAGAATGTGAATTTTAATGTATTGTTTTTTTTTTTCTCTAAAGATGTTGGAATTTTATAGCCAGTTTACTAATTCTCGTTAAAAGTGCTGAAACAAGGGGAAATTTCTTAACACGCTATGAGATAGTTCACTGAATACATAAAATACTCACAATGCCCTGGAGACTTTTAAATGAAAACATTTTTAAAAAGGAAAATAAAAACCATGTAACTATGCAAAGAAAGCAAAACTGAAGCAATTATGTTTTACTCAGCAAAACATAAATTCATAACTTAAATGTGATGCAGGGCAGAGAGCAAGTTCTGAGGGGAATTCTCCTGCTGTGGAGAGGAGAGCTTGGAGTTGCCCTGGTCCCAGCCTGTGGGAACTGTCTGGTAGGAGGGGTGGTAGAGCAGACTCATGCTTTTGATCCCATCTAAGCCAGGATCATTACTACTTCCTGAGGCTGCCTGAAGTTCTTCCCGTCTTTTACCACTTGTGCTGCAGAACCAGCGCTAAATAGAATGCTGATGAGAAAACTCAAAAAAAAAGATGTTGATACTCATCTCATTTTGGGTAGATCTAAGTGTTATCCTGAAAGGCTTTTCTACCATCATATTGAAGGTGTATCTGTTGACTTATCTATGACCTCTTAGAGGAGTGGTAGAGAACCGGCTCTAGGGTTACATTGTCTGGGTTCAAGTATTGGCTCTTCAGCTAACTGGCTTTGTTGGCTTGAGCAAGTCACAGAACCATTCTGAGCCTCAGTTTCCTCATCTATCTAAAGGGGTTAATGATAGTACCCACCTCATAACCTTGCCATGAAGGCTAAGTGAGTTAATATGTGTAAAGCACTTGGATTGGTGCCTGACACAGTAATAAATGTGGAACATTAGTAAGTATTAGCAATTAATAGTACTAGGACTAAAAACTGTTTGAAGTCATTGTATGTTTAAAATTGCTAGGTCCTCAATATCTAGCAGGGTACCTGGCATGCAGTGGCACTTCAATGGCTAGGTAGAATGTGTACATAACCTACTTCTCTGTGGCACATTTTCTAAGAATCAAATATAAATAATTAATATAAAAATTTCATATCTTTCCACAAATCCATCATATAACAAGTATCTGCTAATAAAAACTTAGGTTGAAAACATCATATTGAAAGTATACCCTCTAAAAGAGCATTTATATTGAAATACTTATCTCAAAAGCTATGTGTCTGTTGAGAGAAAATAAATATACACTGACACATATTCACAGGCATGATTTTTATGATGAAACACATACCTTAAAACTTTCATCTCTTTTTGGTTGTATAATGAATGATCTGCTACTAAGGACTGAAACTTTGATCAAGTCTTTGCTAAACAGTCACATTCTTAATGGGCTCTATCCTGATCACCATTCTTATCCTCACCGACATCTGGAAAGTGGTAACCACCCTAACCCTACTCTACTTTTCCTCCTGTAAGCAATGAGCACCTTATTGCATTCTATGTGGTTTACTTATCTGTAACTTTTATTATTTATTATCTGCTTCCTCACTCCTGCCTCCCTCTTACCCTCCCTCACCCCCACCCCCCAATGTAAGCTACATGAGGGCAGGGAATCTTGGTTTGGGTCATTACTATATTTCAAGTGCTTAGAATAATACTGACTTAATAGTATTGGGGCATTCAATAAATCTTTATTGAATAAATGAATGAACCAATATCATATGTTAATGCCTTATTGGTCTATCTATTTATTTCAATGTAGAAAATACTCTAAATTTGAGGGCACAGGATTTTCTTTGTGACCTCATATAGATTCTATTATCTCTACTTCTAGTTATCTCTCCAGGTTCCTCATATCCATTCAACTGACATATTTTCCTTGATAAAAGTGAATTAGGTGGTGCTAAGATTTGAATCCCTGAATAACCAGAAATACTGAAGTAGCACTGGAACACAAAGTGTTTAAAGAGTGAGAGTACAAGTGTCCAAAGAATTTCATGTCAGCAATAAATATTATAGACCTTTCCTTTCTGTGAGGAGCCCTAGAATGTATTCCCTTCTGATGTGGATATCTCCTGTGTAAGATACTCACAAGCCATCTTGACTATAAGCTAGACCATTTCAGTCCATTTGCAATGAGCATAGCATTCAGTGTAGGGCATGTCTGATTTTTGTCGGCCTGAACGTTGAAGAGAGAATTTGGAAATTAGACTGGGTTGAAATGCCTATTACAATGCACTGTTTAAATGAAAGCAGCCCACTGATAAGATGGTTTCATTTCTTTAAATTTCTTCAAATTAAACATCTTAAAATGTTTTAAATAGGTAATCTCTTTCCTAAATGTCACTGTCGGATTTCATTTTCATATGAGACACTAATGAACTATCCAGTGTGCTGCCCTCTTGCTAAATAAATGCCACAGCAATTTGGAGGCTTCTCTGTATTTAGTTGACATAAGGAGAATTCAGTTTTGCTTCTTTTTCTAGACAATTTGGCTGAAGGTATTATTTTGTAAGAACGTAGGCAGTTGTACAGTCTTCTGATTTTACCTAGTGATGGTTTATATTGCAGTAAACACAAATCTAATATTTAACAGGGCCCACAAGTTCCCTCTGTAAGTTGATCTTGTTAATCATTTATTAACATTTTAAATAAAAACTTTATTAATAAGGTTAAGCAGAACTTTCACAGGCTTGGTTGGCACAGATGGTTCAAAAATTAATCTAATTTTAAGGAAAGGAGATACTATTAACTTCATTAGTCTGTGGCACAGAGTAAAGGCTCCTAGTATTTAAGAAAAGAAGAGGTGATTAGAATAAATGCCTTCTTCTCGAAGTTGTGAGCTGACTTCTGGACTGCTTGAGTCACTGTGGGCGAGTCTGGGCTTACCCTTATTTTAGGATGAAGTAAACTCTGGGCCTGTCCTCTCTCTTCTGAGCAGCTTTCCTACCGTTTCTGGATGGCCGGGGCCCTGAAAGAAGTGAGTCAGCTGAAACTTGAACTGTGAAGTTTTGGGTCATTTGCATGAGGGTCAATCCTTGGTTATCAAGTGACAGTAGGACTGTCACAGAATTGCAAGACTAAGACCCACAGGGTTGGTGCAAGGAACAGAGAATTGCCAGTATATTCCCAGCATGAAGCTCTGATCCTCTAGAGATTTGCAGATATTTGTGACACATAGCAATATCAGCATTTTGTTACCTGTCTGAATTCTACTTCTTGTCATTTTTTGGCATCCAAGGATTGTTCTCCATTTTTGTCAGTTCTTTTATGTAGTTAATGAAGTTTCTTTTATTTCTTTCTGCTTTTTTCCTCTCTACTGAATCCAGCTTTTTAAAGCATTCTATGCTATGAGGATTTTTCATAATACCTGATGTGCCATATTGTAGAAAAAGAAATGAAGTATTTTATTTTTTTGAAATAAGTTACAGAGTAGATTCAAAGCAATCATTATAAGGTATCACTCTCCCTTGCTTTATGTATTTCTTGAATAGGATGGAAGTTGTTGGGATTAATCCTAGTGGATTAGCAATGTCCATGTGGGTGGACCATATAGAAATATCTGAAAACTAGCAATAGACAATGAGGGAAGCTAGTTGAGAGGATGCTACCTTCATATTGTACATTTTCTCTTAGTTATTGATAAAAGGGACTGAAAAAGGGAAAATATTTTGATTGCTATTGAAAGTAATTTCATGAACTGCCTGACTGATGATGGAAAAGATTAGAATTCATTTACTTTTGAAATAGTGCATTTAACATATGATTTAAGGTTGATTTAACAAATAATAAAATGTACTTATTTGTTTTACAGATACTGTTGACTAGCATATGAATGTTGACTTGCAATAGGTTCCTAATATAGATAATTTAACACCACATAGGAGTTATTGGTGCCACACCTTTTATTATTGTTGTGAAATCATCAGTTTTGATCTTTGAAATGTTTTTAACCAACAGTTGAAATTTATTCTTATTTTAAAAAGAACACATAGTAAATATAATTCTTCCTACATTCTCATCTGAGCAAAAGCATGTCAGTAGGGATTGTCAATAATTATAAAGCACAATTTTGGGTTTTCAGTTGCAATTACTAAAAGAGAATATTACTAAAATATAATCTTCATCGTCTCTTTACTAATTTCCATTGTTTAAAATACATAATTTAACAGACAATTTATATGATTTTTAAGAAATGATTTTGTACAAGTGGAAGGTAAGTATATGTCTTAGTCTGTTTTATTTTGCTATAAAGGAATACCTGAGGCTGAGTAATTTATAAAGAAAAGAAGTTTATTTAGCTCACAGTTCTGCAGGTTTTACAAGAAACATGGGGCCAGTTCCTGCTTGGCTGTTAGTGAGGGCTTTTGTGCTGCATCAAAACATAGTAGAGAAGGTCAAAGGGGAAGCAGGCATGTGTGAAGAGGGACCAAATCTGAGGGATGTCCTGGCTTTGTAACAACCCACTCTCTCAGGAATTAATCAGTTTCCTTGAGAACAAATACAGTCTTGTGAGAGTGAGAACTCACTACATGAGAACACCACCAGCCGTTCATGAAGGATTCATCCCCACGACCCAATACCTCCCATTAGGTCCCACCTCTAACACTGAGGATAAAATTTCAACATGAGACTTGGAGGGAACACACATCCAAACCATAAACCTTATTATGTAAAACCACATTCATGGGCAGGTTAAAATATAAATTAGTGCAATCACTGTGGAGAACAGTATGGAGGTTCCTCAAAAACATTAAAATAGAACTACCATATGACCCAGCAATTCCACTGCTGGGTATATATCCAAAAGAAGGAAATTCAGTATATCAAAAGATATCTGCACTCCCATGTTTATTGTAGCACTATTCACAATAGCCAAGATTTGGAATCAACCCAAGTGTCCATCGATGGATGAATGGGTAAAGAAATTGTGCTACATGTACACAATGGAATATTATATAACTACAAAAAATGAAATCCTGCCATTTGCAACAATGTGGATGGAACTTAACTTATGTTAAGTGAAATAAGCCAAGCACAGAAAGACAAATCTCACATGTTCTCATATGTGGGAGCCAAATATTAAAAATAATTGATCTCATGGAGACAGAGAGTAGAATGATGGTTACCAGGGGCTGGGAAAGGTAGAGGGGCTGGGATCATAAAGTGAGAATGGCTAATGAGTACTAAAATATAGTTAGATAATTAGATAGAATGAGCAATATTCGATAGCACAACAGAATGACTATTATAATCAACAATAAGTTAGGGTATACTTTAAAATAACTAAAAGAGTGGAACAAGCATACACATTGTATGCTTGTATCAAACATCACATGTACTCTATAAGGATATATAACTATTATGTAACCATAATAATTAAAAATGAAAAAATTAAAAAAAAGCTTAGGGTTGAAGCTGAATAGCAAATCATGTTTTATTAAAGAATAATGAATTTTAGTATATTTTATATTTTAATAATCTCTTTAGTTTATAATACATAAAATCAAACATTAAATAAAACATTAACTTTCCAACTTAAGCTTAATTTATACAATATGTCTGAACTGTTTTAAAGTTTATTATCTATTATGACTGTTGTTATATAATTATGCAGTGTTGACTTGAACACATTATTTTACAGATTTCATGGGTAGCACTATACTTTAAAGAATAGGGCAGTAAGAGTTTAAATGAGTTATAAATGAATGCTTATAGTTACTTTAAAATAGCCAAGAAAAATAAATTTTCTTTTTAGTGAGTTTTTAAATGAAATTATAAGTTGTCTGTTACTAATGTTTACTACTTCAGCCAGGACAAAATGGATTAACATCAGAATTTATATAAGCAGTGGAAAGGATATTGATGGGACTTTTATTTTTTAGGGACTATTAAGTGGGGAGAAAAACATTCCATACTGTTTAAATATTCACTTTTTCCCTTAAATCCATTAAATAGTATTCTTCCCTTGCAGAGAGTGCTAATTGTTCTTGAATAATCATTCTTCCATTCTTCTTTTTAGAAATAACAGCTCCCATGGCCCAAGTTGTAGCTGGGCACACAGCCACACAATCTGACTACCTTTCCTAGCCACCCCACCAGCCAGATGTAAACTGGAGTTCTGTTTTAGCCAGAAAAGCTGGAAGTGTGAGTGGAAGTGATGTGGGCAACAATCTGGTCATATTGCCTGCAGGGGACATTTCTTGCCTTTCCTTTTGTTCATTGTCCTCCTCCAATAGTCTAGATAGAGCATGCAGATACGATGTTGCAGAGCTAGTTCCAATCGTGCAGAACAGAGTGGTATCCTAGGGAAAGAAGAACAACAAGAAAGGAAGGCCTAGGTCCTTGGAGACATTATGGGGCTGACCTACCTCTCTACCTGCCAATTCTGTGCTGGGGACACCTACCAATTCTAGACTTACATAAGGGGAAAGGAACTTCTGTCTTGACTGAGCTAATTGAGCCACTGTATTTTTGGATCCCTTTGTTATAGTTGATTATTCTGCATCCTAATGAGCTTTCTAAACATAAGCTGATACAGCTTCTATATCTGTGCTGTCTGATATGATAGTCATTAGTCCCTGTGTCTATTGAGCACATTAAATTTGACTAATGTGATTAAGGAACTGGATTTTTAAAATTTCAATAGATATAAGGGTACAAGTGGTTTTTGATTACATAGATGAATTATATAGTGGTGAAGTCTTTTAGTCTATTCATTACCCAAGTAGTGTATGTTGTACCTGATAGGTAATTTTTCATCCCTCACCCCCCTCCCACCTTCCCTCTTTTCTGAATGTCCAACATCCATTATATTACTCCACATGGCCATGCACATCCATTGCTTAGCTCCCACTTATAAGTGAGAACATAAGATATTTATTTTTCCATTCCTGAGCTAACTCATTTAGAATAATGGCCTCCAATTCATTTGAATTTGAATAGCATTAGATATAATATTGGATAACACAGCACCAAACTTTTAGACATTATTTATACAACAGATAAATCAAAACACAAATTTATCAGGTTAAAATTTTACAGAGAAAAAAAGAAAAACATTGATGCCAGAAGTATTTAATTAGGTTCTTCTAAATATTTAACTAAAATCAAAAGCTTGTGTATCAGATTTTCTTAAATACTTTGAATACCTTAAGAGCAGGATAAACACACATACATTGCCAAAATTATTATAAGATTTATTATACTTCTTATTAAATGAATCATAGACTCTGTGGATTTAAGTTTACTGCTTTATTCCCTTAGAACATATTATTATTATGTCCTTTTTTCCTAGGGTTAGAAACCCTATCTTGAAGCTTCATAGGTCACAGGTTCTGAATTATCAAGTAACTGCCTTTTTTGTTTGTTTGTTTGTTTGCTTGTTTACACTGGGATATTGAGTGATTGACTATCAGAATCTGGTTGCAATTTACAACATGAGATGACATGCTTTGGGCTGGGCTCCATTTTAAAGAAGTAAACCTGCTATGCAATGGGACTTTTAAAACTCACTATATACCTTTTATATAGGCTTTAATTGTTCAGTACTTGGTATTTTTCTCCAAATGATATGCTAAGTTACCCTTAAATAATATTATATACAATGTATATTGTATATTGTCCTGATATTATTACATTTTGACCTGCTTTGCAAGCATTATTGGAAAATTATACCTATTTTATATTAATACTTCACTGTAATTAGTAAGGACATTGAGGTTTTATCTCTTAGGAGTCAAGGGATGAAGCCTGCATAGAAACATTCCTTTTTAGACTATTTGGCTAATCTATCATCTTGGAACCAGTTGTGCTATTTGGCCAGCGGTGCTGATTAGCTTTGGGTTGTTTTCCACTTGGCTGTTGTATGTGACCATTAGTGTTGACCAGTCTTTCCTCTTCTTGGAACAGTTTCTGTCATTACTGGAACTGTTTGACTTACCCCAATTGTTAGTACCCACTCTATTTACATAGGATGAGGACAATACATTTGCAGACTTATATATTTAAAGAACATAACATACACATATATTAACATTCCTTTCCAGATTAAAATTAATGCAAAGTTATCCTATTTTGCTAGGACCACTTTTCTTTTGTAGTTTTTTGTTTAATTGTCTCTCTCTCTCTTTTTAAATACCATAATGGACATTTAATTGCTCAATTTGTACCAATTGACTGTAGTTATTCGCCTTTTTGGGTACTCAAATTGTTGCAAGGTGATCAATGAGAGTTCCTGTAAACAGTTTTAGTCTCTCAATATCATATACATTTTGAAAGTGTCCTTACTTTTTAACTACAGTCAGATGTTATATTCCTATCATGATCATTTGCTTGGGATTAATTACCTTCCAAGTTTCATTGTTCTTTTTGATGCAAGGGGATGTACGTAAATACTGATGGTGAGCAAACAGTTTGAGTTGGGTAACTACTAATGACAGAAATAAAAAAAAATATTTCTACTTAAGGCCTTGGGTTCACATTGATTTTATCCATTTTATTATAAAAACTAATAATATAAATCCTTTAAACTTTAGGTCTAGTATAAACTTTATTTTCTTTACAATATGACATTTAGATTTTTAACGTCTGGTCCAAAGTGAAATCGTACTCTTTTTTTTATGAAAAATGTTATGTCTCATTCCTCACCACTTTGAAGGGAGGTGGGGAGAAATCACACAATTTTTCAACTGGCCCGGCTTTAGAAGCCATCTACTGTATCACTTTCATTTTACAGATTAAAAATTGAATCTCCAAACAGAGTAAAAATTTGCCCTAATTCCTTGTGTTTGTGTATGTGTGTACACACCCACATGTATGTACACACACGCACACACACCTTAAATTGTTAAAAGTTATTTGTCATACCCCTCTGAAGTCAGGCTTTGGTGAATTCCCAGTCAGTATCCTGGGATGCCCATACAGGTCTGGAGATGGGTCAGACTGCCCTGGGGTCTGAATTAGGACTGATGCCCATGTTGATTCACTGTCCCTTAGGGACTGCTCTGTGGCTTTGTCTGGGGGTGAGAATGAAGTCAGGCCCTTCCCAGACTAACCTTCATCAGTTTGGAAACGGAAGGGATTATCAATACCCACGCCTCTATTTAGAATAGGAAGAAATGTAATGCCAGAGGGGCAATCTGGTCTCAGATTACTATAAACTCGTAAGATCTATGTGTCTCCCATGATTACTTTGTATCTGAAGAAATATTTCAGATAAATGTCCTTATGATTGAATTCTAGCATGAAAAATTAGGTAGACAGAGTAGATAATCTGAGAATCTTGGAAATCATGGAAATCTTCTAGTTCAATTTATTTACAGAACAGCAAAACAAATCTGGCCTAAGTTTTATGGGACTTTAAATTATAGTGGCATCAGAATATATAGTGAACAATTTGTTTTGCTAACTTTTCAAAGAGTTTTTATTCTAAAGAGTTAGAATGATAATAAACAACATTGTACTATAATTAGATACAAAACAATTTCCTGATTAAAGTGCTTTTGGATTATTAGTGTTAAAACTTTCTGAATAATATTTTAAGTCATTTTAATTCAAATAGATGTCAGATAAACATAACCAGTATGCTAGATTCATTAAAAATGCATTTTGTAATTTTGCTACATAGCAGAAGCTGAAGGGTGAACATCTATTAGCATTACCATCTTATATTTAATAAAATACACTTAACATAATAATCTAAAACTACAAACTGTTATCCCTCATGCCTGGTAGAAGCTTTTTCTTTAATTATACTTTGCTATATTTGCTTCTTTGGATCTCTTTTTGGGGATGGCTATATGACTAAGAGCACAATGGTTAAAAAGCAAATTATTCATTATTGGATAAAAATACTTTTTTTGCATGTATTAGAACTTAACATTGTGGGTAACCATGAAATATGATAACATACATAATTGTTTTCAATATCATGACACACCCACAAAAATATAATAATGGCCAACCAAAAACTGCATTCTTATACTCAATGAAAAAAGATGAGAAATTAAAGTTTTCCTTTAGAAGATAAATTCTTTAAAAGCTGTCATTGAGTTAAAGACAGCCATAATTTGCTAAAGACAGTAGTTGACTAGAAATAGAAACTGCTATTTAGCTCCTAGAATAAAGCGCTGGACACAACTATATAGTTCTATTTAGTAGGCTTTATTGGACTATTAGCTTTATTAGCTAATATTGGACTATTTTTGGACTTTATTGCACTATTAGCTTTGTTCAGAGTATATTGATTTATGCAAAAGAATTAGAAATCTTAATTATTTCTTGGAAGAAATGAACAATTATTTTATATTAAAACTTAAGAAAAAGTTACACAGTTAATTTAAATTCATGGTACTGCCTTGGTAATTTTCATTACACTAATTTGCAAATATAACTCATTCCTGAAATCCCCTCGTCTGGCACTTTCCTCTTCTTAGCAAAATCTAATAGGGAAGAATTTCACTGAAGTCTCATGTCACAATGATCTCTCTCCTTTTCTTAGTTGGGGAAAATTTTTTTCTTAACCTACTTTAAAGCAGTCAAGAAAACAAGTGATTAAAGCACGTGTAGTGGTGCAGTGTCCTTAGTTTTATAGCATAAATTGCTTTATAAAGTTATGTACAAAATATTCACCGTAAATTTATTGTGAGGGGAGATATGTGTCAAAATTGGTATGCTTTAACTCAGCTGTGTGAAGAAAATCATCTACCTTTCTTTCTTTATTTTGTAACTTATCTCATTTGTCCTGAAGACCTTATGCTTGCAGAAGGAAGGAAAAACTTAATTTGTCAGTTGAAAGTAATTCACTTTTTTCCTCCAGTTTAAACCCATTTTTTAAAAAAGGGATTGGCAAATAGTTCAAGTCTTTTCTCCCTCCTTTCTCACCCTTTCCACAATGATTCTCAGCCTTGGGTGAAGAGCCCTTTTCCACATGGTGTTGAAGGAGTGCACCATGCACATTTCTTGGTTTCCCATTGAGGGGTTTATTTTGATGGTCTTTGGGCAACACAGTCTGTCATTACTGCTGTCTATCTTCTGCTGCTCATGGTAAATGTCTGCTGTGATTCTTAGCTTTCTTTGGCATGGTGAAGATGCAATGATGGTCCTTTTTTGGTTGATGCTATCATCCTCCCTGATGGTCCATGTTCTGTCTTCAGCTGTTGCGGGCAGTGGTTTCCCAGATTCCAGCTGAGACTCTAATCTGCTCATTTTTTGGATAGTCCCTCTTGTAACCCTTCTACCGCAGGATCACTTGTCCTCTCTCTGCAATAATGTCATTAGTGAGATTGCCAGCTAGAAATCTCTTCCACTTTTTATAAACTTCTTGGGACCTGCTGAGAGTTCTGCATTCTCTACATACCTGACATAGACCGAAACACAGCATCCTGACTCCTATGTTGACCCTGTGTTAATGCAGGGCCTTCTTCAAGGTATCCTCCAACTAGAGTCTCAAATGGGAATGACGGCACAAACCCCTCTGTTTTTGGTCACTCTGGCTCTCTGGGATCTTCCTACCACTAACTTTCACTTTCCCTTAGGTTTGGTCCTGGCTCTGGGAGGGCCTTGGGAGCAGGGTAGGAGATAGGAGGACACCCACAAATACCCTCTTATCCCTTTTTCTCTCTGCTTATTTTCTTTTCCCTTGGTCATATAAGCTTTATTTTCTCTCTTCTTGTCTGGCTGAGACTTCCTTTATTCAGATCCTTCTGCTTTCTTTGGGGAATCTGTCCTCCCCTTACTAGGAGCAAGAAATGCTTAAGGATTACAAGAAAAGAAACAAAAAAGAAAAAAACATACCCATGGATATTTCAAAAATATCTCCATTACATTCTTTTTCAAAATGCCCCTGGAATATCACGGAATGCTGTTTCTACTTTAGAAATAAAAAGCCAGTGAGAGAAATTAAGGACAGTCAGGCAGAAACAGGCCTGTCACTTGAGGTTTCCCTCCTGTAGGAACACATCAGTCATTGAATATTTATTGAAGCTCCTACATTATGCTTGAAGCTTTGGGAATATTTTCAAAGCGGAAGACATTGGGCCTTGCCCTTAAGGAATCTACCATCTAGTTAGGGAGATAAGACTGAAGTGCTACTGAATAACAATGGCAAATGAGTATTCAAGGAATCACCCTAGCATAGTTCATAGGCAGAACTATGACTCAAGCTGGGCCGGTGAAAGAACATTTCATAGAGGTGGTGAAATGGAAGGTAGTCTTAGAAGTATGGCAGGATTCGTAATGGTGAGTGGAGAGAGGATGGTGGTCTAAGGGAAGGACATGACTGTAAGAAATGTGTGGAGGGGGAAGACAAAGTTTATTTCAGAAATGAATTACCCATTTTTTCAGTAGATTGTCTGTGTAAGAAGTAGTAGGGAAATAAGACTAAGAAGTTTGAGAATGTCATATGTTGAGATGTGGCTATGTTTGCTTTGATTTGCAGATTTCTGCACAAGGCACATTAGGAAGAGTTATGACCTTGAGCTACACTCTCAATGCAATTGAGTAGCTGCTGTAGACACACATACAAGACCTAAGAGAAACTGGTGGTCAGAGCATAGGCTCCAAAGTGTGTGGAAATTGCTCATAGTTTTAACAAGGTTGCAATGGTGAGTAAATATGGAAGGAAGCCAGGTATCCTTACATGTGTGTGAAGCACAGAATTCAGAGGTTATAATACTTGAACACCAGGTGGTTCTAGTGGAAGTTTGTTGGTGGGTGAAAAAACTCGAATCTAAAGGAAGATTTCAGTTTCCAGAGTAGGATTGGCAGGGTCCCTAACCCTGAGATAGTTTTCAGGATAATGACACAGGTTTGTTCAACAGCAAGGATCATTTAAGCTTTCTGGGAATGCCATGCAACTTGAAGGCTTCCAACATCCCCTTTTGTGGATGACATGCGAATGTATGTAGCTTGCTCCAGGCAGCAGAGTTTATAGGAAAGAATGGATTTTGGAGTCAGACAGACCTAGAATAGAAGTCACTTTCATCATTGGCTACTTGTGTGACCTTGGTGCAGGATGGGGGAAATCTCTTAAATGGAAATTTGACTTCATGAAGAGTCATGTTGAGAAATGTTGGTAGAAGAGGTAATATATGTAGACTTTCTGACATATAATACACACTAAATAAGTGTTAAATTTTCTTCTACTTTTCTGATACCAGTTTTTCATTTTGTAATGCTTAGAGGCTTATTCACCTAGATGCCCACACAGTATCTCAGATCAGATGCTTGCTGTTGAATTCACTGCCTTTGCTCCCAAGCCTGCTTTTGCTCCTGTTTCCTATTTGCACTGATGGTAACACCATGCTCCCTATCAGTGCGCCTTTAACTCCAGGGCTATAAAGAATGCAGAGGTAGGGTTAGGGTGAGGTGAGGGGTGCCAGTTGTGCAAGTGCAGGGTCAAATCCTGCTTTTATTTAAATTTTGATTTTTGTTCTTAATGCATTAATTTTTATTTTAAAAACATTGCATTAAAATACCTTTTATCTTGATTGCTGAGGTTTTTGGTGCCTCTTTAAACATTGTGCACGAGGTGAGTGCTTCACTTGCCTCATCCTGAAATGATTTACCTGCAGACATATTATGTTTGTTCTGCATATTGTTCCTTCAAATTAGAATGTTTGTCCACATTTAACAATTGGGAGATGTCACATAAAAGTCCAAATTTCAGGGTTCTTTTGAAAAATTCTAATACCTGGCAACACTAGATCTGTATTTCCCATGATAGACAGCATTGGATAGAAATGAGCACAGACAATCCCCAGGTTATAAACGACCCTACTTATGGCATTCCATACTTACAAATGGGCTCCCAAGGTCCCCTATAAAGGTAATTTACAATTAAATAATAAATTAATAACTTGGGACTAGTTTCTTATGCACATGTAAACAAACCTGCAGCATCTTTATGCCAGTGGCTGGTCTCACAGATAGAGAAGCAGCTGATAGAAACACAAGGTCATGAAGGATCAGAAGATCCAGAGCCAAGAAAGTTGATGACAAAAGAATGAGCTGAAGCCTTTATAACGTTGAAACAGAATTTGCTTATCTTGAGGAGCAAGATCCTAACACTGAGCTGTTTACAAAGGTTTACTGTACAGTTAGGGAGAACATCAGCTGCTACAAGGCCATTTATGATAAAAAAAGAAAAAGGCCGCGCAATTCACTCAAGATAACCCTTTTCAAGAAACTGATTTCAGCGGTCAGCTCTCCTCCTCCAGCAACAGAATCAAATCTTGATTTTCCAGCACCCCCTCTGTCCTCTCCAGCACCATCTCCCTCATCATATTCTGATTAAAGTCAGCTGCTTTCTTGCCTCACGAATGTACCTTCCAGTAACCAAGACATTGGCGCAAAATTAGGTGAATGTTAACCTCTAATATTATTTTTTGAAGTTTCTCCTATCTCCTATCTAAACTTTATGTATGAGTATTTTTTAATGTTCTGTTTGTTTGGATTAAAAGAAAGAGCACAATAGTTTCTGTAACTTATTATTACAGTACAGAGGTGATATCCTTATAACAGTATTACACTGTATTATTATTACATATATAAGCAATTATAGTATTATTATTATTCCATATATGCAGTGTTCATCAGGGATCCAAATTACATACAAATTTTGCTAAAAACGTTCTCAGGAACACATCTCATTCATAATCCAGAACAGCCTGCAGTAGCTACCTTCTTCAGTTGGACCATGAACTCTCCAGTTTGCCCTAGTTCACCCATGGCATCTTTATACATGTCCGCATGTTCCTGAACTTTACCTATGCATCCTACCTCTTCTCTCCTTCCTTAAATTTTCTTATCTCTCTCTTTTCTTTCCTCCCTCCTTCCCCATTTAATTCTAATTTATTCTTTAAATTACTCCTCTATCCTTTCTCTGTCCAGTTCTTCTCCATGCTGTGCTGTCCTCATGTTCATAAGATCAAAGAAAAGTAGAACTGTAAGAGAATTCAACGATTCTTTAGTCTTTCCCCTATTTATAGGCAAGAAAACTGAAACACAAGGTGGTTAAGAGACTTGTCAAAAGTCATAAAATTAATACATGAAACAAATTAGACCCAGATCCATGTCTTTGAAGATAAACTTCACTACTCTAACCCTTTTTATTCATCATTTTTAACCACTCCTCCTCCCCTGATCCTCAACTCTGGAAAGCTAACCGTACAGCTAAACCATTACCCTGGCAAATTTTCACATGATGAAATCATCTTTGTTTTAGGTTCTATCCCATTGCATTTTGCCCCAGAATGCAAAACTTTTGGCTAAAAATGCCACCATGCTATGAAGAGAACAGAGTAAGAGCCCCAGGGACAGCTAGTACAGGATAGAGTGGGTGTATATTTGCTGTGATAAATGACAAAAGAGGAAGAAAAACAGAGGAAGGAGGATCTGCACTCCTGCACAGTTTCAGCCTGACTGTGGGTGACTTTTGCCTTGGGGAAAGTCAAACCAGTTATCTGGACTAAAACCAGGCCACACCTCTACTTGCCTTTCCTATTTCCTCTTAAGGTAACAGCTGAGAAAGTTACTGCATAGGACTTTTAGAGTTTCCTTTCCCTTGCTGCACAGGTCTCAGTGGGGATGATGCTGTACCGGGCACTTTCTAAGCTTCCTTTTTAGTTATGGGGACTGAGGCATGCAAGGGATCAGAGTGAGAGGTGACTTGTGCAAGGAGAGGTTCTTGAAAATCTACAGCATAAAATACTGGAGGGTGAGGATCAACACTTTTAATAGTGCGGCCTTCCCTTATTAAGTCAATATTGTTAAGAGGGATATTAATTAATAGAAATCCAGGGGTGAGTGTGAACCTCTGCATTACTGCCTAAGAGTTTGTGACAAAGATCTTGTGAAGGAGGGATGTGGTGGTCTTTTTTGTGTCACCTTGGCTAGGCTACAGTTCCCAGTTATTCAAACACTAATCTAGGTGTTGCTGTGAAGGTATTCTGATGTGATTAAAGTTTATAATCAGGTGACCTTAAAGGATATTATCCTAGATAATGAGAATGGATCTGACACAATCTATTGAAAGGGCTTAAAAACAGATCTTAGGCTTCTCTGAATGAAAAGAAATTCTGCCTGTGTGTAGTAGATTCAGTCTGCCTGAGAGCTTCAGCGTGCCCTTCGTCACAGTCTGCCCTAGGGATTTTGTACTTACCTACACAGCCCCCACAATCATGTAAGCCATGCAATAAATACCCTAACATATGTCTCCTAGTGGTCTGTTTTGCTGGTTGGATCCTGACTGATATGGGGGAAAGCTAAGAGGTAGCTGGAGGGTATTGTGCTGGGTATGTACCTGTAACCAAAATGTTTGTACCCCCATAATATTCTGAAATAAAGAAAAAAAAAGATACTACAGCTGAGTACTGTAGGAATGGGAGAAATGGGCATCCTGGATGGAAGATCTTTGTCCAGATGCTTTTGTAAAATCAGTGAAACCTTTCTACCTTGTAGAAAGTGGTTCATATTATCTATGCAAATAACAGTGAGATAAAATTTGGTAGGGTGATAAGTAGTCTTGTGTTCCAACTATCCAACATGATATGGATTTTATAGTTTTCAGAATTTAGTGTGGTTTTCCAAGTTCAACCAAGCTCCTTTTTCAGTTTTGGCTGTTAAGGACAAAATGTCAAGCAATTGCACATTTGAGAGGCCAGAGATAGAAGTTGGTGAGCTTCATTGTACTTATCCTGGAGACCTCATTTACAAGGCAAGAAGTACTTCTGAGAAATATTAATAATACTCAATTCTAATTGTCAAAGTACTTTTCAACAAACTACATTCTCTCTCCAGCCTCTTGCTTTCTGTCCAAATCTCAGCCTTTATGACACTCTTTATATAGAGGGACAATCTCAATGTTCCTCTTTGCCTAGGAGAAAAATGTTATGGAGTAGAGCTCAGGATTTAAACTCAGGCAAACTAATTGGTATATGAGCGATGTGTTCCTGTTCCTTTGCATAGTTGAGTTCACAGAGTTAGGTCTGTGTGACTCATAAATAATTTTAGAATTTTAGCAGAAATGGCATCTAAAAAGAAAATGTAGATAATGGATAGAGAGATCAAAATGGAAAAGTTAACTATTAAGATGAATAGAAAATGTAGGTATTAAGTAATTAGGAAAATGCTGACAGTATATTAACAAGTGAATTAGCCTCCTATTTTATTAGAATACTTCTGCTTTGGGCCTCATTTAAACAAGGTTATGTGAAGAGCTAGAGTTCTGAAATCCATTTCTTTTGTAATGTCTCTTGGCAATGTTTATAAAGAACTACCAATCATATGTCTAAAGCTAGTGCTCCAGTCTGTTGTGATTTTACAGAAAGCATTACTCAATTTTTTATTGAGGAATTTTATATTTTTATAGTGAATATAATTTTGGGGGGCAATAGTTATGTCAACAAGTCAGCACTTAGGGACTTAATATAATGTCAAGTCAGAAAAGAAGCATAACACCGATTCAGATAGGATTATATTGACATATATAACAGAAAACCCAAAGCAACAGAGGCTTAAAGGAAGTAGAAGTTTCTTTCTTTTTCCAGTGAAAGATGTCTGGAGGTATTATGTCCAGGGCTGGGGTGGCCACTCCACCATCATCAGGGATCCAGGAACTTAGATGTTTCTGCTTCACTATCTTGCAATCTGGCTTCCATCCTCACTTTATGGTTTAACATAGCTGCACGTGCACTGGTCATCATGTTTGTGCTCTAAGCAACAGGAAGGGAAGGAGGAAGACAAAAGGGGAACATTTCTCAGCTCAGCCAGATCTCTTCTAAGGTCCTCATGTAAGTCCACATGTAAAACAACTTCTTACATCTCAGCGTTAAGCACTTAGTCCCTTCATGAAACGAGCATAAGGAATCTGGAAACACTGTTGTTTAGCTGGTGCACTGTTGCCCTGAGTGAAATAGGGCAATGATGGGGAAGGTAGAGAGCTAACAATCTCTACCACACATCTCTATTTGAAATAGCATAGAAAAATGGAGAGAGAAATAAGTGTTTTGTCTAAATGAGAGGGAGAACCAAGATCAGAATTCTTACAATTCTGACTCCTAACAGAAAACTGTTCTATCATTTTGTCACCATGAACTGGAGCATTCTGAAGATTTCTTGGTGGATTTCTACATGGCTTTGGAAGTTGAAGTGGTGTAACTGGGGTAGAGAGAAGACAACGAGTCACTGGAGTAAATGTAAGAGTGGGGTGTACGTACGTGTGCATGGAATGGCCTTGTGAGTGTGGAGCCATGGGTGGACTGGCGAGGGGTTGGCTAATGACAGCAACCCTGCCAGGTGTGCTGAGGGACTAACAAGTTGAAACATGATGGTTTTACTAGGTAGAGATTTGAAGGCAGACCTTTCCTTTTCCTTCTCTTTTGGGAGACTGCCTTTGTGATGCTTTATGTAATATTCCATTCTCCTTTATTTGAGAACATTTTATAGTCTCTTTTTGTGATTGAGGTAGATTTATATAGCTCAAGCTGGGCATTTTAGAATTTACACAGTGTTGGTGTTGGCTGGATGTTAGGGACGAGCAATAATCTTTGTGCCAAGATGTTGGAGATTCCAAAATCCATTGGGGAACTTTTTCAGTGTTATTTGGAGCATGTGGCGTATCACAGGATTTCCAAGCCTTACCAGAAGACATTCGGGTCATTAGATGAGTCCCCAGAGGAGACACACTTGTGAAATGGGGCAAAGATTGTAACTGTAGTCTTAACTCAAACCCTTTCCCCGCACCTCTATCTTTTCTGAGAACATGTTTTCTTTTGATCATGGAGTTATGTGGATTATTTTGGTGATAGGGGAGATTCAGTGATCCTGGGATTATGACACGTGAGAGGTGCTTAATTTGTACACAAACCAGCACCTAGACTCCTAGACTCCACAGTGTGAACAGCCAATCATTGTCCTCTCCATAGCCCAGAATCTCAGCAAGGGCACAGTCTTGGGGAAATATCCTTGTGACACTTAACCAATTAGTACAGCATGTGGCTTCCTTAAATAGCCCATTTTTAGGAGATGGTTAAAATAAAGAACAAATAACAATATTTCAAAGGTGACATGTTACATATGATTTGGTAGTAGAGTTTTTACATTTGTCTTTAAGATAGCATTCAGGTATGTGACAAATTTGTTGTTTAACAATTCATCCATAGCTCGGTGTCTTGCTTTCAAAACACATGAGGAACTTCAGGTATTTCACCCACAAAGTCTCCGAGTAGCTGATCTTATCAGAAGAAAGCTGGAATATCGTTCTTACCAAACCTCATAGAGTTTTATTCTAGGCATTTACATCTGTACCATGTGTAATGATATGATGAAGCTTCTCAGAATAAATCGTGTGGGCAAATAAGAGATTTAGCAATTGACCAGAATCACGTTTATAGATTTACACTTAGATCTATTTCACTATCTCAAGAAATATTTTGCCCGCTTGCTTACTTTGTGAATCATCTCTACTTTTTCCTCCAAAATGTTCTTGGGATTTTGAGGAAATAAGGCAAAATATTTTCAAAAGGAAATGAAAGAAATAAAGAAATTTTTTATCTGAAAGAATGAGTTAAGATTACAAACATAAAAAAAAAACCCAGTAAATTCCCATACTAGGAGAAAACATGATTTTATAGCAGAATTAAATACATAAACAGATTGTCAAAACATAATAGTTGAGAGCTTAGATGTATAAACATTGTAAAATTCAATGTCAACCAAAATTTATGACTAACCATGTTATTTCAATTGTGTAATAAAAGAAAAGCTTTTCACACTATTTTTGGTTATGGTTTTGTGAATATTTAAAAGTCCCCTATTAGTATGATAGATCATGGGAGATAGAAACAATTTATGATATTATTACTAACAATATTATTATGATATTGTTATTTAGCTGTGATTTAGTAAATTATTTGATTTATGATATATATTTAAATGTATATGTGGTATGTGTATATATATATATGCACATATATAGTACATACATATATATATTTCCATATGTGCTTGTATACATCTATATACCCACATCTATCTTTATAATGATTAGGTTTGCTGTGGTTGGGCTTTATTACAGCTCTTAATGGCCATCTCCTAGTTACAAGTTATCTTTCATTTTCTCTATCTTAGTGGTTACATTTCTCTTTATTGGAGCTGTTACTATAGTCCATATTAAGTGTCATAGTGGTGGCAGTGTAGTCTAGTTTTTCTTCCTCACTGGAGCAAATTTGAGGTAAGACTTAACCACAAACTGCTTACAATAAAAAATTATGGTTTCTTAGAATTGCTAAAATTTAAGCAAACATTATATACATTTCAAAACTTTAAGTATTTTTAAGCAACCTGTTGGGTTAAAACAAAGTTTCTGATACATACAGGCATTCTTTCTCATGTAATATTTGGTATTCTTCTCTTCCTTTCATTCTACTATACAGATTAAAAACTGTATTTTCTCTGTGATACTCTTCTAATCTTAATTTGGTTTCTAATCCCAGTTGGTTTTGCCTTCAGTGCTTGATTCTGGATGTTGCTTTCTTTTACTTTAGGGAATAATCCGTTTTACTGCTTCCTAGGAAGTTGTGGCATATTCTCTAATTTTTGGGTATTGAAAAATATCTTCATGATCTAACTTTTTCCAAATATATATGTGATTTAAAAAAATATCTGAGAATAATTCTGGTGGAGTAGAAGTTCTGAGGATGATTAACTCCAAATCCTCCTAATTCCTATTTGACTTATTTGAAGGACAATAACTGAATTAAAGTGTTAGTAGCTCTTTTCCAGTATACCCAACAAGTATATGCAAGGCACTCAGAAAATGATGTTCAAAGTGAAGAATCCATGAAAAAAACCAGAGTGTAGGCATCGTATACAGACATGCACATCACACACTCATAGGATCACCCCGGGATATAGCGAGGCGGCAGTTACACACCACAGCCTTCCTTAGAAGCCAAAACAAACAAACAAAAATCTACCTTTCTCACTCATATCACAATCTTTTTTGGAGCATATTGGAGAAGATAAATTTTCAAAAAGTTTTACCAGTTGAGCTTTTTTAGAAACTAGAGAGGAAAAAGGCTTAACATTTCAGAGGGATTTAGATTAGCAAGGGGTAGGAATTACTTTAAGAATTTTCAGAAATTAGTTACTATAACTAATTCATGTTCAAGAAAGTAGAATCTCCACTGTAGATTTTTAGGAACAACACCAACTATAATTTATTTTGCATTATTTACATAGAAACCCGGGGAATGTATTAAATGATCTTCAGCTGGATTATACTTACATGAATATGCCATTTCTCCATTGGCACATTGAATATTTATTTTCATTACTAGATCAGGGCTCTGCTCATAAAAAACATCACCTTTGTATTGCAAAAATTAGGAATTGTCCTAATGGGACTATGATTTTTATTTAAACATTATTGCTCTATTCATAGAGGATAAGCATTTGAGATCTATTTTTACTATAAACATAAATCATTCTACAGTAGTCCTCCCTTATTCCTGGAGCATACATTCCAAGATCCCTGGTGGATGCCTGAAACCAAGGATAGTACCAAAACCTATATATACGTTTTTCCTATATATACATATGATAAGGTTTAATTTATAAATTAGGCAGAGTAAGAAATTAACAATACATAATAATGAAATAGAAAACTTATAAAAATATACTGTAATAAAATTTATGTGAATGTGGTCTCATGCTGTTTGTCTGTCTCTCTCTCAAAATATCTTATACTGTATACCTCAGGTAACTGACAGCTGAAAGAAAAAAGTGAAACCACAGATAAGGGGAGACTACTGTAATTGATTATTTTGAAATATAAAGAATGGTATTAAATAAATATATGATGGGAGTTAAAAATATATCTGTTTTTTTCTAACTGGTATATAATCAACTTTTTCTTATTTATATTTATAAATAAGAATAGTGGCAGCCTCATATAATTTAGAGGAGAATTTAGAATATATCAAATTATTTTATTTGCAGGATCATGTTTATCTTTTTCTTTGATTTCCTTAGATGAGAATTAAAATTAGCTTGCATTTCCTGGATATATGAAAACTCTTATTAGGGAGAAATAACTCAGATGTATCGTAAATGACAGTGAAGAATTAAAAGTTGAATTAAAAATCATCTGGGCATAATCAAGCATCTTGTTTAGGAGAATCAGTGACAGAATTTTTGTGCTTTGTTTTGTGTGCCTTGTCAAGATGTTAATTTCGGTGCCTTTAAAATTTCAGAAATAAATGCAAGGCAGGCATTTTACATTGGACAAATAATAATTGCTGATTTGGATTAGGAAGTTCTAGAGTTTTCAAGAACTTTTTTTTTTGCCTCTATTTTACATTTGTTTCTGCTTCCTTTTCTTCTTCTTTCCATTCCTGATTATTATTCTTTCAGGCTATTTTTACCTGCCTTTGAAAACCTGATAATTGTTTGAACCCTTTAGGTATTCAAAATTGAGTCATTCAGACTAGGCTGTAGAAAAGGAGACATCCGAACAATTTAAAATTTAAATTATTCCACTCATAATGACTCAGATAAAACATATTCAGTATATAAATTTCAGTGTATACATTCTAAAGTTTTTTCTTACAAGGCACCCTTGGGACCCAAACATTTATAAATGTTTGGTCATGTATTACCCTTTACCTTGTAACGTGATATACTTTCCATTTCCTATTTGTTAGCAATCCACAGTACAATGGACCCCAAATAAAAGAACGTAGAAAGACATGACTCCTCATTTAACATTGTGCATAGACTCACTCCAAACAGAATCATGATTCCAAAAAGCCATGACACTTCATCAAATTATACATCCTATCCTAAGTTTATTCAGTTGTTTGGAAAATAGAGCAAAGATACATGATAATAAGCAGATAAGTCACTACCATTATACTCTGTCTACTTGTTAAATCTACTTGGTTCCAAGATTTTAATGTTTTAAATCATAACATTTATAAGATTGTATGATAAAATTGATGTATACATTTACTTTGGTAGTTTTTTCTTCTTTCATCTGAAAAGCCATCATTAAATTGGTGTTTCCTTTATAATCCATAGAATTTTAGAATTGAACAAATATGGCCTCTTAAAAATACCAAGAAGCAAACAAGCCAGAAGCAAGCAAACAAGCAAAAAGTACTTTTCCTAGGAGTTTCAAGTCCTTTATAGGAAGGACTAGAGAATACTGTCAAGCTCACATTACAACTTTAGCTTAGAGATATGGAAGAATGATCGTGTCAAAAACTATTTTTCTTAACTTATGCTAGCATTTATCAGATGCCAGTCATGTGCCAGGCACTATACAAAGCACTAGACTTATAAAGGTGAATGAGATGAATTCTGTACATTCTAAGATAAAACTTAACCTTTTAGTTAAAAACCTTGGCTCCTTTTTCTAATTGTATAAAATTACTATATATTAATTGAAAGACCCATTTTAAAAAATCTGAAAGAACATAGCAAAAGCAATTTAATGGGGCATAAGAAAATGTAAATCAACTATGTGGTGCTCTTTAACCTGAAATGAGAGTCATGAGTTTAACAGTAATGGATATATGACTCATTAAGCTTCAAAGAGGTTGTAATTTTAAAAGGAACATGATATTTCAGTGACAGTTTAGAAAGCATTAAATTACTGCATTCAACCTTGTACTTCACAAATCTTTGAAAAGGGAACAACAAATATTTATAATGAAGTGACTTGCTCCATCTTTTCTATTTGTAACAACTTTTAATTGCCATTACGTTAGTGAATTAAATTGTATTGATTAAAGATTAAAGATTTAATTGTATTGATTAAAGATTAATTGTATTGATTAAAGATTTCAAAAAAAGACTTCAAGAAGAATCTGAAAGAGGCTGTTCTATTGAATATATTTAAAAACCTGTCTATTGTATTGCTCTTTGTTTTGGGTATTTAATATAAGAACTTGTTAATAACCATGAATTATATAAAAGGAAGTCTCTAACTGTGATACATGATAAGGTAAATTTGACAGCTAGTTAAATTTATTCAATGTGTAGGCTGAGAGTTTTAAAAAGTCCCCACATTCTTTACATCTCGAAACTGGGCTAGTGAACAAGCACAGGTATAAAATAAGGGGTGGGGGCTATTTGATCAATGGCAGTGCATGAGGTTCCAGCGGTGAGAGGTGGAAGGCCAAGGGAACAATTGGTAATGGGTTGTACAACAATAGCTCTCTGGTAATTCTGTGACAGCTGCGTCTGTGAACTACTGTTTATGTTTCTTTAAATAGCAGCATTATTGAAAGGAGGTTGGAATCTATACATCAACTCTACCATTTTACAGCTTTCTGAATATACTCAAGGATATAAAAGGTTAGTATAAAAGTATTAATGTACAGGGTCAAGATTAATGGCAGCAACTTCTTGTAATTGATATGATTAATTTCTTTTGATTTTTAAAAAATCATGGTAAAATATACATAACGTATTGTTAGGGTGGGGAACTCATGAGGAGCTCATGGCCTGGGCTGAGAAAGATTTCTTACCTAAAGATTAGGATAGAAAGTAGTAAAAAGTTTATTTTACTTTCTCAAGGAAGAAAGAGAGACAGAAGAAAATTGGCACAGCACTGCAAGAAGGAAGGTGGAAAGTGTCAGCAGCTGAGGGAAAGCTGCTCAGGATTTTAAAGGGTAAAAATGGCTTTTTTTTTTTCTTTGCTGCAGAGTGATAACAGGAGCAACTGAAGTGGGTATATCTGGTTTTTCCATTTTTTTTTTTTTTCTTTTCTCTGTAAGCTTGGCTTTATCAGAGTCCTTGAAATCTGGTTCTGGAGAGAGATAGGGGGGAGTTTGCACCCCTACTGTCTGCTTAGGGCTCCTCAAGGCTGTGAAAACCAAACTCTCAAATTAAATAATTTTAATCAATGAGTTGAGTTGAGTTCCAGGTGGTCCATCAAACAAAAGGACAGTGTGTTATGAATTTTTTCTTCAAAGGGGCAATTATGTGTTGGGAGTTTATTTCTCTTACTGTCTGTTTTATAGTTTATCTTTCTCTGTTAGCTTATTAGCAAGGCTGTCCTTCAATATTATCCATTATTTTAACCATTTATAAGTGTACAATTTAGTGGCAGTAAATATGTTTACAATATCTGATATTGTTAAATTTTGAAAATCAAAACTTTGTTACTGTAGCTTCCAAATCAAAACTTTATGCCCCCATCTACTGGCAAAAGGAGAAAATGGAACAACAATATTAAAAACCAAAACAAATAAAAACTGTGTGGAAGATTGAAGAATAAACAAAGTTGATTAAAATTCAGGTGAAGTTCTGTAACTTTTCTGTTATTCTATTGGTTTCATAAAGTCATAAAACACTATTCTAAGATCAGATACAGTGAAAAGCAATTACATTTTCTAGGTATAAAATGCTTTTTGAAATGAAATTTCTTCACTTTTATGACTAAGCTCTTGGTTAGAAAAATATTGCAATGATGCATTGGAAATATGATATGTTTAAGAGAAGATTTCATTGTTGTACTGAAACCTATGATAGAATTTTAAGTTTGGGACATAGAAGATACATTAGTGATCACCTAGTCTGATTTCTTAATTTTATAACAAAGGAAAATGAGGTTTTTAAGGATTTATCTTTATACCTATCCCTCTATCCATCTAGAATGTGCTTTGTTCCAGAAAGTATTATAAAGTGGTTTGCAAAGACATATAAAAGGTAGAATGACAACATAAATTTTAAGTAGGTGAATAAAGCAAGGAAAAAAAAAAGAGCCAGACCATAAAAAGAGTCAGGACTGAAACTAACTCAGAAAAGTACATCCTTAAATTTGATGGGCATAAGCCACAGATTGGACCTTAAATCATCTGCTGGTAAATGTATAGAAGAAAATCTGATTAGCTAAGCAATTCAATTACTCTAAAGATAAAACCACCAGTTGTTCAGAAGACGGACCACTGTGTACCACACAAGAAAGATATGTCTCCTGGGAGCCTTGCTTACTAAGGGAGCACATCTTCCAGATCAACATTTTCATAGACTTCGTTGCAGGAGATAGAGCAATAAATTTCTAGGGCTGTGATATCTCTCACTAGGAGCTGATTGCATCTCACCTGGGTGCAATTCAGTACAAAGCTTCTCCTAGAATGATCTGAACCCATTTCTCTCAGCTGGGACTCCCTGGGAGGACTCTGCTGTGTTGAGTCCCTAGCAGGCTAGTCTGTTTTACTCAGACATTGAGACTCCAACTTTGTTTTCATAGGTGGTTGAGAGAGCTATTGCGTATCAACATAGGATTCCCTGGAGCCCAGTTTTCATCAAAATCAGTGTTTCACAAACATTTTGGGAATTGTGAATCTTCTGGGATGCTTGTGAATACAGATTTCTGTGTTTCCTGTTTATTGATTCAGATTCCGGAAGGTGGGACTCAGGAATCTGCACATGATGCCAGGTGTGAGGAGGCACACTTTGAGAAATGCTAGACAATCTTTTCCTGGAAGGGATATTTGTCACTTGATCCTTTAAGAGTGGTACAGAAATGCTTCAACCAAAGTCTTAATAGGAGGATTCTTTTTGTTTTCTGCCTTTCTGTCTTCCTTCTTTTCCTCCTCTATTCCTGTACAGTTTAAATGATTGCTGGTTTCAGAGATGGATGAAAAATTATCTGATATGCTGACATTTTCTGATATTTTCTGATTTACACCAGACAAATCCACACCATTAGCAATTTTCTTAACATGTTGTTTTGCAATGTTATTGAGAAAATGGGCAAAGTTAAAGGTAAGGGATTTACTCTGGTACAAGGAGAAATCTGGCTTCACTGAGAGGAGGAGATATCATGCTTTCTGATTTTTTGTGGATCTATTTCTCTAGATCTCTATCTCCATTATAGAAAGAAGAAATACTAAGGAGAAATTGGTTGAGTAGTGTAGCGGAGACACAGACTCCTGGTGGCGAGGAATATTTTATCCTTGCCATTGTTTAGGATTGTTGACAATGGTGATAAAGGAAAGAAACCAATTTTAGTTGCTTTTCTGATTGTTTTAAAATTCCGTATAGATAATGTGTCCCCTTATTTCCAGCATCCAGGGTGGACAGCCCTGTTTCCTCCTTCTCATGGTACAATACTCATTTGTTTGTTTGTTTTTTGTTTTGTTTTATTTTTGAGACAGGGTCTAGCTCTATTGCCCAGGCTAGAGTGCAGTGGCATTATCATAGCTCACTACAACCTAAAATGCCCGAGCTCAAGTGAGCCTCTGTCTCAGTCTGCATAGCAGACTGGTAGATGCCACCATGCCTGGCTAATTTGTTGTTTTTTGTTTTGTTTTGTTTTGTTTTTTTATAGAGACAGGGTCTAGCTATGATGCTCAGGCTGGTCTTTAACTCCCTTGGCCTCAAATGATCTTCCTGCTTCAGCCTCCCAAAGTGCTAGGATTATATATGTGAGCCACCGTGCTCTGCCAGTACAATACTCTTGAGATATACTGTAAGGTATTCGGTTTTGAAGGTAGAGAGGGGCAGGGGGAGGAGTTGAGCAGGCATAGAAGGCTTTACTCTTTGCTACTCAGAGGATGGTCCTTGGACCAGCAGCATCTGGGCATCACCTGGCCTCATCCAAGATCTACTGAACTAGAATCTTCACTTTAGCAGGATAACCAGTTATTCTTGCATATTAAAGTTTGTGAAGTGACATTTTAGGATAGCACTTCTCAAAATTTTGTGGGTGTTGGAATCACCTGGAGGGGGGAGTGTTTGTTCAAACACAGAGATTGTGATTCAATAGGTGGGGTCAAGAATTTGCACTAGTAAGCTCCAGATTATGAATTGCAGTGCCATTATACACTTTTAATAATAAAGGTAGAGAACAATGCTTCTTTTTGAAAAAACAGAATTTATTTTTTAAAGCAGTTTTAGGTTTACAGAAAAATTGAGCAGAAAGTGTAGAGTTCTCATATACCCCCAGCTCACCCACACTCACAGCTTCCCCCGCTATCAGGATCCTGCCCCAGAGTGGTACCTTTGTCACAATTGATGAACCTATATTGACACATCATTATCACCCAAAGTCCACATTTACATTAGTGTACATTCATGGTGTTATGCATTTTGTGGGTTTTGACATGTCTAATATCATAGTATCACACAGAATAGTTTTACTGCCCTAAAAATCCTATATTTTGATTTCCATTAATGTAAATAGTGCTTCACGTATTTATTCGTCTTTCCCTCCACCATCTGGCAATCACTGATCTTTTCATTGTCTTCACAGTTTTGCCTTTTCCAGAGTGTCATATGGTTGGAATCATACAGTAGCCTTTTCAGGTTGGCTCCTTTCATTTTGTAATATGCATTTAAAGTTTCTCCATGTCTTTTCATGGCTTGATAGCTCATTTCTTTTGAGTGCTGAATAATATTCCAATGTCTGGATGTATTACAGTTTATCTACTCACCCACCAAAGGGCTTCTTGGTTGTTTCCAAGTTTTGGCAATTATGAATAAAGCTGCTATAAATATCCATGTGCAGGTTTTTGTGTAGACATAAGTTTTCAATTCCTTTGGGTATATACCAAGGAGCAGTTGTGGATTTACAATGGTAAGAGTATGTATATTTTTGCAAGAAACTGCTAAACTGTCTTAAAAAGGAGCTGTGTCATTTTGCATTCCCATCAGCAATGAATGAGACTTCCTGTTGCTCCATATCCTCACCAACATTTAGTATTGTCAATGATTTGGAGTTTGGCCACCCTATTAGGTGTTTTGTGGTACCTTGTTTTAATTTACAATTCCTTAACACTGTATGTTGAGCATCTTATGCTTATTTGCTTATTATTGGTATATCTTCTTTATATTTTGGTACTTTTGGCAAATTATAGTGATCTGCATATTTTCTTCTTCTATCAGATATGTCTTTTGCAAATATCTTTTCCCAGTCTGTGACTTGTCTTCCCATTCTCTTGAGACAATAGTGCTCATTAAATGGGGTACATAGAATCACCTGGAGTGTTCTAAAAGATGCTGATTCCCTGGGACCATCCCCAGACACTGTGAGAAATTCCTTAGCCACTCTGAACTACTTATTCTCTGTATACATTCAGTGGATCTTGTGCCTGGCCTGAGCTGAAGGGGCTAAGCTCTGATCTGCCTACTGTTTTTCCTATCTCATGAGTCCTGTCTGCCATGCTCAGGTGTTGCACACATGACTGATACACAAGACTTGCTCTGTTCCTGGGGGCTCCAGAGCCTACTCACACCTTAGAGGAAATGATACTTCTTGGTTAGTACAAGACTTTTCCCTACTTCTCTCTGTTATTAGAGACACTTGGGATAATGAATGAATTGTAAAGGACTGAGGGGGTCAAACCTGGGGTCATTCACAAATATTTTTATGGTTACCTATTTTGTGCAGGGCATCTTGGTAAGAGGCAGGAGCTTTAAAGAGCTTTAAGATGAGGTTCTGACCTTTAAGGAGCCTACAATTTATTTGGGTGTCTAGGGATTTTGGTCCCCACAAAGTCTCCCAAATACTAGCTATACCAAAATATCATTTTCTATTTTTAAACTTTTGCATGTGGCTAGTATAATATTTGAAAATACTTAAAAATTTCAAGTCTAAAATGGAGCACCAGCTATAAAACAGCTAAGAGCAAAGGTGCATTGATTGAAAGGTGGGGTGTACCTGGAGCCTCATCTGCCTAGTCTCATCTTTGCTCAACAGTGGTGTCTGAGGCATCTTATCAGCATCTACTCCAAGGAACACATTTAAAAAGCTCATTGCTCCTCCTTCTTTGAGGACCCAGGCATTTGACTCATTGTCTTCCTCCCCACATAATCTTGCAAACGTAGGAGATACCTGAGTGTCCACATGGGCAGTCTGTCCATTATCTGGCCTCTTAGATGTCTTCAACTGCAGTGTGATGTGCCACCTAATCCACTTCATCCTTTTATTTTAGTGATCACACTGGAACTGCTTGCCTTCTGAAGTTCAAAAGAGGAAGGAGTGGGGAGAGTATTCTTTTTCTGCTTCTGTTAAGGTGGAAGGGACGCTCTCACCACTCCCTCCAGTAGAATAAAACTCCTGGTTTCTGTTCCTGCACTTGCTCCTTTCAGGAAAGAAGAATGACTTTTCTGACTAGTAAATTTTGGAAGAGGATCTAAGCATGCTTAGATGCTCCTTCTAGGTCTTATTTGGACCTCTTGTAGCCAGGATTGTAAAAACTTGTCACGGAGAGTGGAGTGGAGCTCTGGCAGCTGCTCTCTTACTGTTTCTTCACATCCAGGAACTTCTGCCAGCTGTTAGCCTGTCCCTGGACAGTCAAGTTTCCCTGAACCCTTTCATTACCTACATTTTGTGCTTCCCATTCACTTCCCCGGAGAATCCTAGTGTTCGCTCCTAGAAGATCTGTTCGAAATGTGAGAATCTGCTTAGCATTCTGGTTCCTCTCTGTGGAGGAGACACATACCACTTGTGTCTAGTCGGCCATCTTGATCCCTCAATTTGATTTTTCTGCAATGATATTTGATCATTTGAATATGGCTATCCTTAAAATTTGAGCTTAAACAGTTAAACTCATTAAGGAGAAAGGGAAGTGCACATTTTGTTATTTTAGGACATATTTCACTAAGGCTGACATGTTAAAATTAATGAATAAAATTTTATCTAACTATATAAAATGAATTGGCATCTTTACCTTGATCTCTTATTTACCTTACTACTTCCTGAGTTTGAGCTTTGGGGAACTTCACAACATGAATACTTTTGGTGTTTTGTTGTTAATGGCTTCCAAAATTTTATTGGAGAAAAATGCCAGATAATAAATTGCATTGTTTCTCTTGATAATTTATGTTAAGCAATTTATATTTTTGGTTTCTTATGATATCTAGACTATAAGGTTTCCTGAAGAAAAACTGAGGGAGAAATAAACCATTAACTTTAATGGTATGTGGAGATATTTGAGAAAATTAACTTCAGTGGTAAAAAGTTTCTTGTCTCCTTCAGCTTCCACAGTGAATCTAAGCCTGAATTTGGAGGCTGAGTTGAGCTAAATGCTCAGTTAGGACCACTCTCATTTAGTGAGATGGGTTTCAGAGCTCAGGGCTGCCTCTGTGAAGGCTCAGCGAGAGTTAGTAGGCTCACAATTAGAGGCAAGCTTACAGGTGCTCCATTGCTGAAGGAAGAAATTACAGTGGAATTGAAATACCATATTTTCCCATATGTATCCAAAGGGAACATTCTAAGGGAAAAAAAGGAAAATCTAGGGGCTGAGTGGGTTATGCTTTTTGAGTGTGCTCCAGTAGAAACATCATGATGTAATAGTATATTAATTTAATGACCAAATAAATATAGGAACCAAACATAGAAACTGTAATTAAATATACTCTGGAGACCATAAATATGTACGTGGTACTACTTTTTAATGTGTAATGAGAATTAAACATTTTAGGCAATAAAAGCAGGGAAAAGAGCCTTTGGGCAGATGCTGTATTCTAAGAATCCAAATTGCCTTTTATTAAAAAATATTTCTCAAAGCAAATCTCCTTATGTATTTTCCACTGAGAGCTTTTCCTTCTATTTGCCTTGCCTTGGATGCTGTTGAGTTTTCATGTTTTTATCCTTCTCGTCTTTTCACTCATGTTTTTATACCAGCCTCTTTGTATCCTCCTGGACTTAACAGCTCCCCCCATTGTGCCATCTGTTGCCTCCTACTTGAGTCAACAGTGGGAACAGATGAGACTTCTGCATTCAAAATAATAGCACATTCAGGGGCATGTCTTCAATCTCATTCTTTTTCAGATATAACAGATTACTATCAGCCACATGTTTCTGATGAGACAGTGTTACCCTAATAATATTAAAAGAGAAATAGTGTACAGCTGTTGGTTATTGACTTTAAATATCTTTTGCATACTTATTATTTTGCATAATTAAAGAGCTGAATTATCAATATTCTTATATAGGTAACTAAGCATCCATATGAGTTTGGAAACATTTTGATGATAAATGAGAAATGACACAAACTGTTGTGTTGTAACGCTGCACACTTTCTTCAAAGCCACACAATTTTAGTTTCTAATCATATCACAAATATGAGTAGCAAAAGAAAAATTGTGCACATTATAAGCTGAGGTATCCTGTTTTAATTTTATGCCATTGATTTTTTAGGCCAATTCAAGGGAAAAAAATGCCCAAACATATTTATAGGGTAGCTTGTTTATTTAAATCAGAGTAATTTAATGTGTTGCAACTATATGTCAAGAGCCACATTACAATTCAATAAAACAACTCATAAATCACAAAGGAGGTACCAAGAATAAAGGAACAGTGGAGGAAATCTTAAGAGACATTGTAATAGCATAATTGGCAGTACAAATTGTTGGGTACTGAACAAACCAGAAAGATCCAGCTTTTGCCAACAATAATGGAGAAGGAAAATACTTTCCATGGTAAATCCAAGTGCAGGGAGTATGACTGTATAGCTACTAAAGAGCCCACAGAGACAGATTAAAAGAAAACACGCTTTATACCTTGTTTATCAAATTATAGAGGTAGTTTACAAAGATTTATATTATTTAAAAGTTACTTAAATGAATACAGGCTAGTAGGCATGATTTTTATTTCAAATTTTGATTCACCGTTTATGACAATGATTAAGGTAAATTATTTTTAATTTGTATACTTTAAAGAACTTCACAAAGTTAGCATCATTTTCAAATATTCATTTGAAATAGTTTATCTGTGTTTTAAGGTGGCATATTAGTCAGCTTTTGCTGTGGTAACAAACAACTACAATATTTCAATAGCTCATAAGAACAAACATATTTCTAACTCATATTGCAAGATAGCTGCAATCTTGCAGCTGTCTTGGCTGGACTCAGCTGGGCTTATCTCCATGTATCTTCTCTGTCCAGGGCCCAGACTGAAGGAGCATTTTCTACCTGGGTCTTGTTATTCTATGGCAGTGGGCAGAACTGAGAGACAGGCAGAGTCTAATCATGTTAGCACAATTTATGCTTCTGCTAGAAGGTGGCCTAAGTCACGTCTGCTCACATTCTGTTGGCCAAAACAAGTCACAAGCCCAAGCCCAAAGTAAGTGGGGTTGGAATTACATTCTTCCAAATGCATACTGAGAAGAATTGCAAAAATGGGAAGGAAATGAAAAAGCAAGAACAAATGATGCAATCTAACAAAGTTGGTAAAAGGCAGGTCTTCAGTTAATACCTCGGAAAAATCTCTCTAGTAAAAACCTCTGTCAAATATCATTGATAATATTCTTATGGGATAATCTACAGTTTATTTTAAGTCCTTATTGTCCACTTGCCTAATGAAGCATTTGATAAGAGTTGATAATTTCTTTCTTGAAACTTTCTCTTCTTTTTGCTTCAATAGTAGTTTTCCTGTTTCTTTTCTTACCTTTCTAAAGACTGCTATATGCCTTCTCAAATTATCTTTCTTCCTGGAGTCCTGAAAGTAAGAATTTCCGAATGTTTCTTTCATTGGCTTCTTATTGCTAAGCAATCCCAATTGCAGTACCATGATTTCAATGATCTATTCAATGTGGAAACAACTCAAATGAACTTTTCCAGTCCTGACCTCCAAATTGCACTTTCACCTGCCTTCTGGGATCTCCATCTGAATGGGTTTTGGCAGCTTACATTCCATATTGTCCCTAGAAGCTCATCATCTTTCCATCTTGATGTGTCCCTTCTGATGTCTCTATTACAGATGGCAGCATCACTTTTTAGGTCATTCTGACTCAGAACTATGAGTTGTATTTGACTCTTCCGTCTTTCCAACATCCAACCAATGGATGTTAAATCATAGGATATTTCTACAACACAATGTTTCCAATAAGTATCTATGGATTTCTTTCCACCATTGTCATCCTGGTTTATTTCTTCCTTACCTCCCACCCACTTAAAGCAGTAGTCTCCTTTATTGTTCTCCCTCCTCTAGCTTCTTATTTGTCCCCAGATCAGAGCTGATAAAACTTTCTGGTTACCCACTGGGTCAAAATCAATCACAAATTTTCTCTGATGTGCAAGACTTTTCACAATATGTTTCTAACTCAACTTTTCAAAGTTATTTTCTAAAAGTTAATGTTAACTGATGCTTCTGCCAAAATAAGTAATTTAATATTTCTTGAACACATCCAAAATTTCCCACTTAACTTGTCTTTTTTGTCACTTTTTTTCTTGTCTGGAATGTACCTCTTACCTAAACTTTTGTTCAGATGCTACCTGTACTTTTTAAAATTCAGTCTCATAAGATACCTCTTCCAAGAACTTTATCCATTAGCACTTGGTTTGCATACCTTTTATGCATAGATTTCTTTTGTGTTTCAGTTATTTGTAAAATTATTTATTTGACAAGGACTATAATCTTTTTGGAAACCAAGACTGGATATTAATTATGTTTGTAATTCCCTGTAGCATCTAACCCAGAACTTGTAAATTTATAATATTGTTTAAGGGGCTTGAACTCAGGAGTCAAATTCTTTGGCACATGGTAAGCACCTCATAAATGTTAATTATAACTAGCTTTTGTTATTAATATTCAATAAATGCTGGTAGAATGTGGTCACATTTACTTGAAAACAGTTTCACATTATTTTCTACCTTGTTTATAAAGTGAGTAGTAAATGAGAAGAAACAAATTGTACACTGAGATCATTAACAAATGATTTATTTTCCTATTTGTAATGGACATTGATTATAAGCTTTTAAAAAAGCGGGTGGTAAGATCCATTCTCTGTGCAGAGTTAATTTCTATATAGGATGTTTAGACTTAGTCTATGCAGGAAAGAAATTTCCTGAAATAAATTAATTTTCTCTGCAACCTGCAAAAGATCATTAAAATAACTATAAATCTCTCTAGAAGATAAATATAATAAATATTTATTAATATTTATTAATAAAATATAAAGAAATAAAAATAAGTAAAGTCCTTTTCACCTATGACTTGCTCAACAGCTCAAATTACCTCAGTTATTATTCTTTTTGAATAAATAGTTATCTATCACATAATTCCCTTGTTTCATGATGAATTTAGAGAGTTATGCAAAAACAGGTCACAGACAGGCAGTAGGTAGGTGGGAGAGTGTGGGCTGATCCACTATTAACTTCAGTTTTTAAAATATCAACTCTAAATTTTAGTGTTATTAAATAATGACTATATGTCATGAGTTTTGAAAATGTTAATATCTCAGAGCCATCACACTAAGTTAACACAATTGGAAAGTAGGAAAAGAGTATTGGTGTCAGAAAAAGTAAGTGATAATGTGGTCTTCAAGATTCATAAATCATTAGACCCCGATGTGTTTCATTAAATTTAAGCTTTTCTGGAAGAAATGTAAATATTTTTAAGTCCCCCACTGGGATTTCTTGCTATTAAACTTTAAAATGTTTTTGTTGTTACTGTCAGAAATAAAAGTCACACTTTTGTTTCTCTTCTTTGATCACCTGGTGTTTGAAGATTACTACAAAGCATTGAAAGTTCACACCAAATTCTTATTTCTCGGACCTCTAAATAACATTTACCTAAGTTTTACATGTAAATATCTTCTCCATGTAATGAGATTTTAAACTGTCTGAAAGACAGAGATCTTGTCTTAATCTTTCTTAAAATAAATATGCAAATTAACTAAAACAGGGATGCTTAAGTGGTTAACTGTTCACCTTTACCTCACTTGTAAAAACAATACATATTCAGGTCTTAGAAACCAGATATTTTTGCCTGTTCATATTATAAAAGAGGCCAAAAATGTAAATTTAAAATCACCGTACAAGTATAAAATATTAAGTGTACATAATAATTCAGCCCAGTTAGTGACCAGGCATGTGCCTATTTTGAAGTTATTTCACTGAAGTCTTGAATTTCTTATCTATAAATAAGAGGTGAGGACTAGGTAGTCTTTTAGGTTTCAAATTCTAAATATCTTTAAATCCCAAACCAAAATTATTTTATGAATAAGACCCATAGATGGCAGTACCATATAATAAAAACAATGAAAAGAAAAATGATGGTTTTTGAACTTGTCAAGATTAGCAAAAAATACAAAATTAAAACTCATTTATTATACTATGGGGTTTCAAATGGGAAATAAGAAAGCAAAAGCAAAATGGCCATCATCAGAGTCACTTAATTGATTTTGTTTTATAACATTCTAGTTACATGAAATACTAGCTGCATAAGATAAAGATGGGAGAAAAACTAAAGTCTGCTTATTTCTATATAATCAATACATCAAAAAGAAAAAAAATTATGAGGTTTCTAAGGAGATTATTAGAAATTCCAACTCTGGTACCAAAAATTGGATTTTGAAAAAGCCATTAGAAATAATACACCTACTGAATGTGAAGTAAAACAACAACAACAACAAAAAGCTTAAATTGAAATGACATTTAACTTTGCAGTAAATGCTCATTACATTAGGAAAATTTACAGGTAGAAATATGCACTCAAACTCATAAAAATCTGTATTGTAGGATATTTTGAAATTAACATTACTTCTAAAAGGCATGTAGTATCTTAACCTAAGTTAGCAAAATATTTTCTCATGGAGGCAAGAACAATTACTGGCTTTAACAAAATGACAGGGATTTTCTCTACAACATTTTTCATCTATCCATTGTACAGTAGATGATTTGAGGGAGTTTGAAGATGTAGGTATAATATGACCATGAAGAAAGAGATTCTCAAAGTCACAGTTCAAGCCACCATTTGTCCTAATTATTGTGAATTTGGAATTAATAAAATTAAAATGTTATTAATAAATTTTTTGAAAGCTATATTTGAATATACTATTAATATATTCCAATACATGTAAAATCAGTACATGTAAAATCAGGAACAGTTTTTACTTTTCAAAGCACTTTATAAAGAACATTCTCACATTATAAAATTATCATCACCATGATGAAACCAGACAAATAGCCAAGAAACAGTTACAAACATGAATTGTACAACCCAGATATTTAAAATTACTGGCCAGGGATAGTGGTTAATGTTTTCCTATGAAATACTTGAAGGCACTGCAGAAACAAGGGAAAACTCCATTCAACTTTACAAAACTGATAATGTTATGATGTAAGGAAAACAGGTCACATATCTCAACAGCAAAATAAGTAAAGAAAGTAGCTATTATCCATGCAATTCACATACATATGGGTGCAGAAGGACATTCAGCAGGCATTCTTTCAGCACAAATTGTTCCTCTGTGTCAGGAGAGATGTGAAAATTTTATGTAGGACAGTGGCATTGGTCTCCAGTCACTTACATCCCCGTTGTGGAGGCACAAACGTACACTTTGAAGTGGCTGATACAAGGACACAGTGGAGCAATCAGAGTGGAGTTTCCTGGAGGTGATGGGTTCTGAGTGTCACTCACAATGGCAGGGAAAACAAGAAGTGGGAGTCTAAAGAGACAGCAGGGGCAGAGCCAATGTTCCCCCATTTAAACACAGGATAACTTTTGTAGCCTTTTTTCTAATATGAGCTTGGCAGGGGACACCTTCAAAGGCTTTATCCCTTCCAAGCCTACTTATTCAAATCCTCCCATTCTTGGTTGCTGGCTGTTGCCTGCGATCTGGTTCTTGCCCTCCGCCAGCTCCTTGGTGTGGTTACTTAGACCTCACTCTGACCACTGCCTCGCCAGACCCCTTCCACTCCCACTGTCTGGCTCCCTCCACCCAAGACAGTCAGGGGGCAAGCACTGTGTGTGTGTATGTGTGTGTGTGTGTGTGTGTGTGTGAGAGAGAGAGAGAGAGAGAGAGAGAGAGAGAGAGAGAGAAACAAAAAGATTTGCTTAATTAAGAGACCAATACTAAAATCAATCAGGGCTGTGAGGTAAGAGTAGAGTAAAGCTAGACAGGTGTTTGAGGGACAAGAAAAGCCATCTTCATTTGATGTGTTAGAAAATGTGTAGAATCTGAATGATGCAGAGCAGAAAAGTGAAGTAATGAATATAATTTAATCACAATGTTTTTTATATATTATATAGATTTAATGCATATATACATATACATATATATATATATATATGCAATGTTATTTGTGTATTATCTGAAAGTAGCACTCTGGTTAGGAAAGTTTTGTCATTTGGATCAGACTGTAAGCCTCTTGAAGGCAGGGGTTCTTCTTTATACTCTCTGGGTCTCCTAGGAAGCCTGTGCTCCTAATTACTCAGTAAACATTGGGCAATTGACAATGAGGTAGTTAAGTCTTTTACTTTGGAATCTTTTTGTCTCCCATGAAATATTGTACATTACCTTTCCCATTTTATTTTCTGTTTTTCTCTGTAAGAAACTGAAAGAATGAATAACTTCAGACAAAAAGATTAAGCAGAGCTTACCTAATGCTTTTTCTCTGTAAGCATTAATAGTTTAAATTTTTAAAATTAAAATTGATAAGACATATACTCCCCCTATTTGAGGTAGGCCTTTCCTGTATAACTGTGATAAGATTTTACTTTATTCATTACCTTTTTCATTTTTTGTTTTTTTCCTTACATTTTAATGTACTATGTACTTTGGAGCACTCCAATTCTGACTGGGGAAGTGAGCTTGCCTGAGATTGCATTTACTTAATTTAAATCAGGCATATAAAATGTCTTGATTTTTTCAAACTCACATGAAAAAACATAATAGAGAAACACCTTAATCAAGAGGAGGTGGTAATAAAAATTCATATTAAAAATTTGCAAATGACTGCATTACGTTTAATTTTTTGTATTATAGGAAGCTTTACATGTAAAAATAAAAACAGTGGCATGTTTTGATTTTAGCACAGTGTAATGTACTTTCAGCATTTTATTTCATCTTATTAAGGAGCTAATCTGACCTTAGGAGAACCTCTCTATTGTCATATAATAGCTATTACAGGGATATGAATTCTACTTTCATTTTCCTCTGAATCATTACTTTTTATTATAGTTGATATTTAGATTTCATAATACAAATTCAAATGTTACCACAAAATCAGGTAGAATAGCAGTAGTTAAAAAATAATTCAACTTTACTTTTGAAGACTTATTCTTTGTCTTATTCTTTAATTTTGCAGAAATTTCCCTCTGTTTTTTCAAATTCAAAAGTTTCTTAAAATGGCTTGTGTTAAAGAGACTTAGTTGATGCAAACAATTATGATGTAGGAATATCTAAAGTTCTAAAATTAACTATCATCAAGATAAAGGAGAGTAAAATAATTTTATTTGAATGTAGTCACTCTTGTCTCATTTCTTCTTCATTTTCTACTCTTTTCTTCCCATGGTGCTTAGCACAGTGGTTACACATAGTAGGTGCCAGAAATGTTTAGCAAATAAATACACATGAAGTTAAACCCAAAGTCAACCTTATTCTTCTTGTGTCATTTATTGTTGCACTTTTCAGAACAAAACTTGATGTGTGACAGTAAGGTAAGAAGAGAGTATATGTGATCATTATCAGCCACTCTGAGAACTAGGGTTCATCTTTCTATTCCTGAAAGCTTTGCTAAAGTGAAACATGGGTGGATCCTTCAGGATCCCAGATGTCCAAACAGGTACGAAGGAGGGCGGGATTCAAATCATGGCGGGACAGAAAGAATGAATAAACAAGAGGAGGTTGGGATATAAGATGGTAAACATTTTTTTCCATATGCTTACTTTCATATTTATCCCATATAACCTACCTTTTTGTTGAGTTCTATGGTTTTTATTTTTCTTGATCTACTACCTATTTCTCTTTTCCTGTTTTGAGAAGCAAAATCTCTAAAAATATTTCCATGCCATGCCCAATTTATCTTTTTCCATTCTTTCATCCACTTCTCCACTTCAAACAGGCTTTTATTCTCACCACTCTCATGAAGCAGATTTGTGACCTTCGTGCTGACAGCACCAGTGGTCACCTCTCAGTCTTTATCTTCCTTGACTTCTCAGTGGTACTTGACATAGGGCATTACTTCTTTATTTTGAAACTCTTCTTACATTTGATTTTCAGGAGTCTACTTTTTTCACACTTTCTTCCTACTTCTCTAGGTACTGTCAATTTAATTCTCCCTTGCTAAATTCCTCATGTTCATTCCACACCTTTCAAAGCTGAAGCACCCCAGAGTTCAGTCTTCAGACTTCTCAATTTCTCCAACTGCACTCATTCCCATGATGATTCCCTCCAATCTATTGCTTTAAATGCCATAGGTATATTGATCACACCTAAATTTATATTTCCAATCCTGACCTCTTTCCTGAATCTCTGGACTCAGATAACCAACTATGTATTCAATATATCTACTTGGATGTCTGATTAGCCATCCCAAGCTTAACATGCTCAAAATAGCGCTTGAATTTTCCTTCCAATCCTGTTATTTCCTTGTATTCCCCATCTTGATAAATGGCAAATTCGTTCTTCCATTTTCCCTGATCAAAAATCTTAGAGTCCTTTTTGACTCCTTTCTTTTTCTCATACCCTCACACCAAACTAGACTCTATCAGACTAGCTCTTTCAGATGAGCAAAATGATCACTTCTTACTACCTCTTCTACTCTCACTCTGGTCTGGCCATCATGTAGCAGTCATGGAGCTCCTTTTAAAATGTCAGTCAGATTATGTTACTCTTTTGGTCAAAACTTCCATCTCCTGCAGAATAAAACCTACAGCTCTAACAGGGGATTTTGAGCCTCTCTGAGATCTCATTCTCTATGTCCTCTCTGACCTGGTGGCCTACATGCTGCCCCTCACTCACTGTACTTCAGCCACTCTGGTTTTCTTGCTATTGCTAAAAATGCCAGGTGTGTTCCCATCTCAGAGCCTTTGAACTTTGTTCTTTCTGTTCCTTTCTGCAGGATTCTCTTCCCTCAGACACCTGCGTGGCTTGCTTCAATGCTTCATTTAGGTCTCTCCCCCAACATAAAATAACATTCTTTTGCTTTTCTTTTCTCCCTCTGTGCCTCTTATTTCACCAGATTGAATTTATTTATTTATTCATTCATCATCTCTTTCTGGGAAACAACTAGGAAACACATGACATGAGGATAGAGACTTGGTCTCTTTTCTTCACTGTTGTATAGATGGTGGCTGGAACAGTGCTTGGCATATAATATTAGTGTTTATTAGTATTCAGTAATATTTATTGAATATATTAATTTAAAAGGGGTTTGAGACACAGATGAATGAACAATTACACAGAGGGAGTAAACACATAGAGCAAAGTACTATTATAAGTGGATTTCATAAAATATAAAAACACACTCACAGAAGCCATCAAGCTATAAATATCACTTCATTACAAATAAGAAAAAATGGTCTGCTGCCAGCCTCCAGTGCCTTGCTACCTTCTCACTTAGTCATCACCTCTCTTTTGTTTGACCTCCTTCACCACTTGGGCCTTCTCTGCATTTTTCTTTAGGTGCATACCAAGAGATGAAAATTAAAAATAAAATCCTACTTTCTACTTTCTAGATTTCTTAATATAATCTATCCCATCTAAATATTTTGTTGCCCTCTTAACTTTGGCAAGTGTCCTGTTTTATTTGAATATAACCATAAAATAAGCCTAGAAGCAGTTAATTTAATTTTTTTTATTTAATTATTACTCACTTGACTTTAAGAAGTACCAGAAAGGCAGCACAGTTACACAAAACTTAGCCATATAACATAAATATGAGAGTAAGGAATGAACAGAACCATGATTGAGACTTTGTTACAAAAGCATGCCATAGAGCAGGGTCAACAAACTACAGCTATGGACTAAACCAAGCCTCCTGCTTGTTTTTGTAAATAAAGTTTTATTGGAACACAGTCACATCCATTCATTTGTGCAGTCTTTGGCTGCTTTCACACTGCAATGGCAGAATTGAGTAGTTGTGATAGAGTTAGAATAACTCACAAAGATAAAAATACAGTATTTACTATATAGTCCTTTACCAAAAAGTTTGCTAACTCCTGCTATAGAGTCCTATATGCTTGCCATGGGTGAATCCCAAATTTGCTTCTAACCTTTCTAGTTGCTAATGCAGATCAGCTTTCCAGCTGAAGAACAATTGTTCCTAACATTGAGGACCAGAAAGAAATTTCTTCTGAGGATCCTCGTCAGAAGAACTTTAAATAATGTAACAATATCCTTTATAAGATCCTCCGCCTAAATATGATGAATGACAAATTCTGTTAGGATATTTCTTAAATATCTCTTCACATACATAGGCTGATGTTTTCATGCTGAAGTCTAGTTTTCTCATTGGAGGAAATATTTTGGGGAATCACAGCTTGTGATCTCTTGCATAAGCATCTCCATTCCAATGTTATGAACATTCCTTTTGATTCTTCTTTCATATCTAGTGTCTTATTAACGTTTTGTACTCTTAAATTTTGTCTGATTGTGGGCAAATTACTTCCTTGATCCATTTGGAAAAGGGTAAAAACTATATTATGAGCAGTGCAAACTACATTTTCAATGGCATGGAGGGATTGAAGGGAATGGCATGTTTGTGGATTGTCAAAATTTGGGTATGTATAGTAGCAGATGGCCTGAGATGGGGTTGGTGACAAAATAAGTTGGAATTAGATTATAAAGGATCACGATAAGCAATTTGGGCTTTATCAGTCAGCAGTGGGGTCCCCACTAGGATTTTCAAAGTCATTGCTGATTTCACTTTTAGCTATATGTTGAAGAAAATACAGTTATTTAAAAACCAAAGAATGAGGCCACCATGTTTTGTCTTTACCAAAAGCCACTCAAAACAGATGTTCTTTCCTACCATGATTTCATAGGGGTCTAATTAATTGCTTCTAGTAGGTTCTTCAGCATTCCACTCACCTCTAGACTTTTCACATGATCTTTTTAGAGTTCATGGCTGTCCTCTCTCAAGGTCAAAGCTGTCCTGATTCCTCCCAGTACCCCTTTCCTGCAGTGTTTTCAGCACAAACACATGCTCTGTCTGTCAGGTACAGTGTAAAAATGACTTTGCTGGAAGGCGTGGAGATTTCTGGGCATGAGCCACACACAGAGTGAGCATTACAAGCAGATGGCCTCATTACTAGCTTCGGCACGAGCCAGACAGAAACAGTGCTGGGGCTTTTCCTGGATGAGACAGTGACAGGCCTCCTATCTTCAGCTCTGTACCCTGGTCTGAGGTCCTCTCCTTAGGTTCAGTTCAAAACAACTCTCTTTGGAGCCTCCATTTCATACTTTTTCCTTGCTTAGATGTCACCCAGCATGATAAAAAAAAATATAAATAAAATCTCTCCTCTAGTTTCTTTTTCTATGCCTGGACAGTTTTACTTACTGGTGTTTTTCACTCTGACGTACCCAAATTCCCTTAAGTTCTTTCTCAGTTCTTCAATCTTAGTCAGCCAGCCTGTCTCCTGATTTTCAGTTTTCTTAAGTGTCTTTCTGCCATCACCATCCCTGGATTGCACTCTGATCATGTGAGCTTTTCTCAGTCTAACTTTCCGTTGCCTGTCAAACTGTTCTAAAATTAGTATTCCAACACCTCTCCTTTTCTACAGAAAAAAACCTGGCTATAAGACAATTCACAATAAAGCCAGGGTAGGGTGGGGGGTAAGAATATTTTTACACATTACTGTTTAAGAGTGTGAGCTGATGGGGATTAAAAAAGAAAAAAAAATGAGGGACAAATGTAAGCCTAACTTGCTAATTCATACTCCTTCAAACTCCCCATTTTTAAGTTTGGTCAGCTCAGCAGACTTTCCTACTTGTCTCAGTAGAGAAAAGACAAACACCCCTGTCTAGTTTTCCTGACTCCTTATGGTGTGGATAGGAGAAGTTAATTTCCCAATTTTTGTCTTTTAATTGAGTGTTACTCTTACAGTTTACATTATGTGTCCTTACATATATTTTAAGCTTAACGAAAGCAGAGGCAATGCATTTACTTTTCTGTATCTCTCACAACATGGAACACAGAGCTATGAACATCTCTTGCTTCTATTTTCCTCTGTGCTAACTTCACTCTCAGATTCTTGGTGGGGATAAGGTGGTTGCTAGTTGCTTTCCTCTTATATCTTCCCAAATTTAAATCCAATAGAATAGCTACAACTCCCTAAATAGTTCAAACAAAATATCTGGACCCAACAATCATATTCCTTAATTGAATCACGTATATCCTTGAAGAATTACTGTAGCCAGAGGGATAAAAAAAAATGGCCCGACTGATGGAAGAAAGGGTCCAGGAGCTGGACCTAGTCACTTCTACTTGAAACACCCAGACTTTTTTTTAGTAGGAGAGGGGTGGTCCTCAAAGGAAAGTTGAGTTTCTATTTCTAGAAGATGGGTAAATGGATGATAGCTATCTAACACTATAATATTCACTACAATGTCCTTATTAAGAATGATTATAAGGGTACTACTCTGCTATTACAGCTTCTATGAACCTTGAGCAACAAATACTGCCTGGCTCTTTGAGAGTTAGAAGTTTCCCAAGAGTGGTTCAGGACAGATGTGATGAGAGTTTGGAAGCCAGTAGAGGTAATGTAAAGGCCACACGTCATTGCTAAAAAAGATAGTTTTCTGAGGATCATAGGAGACCTCCTATTGCTTACATAATAAAGTACAACGTCTCAGCATGACATAAAATCCTTTACAACTGGACTGCAGTTTACTTCTCTTTCATCTTCTGCCAACATCTATTGTACCCTCTAAATCCAACCCAATAGTTTGTTATCAGTCCCTAAACATGTTATCTGTTTCAAGTCAGGGATTTTCTTTTCCCATTGTTGTCCTTTATTTTTTAAGATGAACTTTAAATTAAAGAACACACAGGGAAAATGATTTTTTTAAAACTCTTGTTTCATTCTTGGAGTGCTCTTTTCAAACTGGAACATTTCTATTATTCATTAGGATCAAGCTCAAATGTTATTACTTGTGTAAAGGTCTCAGGGAGAGTTAATCACGTCTGTATTGAATGCCTGGGTGGATGGTGATAGTATTAAGCTAAGGAATGATGACAGAAGGAGAAACTAGTTTGGCTATGGGGAAGTTGGGGAGGATAATGAGTTCCATTTTTTGCGAGTGAGTCTTAAGTACCTGTCTAGAGATGCCTGGTAGCTATTTAGCTGCACTGGATCTAGATACTCAGTAGTGGACTGGCATGAAGATGCTGATCTGCATGTTGCCACATAAAGGTGGAAGATAATATTCCTCCATGAGAAAATTATCAAGGATAGAACCTTAGAGACTACAGCATTTAAGAGGACTGAGACAGAGAATTCAGTCCTGATGGGTGAGAATAAATGGATAGGTACGAAGTGACCAAGATAAGTTAGTGTCAGTAGTTAAATGGTGACCAAAGACATAAAGGGTTTGGAGGAGGGAGTGATTGGTGTTAATTTCTGGAAGCAGCTCAAGGATGATAAAGATCAATAAATGACCAGTGGCTTTGGCCAATAGGAAGTCATGGATGATGGTTTATGGAGAGTTGGAAAGAAACTTTAGCACTACAGAGGGGACTGTAGAAGGAATGCTCGCTCCCTTGGATAAAATGGTGCTAAAAGGCATTCCTCCTGAGCACCTTGTGATGGGAACTAGAGTTATAAAATCTTTTCCAGTGTAGATAAGAGAACTGAAGTTATAGCCTTGACTCTCTATCCTGCATTTGGTGCAGGACATTCATTGCAGCATCATAATGGCTTTTTTCCCAGCACATTTCCTTTGAAGAGAGAACTCCTTTCTGTGAATATAATAATGGAAAAATATAACTTCTTAAAAATAACATCAATAATTCTTTGGGGATAAAGCTGACCAAATACATTATTACATCCTACCATATAACACAAAAATGAAGTCCACTGATCTGGATAGAAAGGAGAAATTATTACCTTGTTTCCTCTAAACAAATGTTATTCTTTATTATATCCTCAGGACATCTATTTTTCAAGCACAAACAATGTTGACTTTGTAGTCACTAAATTGCTCATTGCTGGTTCCCTGGTGAGAAGAAAGTAATAAACGTATAAAGAAAAAAAGTACCAGAATATGTGAGTTCTTCCATATTCAGTATTGGCATGTTAAAACCTCCAGATTAAACCTGTGGTAGTCAGAATTTCTGGGATTGCAGAGTTATGGTTTGTCTGAAATGCTCTCAAAGGCATCAAGAGATTTATTTTGTTGTTGTTGCCCTACTTGGGTCCAGTCTTTCAGTCCTGTAGGTTTGGACATTCAATCGTTAACTTATTCAGGGGAATTCAAGCCATGAGAAGAAAGTACATAAAGGATCTATTTCAAATCCATGAACCTAAATTTTAGCAAAATAAATAATTGATGTTAAGATATATATCTTCCCAAAAGCCTATGTGGGAAATTAAAGCAAAAGTCAGAAAGCTGCCTGAAGGGTGTATGGAATCAGAATGATACCTAAGTAATTTTGTCTACTAATCTATTTCCTGGTCCAGCCAATTAAGCAGACATATTACACATTTTCCCTTATTACTTTTGGCTTTTAGGCCTTTTTAAAACTCTGATTAATGTTATGAGGTCTCTCTCTTCAGTCCAAGGCACATGCACACTGGCTTTTCCACATATTTCAGCAGTTCCAGAGACTCCTAGAAACCCACACTTGAAATTTCAAGTCAAAGACCCCAAGTTAGGGATGCACAGTCTAGAGACTTCTTTTTCAATTCATAAAAAAATCTTTTCAGTTATTGCACCAATATTTACATTAAGCTACCCTTGCTTTCTTTGGGGCCAAGAAATTCTAGTGCTTTGTGGCTTCTCATTCATTACCCAATTGACTCAAACAAGGAGGTTGGTGCACAGGTAAAGTCCTGAAATTCTGCCTATTTGGTAGAATCAACAGAAATTCCTCCCACTACTTTTTTTCATCTTGAAGAGGTTCTGAGACAAAAGAATTATTAGAGTTAATATCATTCCCCAGGCAACATAAATAACAACATTAAAAGTTAGTGTGCATCTTTCATGAGGTCTCAAATTCCCTCTTAAAATTCTGTTCCACACTTAATCCTGGACTGTGCCTAAAGTGTGGGCAGTTGAAGGGATTGCATGTCAAGCATACTTTCCTCTGTTGGCAGGAGCTGATGGTGGTCCACTTGTTAAATCCTGTTGTGGGTTAGATTTATTTGCTAGAATGATTCTGATGTAAAACACCCTGAGGGAATTATAGCATTTTGATCATCCTTGATCCTAGGTCCATGCTGATTTCATTTGAAGTTTTTAATTGATGAGAGAAATACAGGAACAGAACACAGTAATGTCTTTTAAATACTAGCTCTTGTTGCCACTATTAGAGGAGATTTCTGTCTCAAAAACAATCATGTATCATTTCACCATTTGGATAAGTTCTTAAAAATGCATTGCTAGGTGATTTTGTCATTGTGGAAATCTCACAGAGTGTACTTACATAAACCTAGATGGTATGGCCTACCACACACCTACGCTATATGGTACATTGCTCCTGTACAAATCTGTACAGCATTTTACTGTATTGAGTACTGTAGGCAATTGCAGTATAATGGTAAATATTTGTGTATCTAAACATGGATTATTCCAGCCAGAAAGAAATGGAACATTCAAATTAAGATAATCTGAGAAGGGATTAAACAGGGACTATTTCCTTAAGCAAGGGCAGAATGTAGGAAACCATAAATGAAGCACAATATTTCAGACCTGTTATCACTACTAGATCCACTGGGTAAGAAGCATGATAGAATTGTGTAGGGAGGGCCAACTTGAGTGGGACACTAAGCTATGCCTAAGGGACATAGCCAGTGCCAGTTGAACCTGAGGGAGGGAGACAAGGACATAAGGACCTTATCTGTCCTCCCTTCCTTTCCTGGTATTTCCTTCTGGGATCTGCTGTTGGCCTGGCCCATTGATGTAATCCAAACAGGTCAGCCTCCTGGGCCAGGGACCAAGGTGGACAGGAATGGAGAAGAGCGAAATCTGAACTCAAAATTCTAGCCCCACTGCTTATCAGCTCTTTGTCGTTGAACTGGACATAACTTTTCTAATACTCAGTTTTCTACTCCTCAGGATCTCTGAGAGAATTAAATGTATAATGTAAATGATAAAATGTCTGCTATATCACAGGACAAATAGAGGCCCAAGAAACACTTATGGAATGTTTACTGAGTGAATGACTACTAGAATAATTAAAAATAAGAGATCGGTGAAAGTAGAGGCTAAAAAGGGGTTCTGTTAACAATATATGCATCATCTATAAAATTTTTGATAAATATCCATCTGAATAATACATTGCCCCAAGGCAATTATATAAACAATCAATATTTTCTGGAAAGAGCAATATGCATGAAAAAACAAAATAATCATTACTGCTAATGTTTGACTGTTGTATTCTGAACAGTTAAAATTCAATGTTTACATGTCTTTGTTGAGTCAGGATTTTCCAATTTTCTCATTTTATGAACTAAATACATAAAATGTAACATCGTTTAATAACCATAGAATTTTAGAACTGCAAATCATCCGTGGAAACCCTTTGTATAAGCTTCTTATTTTGCCATTGAGAAAACTGAGGTCCAGAAATGCAAACTCATCCCAGACGAGTGGCAGGGCTACAACCAGAATCCAGGAGATCCCGCCTCAGCCTAAGCATCTCCTTCTAGATTTCGATTAATAACATCCTAAGAACAGAATTGACTACAAGTTCCACACTTTATAAATCAGCATGAAACTTGCCCAGAGGATAGAATAAGCTTATGACTTCAATCACCATCTAGATTCTGGGAGAGAAAAGTAAATTAAAACAAAGCATTCAAGTTTTGCAATTTATAAAAGAACCTTTTACCATAAGTGATCATCGTTATACTGTTCTCTGATGTGGATACAGACTGTCCCGAGGCCTTATAAATAAATTATATATACTTCTAGAAAACTCGAAGTTAGGCTCTGCATCACAGAGAAAGCAGCAGATTAATGCACTCACTTGATACAAAGGATGACTGTAGTCCTCATATGACCAAGAAAAAGACACTAGCTATCTGTATTCACAATAAAAAGTAACTCACTTAAATATTTCTTAATGTGATAAGATTATTTTCTTTAATATTTCATGAGAATTTGCTCAGAGAATGTGATTTAGAATGTTATATGAGATGTTATTTATTCTTAGGGAAAGTGAAACTTCTAAAGAAAGCAGAAGAACATTGTCATTTATCCTCAAGAAAAATATATTTTTCTGGAAGCTTATTATCTATCTTTTCTACCATGTCTCTTAGAAGAGGAGCTACTTTTAAGGCTGTCAAAGCATTTTGGGACTCTGAAGAGAAGGAAAAATTGTTTAGGGGACAGAGGCTGAAACAATGCTGGTCTCTTGCCAGGCCACATGGAGGGGCCGTGGAATAGCTCTAAGATGCTTGTTTCTTTAATTAGGCCAAACCCTGGCTCCCAAATGCTCCAGGAAGAAAAGGCAACGTATGCCCCAGGGAATCAATCACAGCATCATACTTTCCAATTAACTTCTCTTTTTATTACCCCTCATTGATAGCCTTTGAAGTATGTTTCAATTAGCATAAAATTTAGAGCCAGAAGAGTTCTACACTTCTGACATTATCCAAAAGGATTCTATTAACAAAATCAACAAATATTAATACAGTTATTATTATCCACAACCAAAAAATGGAAATCTTACAAGACACTGTGCAGCATAGTGGGTATGAATTTGAGAACTTTGTGCAAACAGGCCTCTCTACTGCAGTTGCCTCAACCGGAAAATAGCATGACCTACTTCATATAGGGTTGTTGCAATTCATTGAGGTAAATCATAGATGCACTTAGAATAGGCCCTGACACACAGAGTGGACTGTAAATTCTAGATAATGTCATTGTGTTTATTATTGTTATTATTATTAGTTTATTATTTTTATTTATAAGTTGATATTATGTTTCAGTCCCTGTGCTATATTTCTTCATTTAACCTCATAGGAAACTTGAACTTTTTAGGTAGGTTCCTTTAGTCCCATTTTATAGCAGAGTAGACCACAGTTGAGAGAGGTTAGGGAACTTGATTATATATATAGAATGAGAGACAGATAGTCAAGATATGGAAACAATTTAAGTGCCCATCATTGGATTAATGGATTAAAAATGTGGAAAATATAAACAATAGCCTTAAAAAACAGAAAAGTCATAACATGTAACCAAAATGTTTGTACCCTCATAATTTCATGAAATAAAAAAAATTAAAAAAATAAACATAACCCTTTACTCTTTTATCATATTTTATTATTAATATGTGGGATACCATATTCTATAGCAAAATAATCTATTTCTAAAAGTGCAAATAAATTTTAAAATCAAAGCTTCTGCAGTAAAAACAACAACAAAACAAAACAAAACAGCAAATTCTGGCATTTATTTACAACATGGATGAACCTAGAGGTTATTGCGTTAAATGAAATAAGCCAGGCACAGAAAGACAAATATAGTATGATCTCACTTATATGTGGAATCATAAAAAGTGGAATTCATAGAAGTAGCAGAATGGTGGTCACTGGAGGCTGGGGGTGGTGTAAGGAGAGACATTGGTTAAGGACTACAAAGTTTCAGTTAGCCAGGAGAAATAAGTTCTGGTGTTGTATTGCACAACATGGTGACTATAGTTAATAATATTGTGTTATATTATTCAAAGGAGCTAACAGGAAAATTTTAAATATCCTTACAACAGAGAAATGTTACCTATTTGAGGTGATGAATGTACTAATTAGCCTGAATTGATCATTCCACAATGTACAAAGACATTGAAACATTGCATTGTACTCCACAAATATATGAGATTATTATTTGTCAATTAAAAATAAAATAAAACAAAAAATGTATTGATGAAACAATGAACTGCTTAATAAATAATTTTGAAACAAACAAAGAGGCAAAACTATAGTTTCAAAATAAGTGAGTCTGATCTCAAAACCCATGGCTTTTTCCAAGGTACTGTATTATCTTCCAGCTGCTTTTTCTGTATTTGTGAGGAATTTCTCCTAAATCCTGATTATCCTGCAAGACCATAGGATTAAATAAAAAAAAATAGGTACCCTTGCAATTCCATTGTGGATTAAGTCCTGGATATATGTTTTAAAAATTAAATATGACTTTTATTTTTTGTTATTTTTATAAAAGCAATATATACTTTTTGTTGAAAAATAATAAATTTCTACTAATAAAAGGGAAGTAAAATACATATTTTCTCCACTTACGGATAACTATTGTTAATTCCTTTGTGTATATTCTTCTGCTATCCATATTTTGAATATCATCTGGTGCCCTATTTGTTCTTCACTTGTTATAAAATGTTTGCAACTTACTAGCAATGTATCCATAGAATAAATAAGAGCAAAGACTAATTTTTTCTACCATGAATAAGATATTTTCTTTCTATTAAATCTTTGAGTGGCACAAAGCCTAGACTGTGGTTTACCAGAAGAGTTTGGCCCAGCATTTTTAATGATCATAAAGTGAAATGAGGACACAAAAATGAAATGTAAGAACATTAGAAGCCTTGTAGAAAAAGAAAGAAAATCAATGGTGGTTGGGAATTATTTGTTTCTTTGGCTTAGGTCTCAATGTTGTTCCATTTTAATACGTCAGTGATAATGGACATAATCTGTGTTCTTTCTCCAGCCTAAATCCCCATCCTAAATTCTTTGTGAAATGTGAGACTATTGTTCAACCAAAATAAATAAACGACAATAAAAAGAGTTCCCTAACCTCAAGACATTTACAATTCCCTCCTTTGCCAATGTGTATATAGAAGGTGGTAATAGCAAGAGATTAGTTTGTGCTGCCTCAAACTTCAGTACTCAGGGAAAGGCTGCATGGATTGCAAACAAATTTCACTGGAATATTTATTTTTTTATTTTATATATTTTTAGAGACAGGGTCTCACTCTGTCCCCCAGGCTGTAGTCAGTGGCACTATTCTACAATCACTGTAACCTCAACCTCCTGGCCCCAAAGGAACTTCTTGTGTAAGTAGGACTACAAGCATGTGCCACCATGCCCAGCTAATTTGTTTTTTATTATTTTTGTAGAGACGAGTATTGCCATGTTGCCCAGGCTGGTCTCTAACTGCTGGCCTCAGTGATCTTGTCATCGGAACCTCTCAAAGTGCTGGGATTACAGGCATGAGTCATTGCACCCAGCCCACATTTCAAAGATATTTTATGGACTTTGCCCAGGCATCTGGTACAAATTCTGCTGGGACCACCCCCCCAAGAAAAAAAAACAACAAAAAACATAAGTTAAATCAAGTTACCTATTGGTGGAATAGAGAAAGAGCACTTTCCCCTTCGCATCTATTATTTTACTTTACTTTTGTACCTCTTCATAACATTTTCTGTAAATCATTGCCACTGTTATTTTTCTGAATAGGGTGTCCATAATGAAATAAAAATCTAAGATAGAGTCAAAAATGACCTAAGTGAAAGGCTAATTAAGAGGAGATTATACATATGCAATATGTGCAGCAACTAAAGAACAGATCTTCATGTGTAGACCATTAGTGTTTGCATCTACCTAGACAGAACATCAAGAAGGCAGAAATGTTCCTATGATCCTTACAGAGGAATCAAGTTTATTTCTCCTGGGTTGCTGCATGGTGGTTTAGGGGTTGTTTCTTGGTGACAAGATTAACAAAGTGGGTGGAGAGAGAAGAATGCTGACTCATCTGTAAAATGGCCATCCCTTACGTGGTAGTTCTTTTTTTTTTTTTTTTTTTTTTTTTTTTTTTTTTTTGAGACAGGGTCTCACTTTGTTGTCCAGGCTAGAGTGAGTGCCGTGGCGTCAGCCTAGCTCACAGCAACCTCAAACTCCTGGGCTTGAGTGATCCTTCTGCCTCAGCCTCCCGAGTAGCTGGGACTACAGGCATGCGCCACCATGCCCGGCTAATTTTTTCTATATATATCAGTTGGCCAATTAATTTCTTTCTATTTATAGTAGAGACGGGGTCTCGCTCTTGCTCAGGCTGGTTTTGAACTCCTGACCTTGAGCAATCCGCCCGCCTCGGCCTCCCAAGAGCTAGGATTACAGGCGTGAGCCACAGCGCCCGGCCACGTGGTAGTTCTTGTTCCATGGATCCTTCTGTGTGAATTTTACAAAGAGCATTTGGGTGAAATTCTAACTGGATACTCCTTAATGATCTGAACCATGAAATCACCAGTCAGTGAGTGGGGATATATTGTGACTCTTTCTTCCCTGATGTCCTGATGGAAACTAATCCAAAAGTAATAAACTGCCCAATGTAGATTCCAATTAAATGCTTTACTTTAAAGATAACTTGAGCTGATCGTGAAGCAGAAGAAGAAAACTGAACTTTGTTTCAAACTTTTACCTTGGCAATTTTTTCCAAGTAGAATTACAATTCTTAGCATGAATCTAGTATATGTAAACACTTGCTATCTTTAACATCTCAAATAACACGAGACTTCTGGTATTTACTTCCATAAGGCAGCCAGCAGGATGCAGAGTATTTCATGAAAGTAAACTCATGAAAGGTTGGAGTACTTTACAAGTAAGGACAGACTAAAGATTCAGATTTTTCCCACTGAAAAGATAAAGACTAAAAGGAAATTTTACTGAAATAAATAAGGTCGAATAAAGTCATATAAGTGAACATAGATCAGGTCTCCAAATGTGACAATACTAACCCAGTAGTTTTTTCCATATAAACTCAAAATTTTGGACAAAGGGAGATATAACTTTAACATAGTTGAGAAATGAACAGAAGGCTCTGGGGAGAACTTTGTCCTTAATAGTCTTTCCTTTACCTATTCTACTAAAAATACAGTTTGATCAGAGATGGCAGGATTCTTTTTAAAACCAAAACCAGTTACAAAAGGGGGTTGCAATCATTAATTCACACTACAATGCAAACTACTGTATTTCCTTTATTCTAAGGAGCTAACTTATTTTCATATCTTCAACTTTTGAAATTAGTGTACATTTTATAATTTATATGTACTTTTAACAAGTAGTGTTTTTCTCCAACAACTAGATGTTTCAATTGTCACTCCTACAAGCAGTAGAGAACGAAGCACCAAACTCTTTTCTTCCCATTGCTTTTGACTGAAGCAAAAGCTCCCATGGGCATTGAGTGGTAAAGGCCAGGTGCATCCTAGGGGCACAGGAGGCTGCTGGCAATTTGAGTTTTGAATTCTAAAACAGGAAGGCTATCCCATTAACTTGGGGGATTTTCCCAGATATAGAAAGACTAAATAAAAGATTATGGGAAAGAACAAATATGACAAATGTTCAGTACAAAGTGATAGGGCAGAACTCACTGTACTCATTGTTCAGAGAGATTATTTGAGGTAACTAAAATCATAACCAGTATATGGCAGACTTCCCAGAACATTCTTTTCCTTATTGAATGTCAAAGTATCCCAAATTAATACTTCTAAAGAAAACATCCACACACTAAATAGCCAATGGATAAGTTTGAACACTTGTAAGCAACACTGTTTTCAGACCCAACCACTATGCTCTAACTCAAAGGCAGAGAAAACTATCGATGTCTTAGGAAGTCAACACAGTTGTGTATGACATCATAGCAACAGCTCAGCTTCTACCAAAGGCTTAGAAATAGGGAGTCTAAGGAATTGGATAAAGGAAAGATTTTGAAATATAGTCCATTGGGTGTTTCAGATAGCTTGTGGCATATTTGATAATCACGGACAAGAGCTTCAGTATTCATGTGTGTGGGAATTTTATGTGGTCTACATAAAACCTGAATTGCAAATGTAAAGGAATCCCATATTCACACGATTCCAATGGGCATTAGCTATGATTCTTCCTTGGCAGGGAAGAAAAAAGTAAAGCGTCTCTTTGCAGTCACTTCTTGTCCCAGTTTGCAGGTCTCTTCGTATAGAACCGTTTTTAAAACTGACAACAACCACAACAAAGCCAATGAATGATATGCCAAGAGGAGGATTTCTATACTACTGCAGGCTTTGTTGATGGCCTGACACAAGCAGGACAGGCACCTTTTGTATATGAGCATTGAATCATAAGATTTCAGAAGTGGGACAGTCCTCAAAACAATGAAACTCAGCTACTTTATCTATTTGATAAATAAGGCTGAGAAATACAAAAGTAGATTTTGGGTCTCTTCTGTTCATCAAACATTGCTACTATTGTTCTATAAATGACTAAAATGGCAAATGCATGTTTCACCCATAGTAGGGATCTAGAACATAAAATATAAATTCTTAAAAAATCTCTAATAAATACTGATAGACTTAGAAAAGGGTAATAGGGAGTATGTAGTAATGAAGAGGGCACAGTGACTTTAAAGGACTTTTATACTAAGGATCTAAATGCAGACATGTGAGTATCTAAGTCAAAATATCTCTTAATACCATAATAAAGAAAATTGGTCTGTATCATGCAAAATAGCTGTTTTATTCATCTATACTGGTTGTGCCTTATTGCAGTACAGTTATACTGAAACAAAACTGGAGTCTTGAAGTAATCATTCAGATGATTGTCTTGACTATCAATTTCAAAACTCCTATAAAAATTACTCCTTATATCAGCAGATGCCTCTAAAAGTATAAAAATTGTGGAGTGATCAAGCACTAAAAGTGACTAGGAATCACTCCATAGTTTTAGATTTTTTTTTAAGTTGCAAAACTAATAGTATTCAAAATGTTTCATGTAAATGAAAAAAATAAGCTGAGTTTGCGTCAAGGGATTGAATTTGGCCTTTTTATTCTGATTCCATGAAAACCAGCTCTAGATGAAACTAGAATATTAAAATTTCCACCAAGAGGTTAGTGTTGCTGGACAGCACTTTGTATTTCACCTTGAAAAGTACAATAATGAATGCCTGCCTTTAAGATCCTCATAGTCTTGTGCCTCAGAGACTCAGAGAGAGATAACATTGCAAGAATTGCTGAGTACTCAATAAATCCATGATGAAAATGACTTTGATTAGAAATCTTCATTAGCAAAGGGTTTAAATATCTTTTAGGTCAGAATCTTCATAGTAAAATCAATAGTGTAATATGTGTTTAAATACTGTTTACTCTTTCAATATGGCCACAAATTGTATAAAATGACGATCAGAGAGGCCATTTAATAAAAGTGGGAAAAGTTAACAGAGTTCACTGTGCTTAATACAATAAAATATTATCCTTTCTTATGAATGCAAGCCTAAAAGTTTATCATAATACCAATCTACACTAGTTGATGGTTTACAGCGTCTCATTTGAGCCTCACAACAGCCCTGTAGGGTAGAGTTTATTAGTTAGAGGTCTTAGTTGCAAATGACAGAATTCACCCTGGATAGTTGATGAAAACCTCAGATGCATAGAATGGCATTAGAGAGAATCTTTGAGAGCGCTGAGAATCATATTGAAGACTCAGCATCTAGGGACGACACTGAACCCTAATCCACAGGACTAGCACAGAGACGAGACTGCCTTTGTGCCACTGTCCCAATGAAGATAAAGTGCCAGGACTTCAGGTTTATTGCCACTATCATGGCCATCAGCACCCATTTAGCTTTTGGGTCAGGAATTCAACCTTGCAACCAAATCATCGATATGTTTTTTCATCAGAGGTAGCATATAATTGTGGAAAGAATGCAAATGTCACCCTATTGACATTCTTCCCTTGGCCTCATCCACTTGTTCCATATTCAGTACTCTTGACTACTCTTAGTTCTCTAATCAATACTCATTGTCCCCAAAGCATGAGCTTTTCCAGGAGAAGGGGAGTTGTGGTTGGGTGTTGGGAGTGGGCTGGCCATTTTAGAGGCTGTGAACTTTCAGGGAGAGTGTGGTCCTGGGCGAAGAGCTGTTTAAGGCCAGAAGCAATGTAAAGGCACTGAGCCTTTTGGGGTATGAAATCTGAGAGCTGATGGGAAACAGAAACAGAATGGGAGATGGAAGCACATGGAACAAGAAATTTTACTAAGACCTTTGTTATGGTGGAGCTACACAACCTTAAAAATCACCCCCAAACCATATTTAAAATTGTGAAATAAAAATTGTTATTTTTTGTGTGGAAAGTAATCTTGCCATGTGGTTAGAGATTGTATTTTGGGATTACTTTCAGTAGAAATGACACAAATATTCAGGATGGTAAGTAGTTTGTGGCCAAGAATCATACATAAAACAGGCAATTTCTGCTGATTGCAACTTCATTGATTTTATTTTGCCAGAGACTTCCTTTATGACTCATCCATATTTATTCATTTATTGGATGGTTTCCACTTAGGTTAAAGTGCTACATGGTGGTTCAGGTAGTTTGGAAAAATGGAAGGACATCTTTCCCCAGTGGAGATCACAAAGCTCCCCTCCCACTTACTCCCCTCTGCTCATGAACTTGGCTGCTCCCCCTTCACATCCTCTGTGAGTGACCTCACATAACTCCTCTTTCCCTTGGAAGCCCTCAATGATACTGTTTAGGGGATAAAGGCAGAGAAAAAATAAGAACAAATTGATATGTGTAAGAGTTTTCTATAAACCATACAGTCCTAATTGAAGGTCTTGAAATATTCATATGCCTCTATGACTAGTGATGAAAAGAATGGTATCAGCCAGTGAAATGATTTTTGAAGTCTTATTCATATTATAAGAACATTTACCAAAAGAACAGAAAAGCTTGCAGCTTTGTAAAAAGGAGAATTTGAGTATCAAAATCATGCCCCTCTCAAAAACCTTACAAATTCTAAAAAGATGAGAAAAAATATTATTAAATGTGAGTGTGGTGATTGTATTTTTAGATAGGTAAAATTTATGATAAAAGCATGTAGTTATTTGCATGCATTAGGGCTCATAGAATCATTTGGAAATTTGCATTTATGCATATAATTTATGTTATTTGGGAACTATTAATAGTTATATTTAATGACACTAATTTAAAGGTTCTTTGTCTATCTTTGACTTAATGTATTTTGGTCATGACTATAATTTATTTGATGTTGGTCCTTGGTCAGGGATGCATTTCCCTAATTACAGTTTTGTTCACTTGGAGAAATATGATTTATTTAATGATGAATTAGTTTATGACAATTGCTAGGAGAATATTGTGATGAAAGTTAGAAATATGATATTTGTGTGGTTTTCTTGTAGCTTCCTGTAAAGGTGGTAGGCACATATTAAATGTTCAATAAATATTCCAAGGTATAGTAAGTGTTAAAAACAAGTTTATGAACAGCATGTGTAGAATATTTCCATTTGTGTAAAATGGAGGGGCATAGATACATACATATTTGTGTTTGCTTTTGTAATGTATAAAAATTGCTTGGAAAGGCACAGACACAGTAATGGCAGTTACCCCCCCGTTTGAAGTTGTGGATGGGGTAGACTAGGCTGGGAGGGAGGTGTTCATATTTTTTGATTTTTGAACTTTGTAACTCTATTTCTTATTCACAATTAATTAGAACAAACAAAATGAAAAGTTAGATATTTTGTTTAAAAAATAAATTATTACTCATGAAATTTTCTTTTTTTTTATAAACAACATAGCTGTAATTTTCTTCTTTTTCATACTCTTTCTTTTTATTCATGCTCTTTTTACTCAAGACATTCTAAGTAACCAAACTGCAACATCTGGAACATAAATTACAAATAAATTTTACTATAATTACTTTTTGGTCAGTACTCCACTTGAAAACTATGAATTTTCTGTGAATATTCATATGCCCAATTTTACAATCTGTAAATTTGATGATTCTTTTCAGAAACTTTGGCATCTATGATCTATAGAAAAAAAGAAAAAATATTGAAAAGATTAAGAATTAAAGAAGAATAGCTAATTACATAAGCCTCAAATATAGATCTTAATTTTTTACTAGAAATGTCATATTTTGGGGAAGCTTTTTGGGTTGCTCTTTGGGAGATAAAAAGTGTGTGTCTCTGAAAATCATGTAGACTTCTCAGAGCCCATATTGAGAACTACTGAACTGCATGACCTAAAGGGCCCTTCCCAGCTCTACTAGTCATTCATTCATAAAGAAGCATGACAACAGAACCTAAGATGCATCCTGTTAGAGGCAGTTGAAATAACCTGGAGTTGATTAGTATGACCCTGCAGTGTCAGCACATTCTTTGACCTGCTGTTTAAGCAACAGCAAAAAAATGGTATTAAACGTAACAAGGGATAACTTGTATAAATAGAAAAAAGAAATTCTGATGATAAGTGTTGATTAATGAGGCATCTTTAATTTGTTTAAAGATAATTCTTTAAAAACAAAATCAAAGTTCCTTAGGTGATTTAGGCATTTGCTGGATAAAATGCTCTTTTTGAGCCATGAGTAAACATTTCCATTGGCCATTTAAGAAGTATCACAGATACATCATCACCCAGAAAAATGTATTTTCTTTATTATGTAAATTATTCAATATCTAAGCAAGATTACTTGTTTAAGTATTCATATTTTCAAGTTGTGTACCCTAATGATACTTTTTTTTTTGTAGATAGATTGTTTAAAGTATTAGCTATTTTAATCACAACAGCTATTTGGGTTGTTATAGAAATGATTCATTTTATGTTTATATTTAATGCAAATGAGAAAGAGTTTACAAAATTAGAAATCAACATTCATTTAAATTTGCATTATGTTTCATAATTTTCCTAGTAATTGCCTCACTCTTTTACAATATTGTATGCTTTTAAAATATGTATTTGCCTTGATAGCTCTTATGATGCCCAACAGATTGCCAATATTAGGGTAAAAATTAAGCTCATAGTCAACCTTAAAATTCTTAAGTTCTTCTAAGAGAGAACAATGTACATACAAAAACACACATCCTCAGCTAACAATGTGTTTAGCATAATATGGCTCAACAATTCAGAATGGCCAGAAATTGATTTTTGGCTTTGGGAAAATTTTATTTCCCTAGCCCATTGTTACTATAACTGCCTTCTATTTTAAATTAATCTGAGAGGTACTAAATACTAACAATTTAAATCCTGGAAGCCTATTGTATCAGTGTGCTGATCCACACTTTGAAGCCTAAATCTGTTTCACAGACCATCAATAATACATTTTGCTGCATTATTCATTTGAATCCTCAACTAATTATAATATAATAAGTATCCTTGAAGTAAATTAATGAGCAGAGATTCCTAAGCAGGAGAAGACATGAGACATTAGCTTTCAGCCAGGTATTTACCTTGAGTGATGTGACATCAAATGATCCTAGACAATCACAATTCAGTCTAAGTTTTAAAATTTCTCCATAAGAGATGCTGCAACTTGTTCAGAAATTTGTTCTAGTGTTTGTCAGCCTTCACTATGAAATGTAGCCAATCTAAATTGCTTAGGCTACATTTCAGGATTAGATTTCTTGTTCAGTGACATAAATGACAAGAATGTCTCATCTTCTACCTTTTTTCCCCTCAATTTTTTATTTTGAAAAATTTAAGACTAAAGAAAGTGGGCATTTATGTATCCTTCATTTTATTGTTAACATTTTGCCACATTTCCTTCCTTATGTTCTCCTACATAACTACAATGCCATTCTCAGACCTAAAATATGATATTCATTCAATAACATTATTTAATGTACTATGTGTTTGTATGTCTTTTTATAGCTATTTTTAAAAATTCAAGATCCAAGTTCTTGCATTACATTTGATTATGTCATTCTAGTCTCTTTTAATCCAGAACACTGTGCTGGATGTTTTTTTGTTCGTTGTTAATGACATTGACTTTTTTTTTTGAAGAGCACAGGCCTATTGTCTTGTAGAATGTCCTACATTATGAAAATTTTAAACTTTTTCATCATGATTAGAATCAGGGTAAATATTTTTGGCGAGATGGGACATAGATGATATTAGTATTATTATATTGCATTGAGAAAACTGAAATCAGATTGTCTTACTATTGGTGATAACAAGTTTGCATACTTAAGGTTTTGAGTGTGAAATCACTCAATTTTAAAGTATAATTTTCTCTTTGCATTTAATATGTAGATTATAGCATGATATGAGAGACTTTGTAAATTATCTTGTTACTTCCCATAATTTTCACCCAGTGGTTTTGATGACCCTTGTATGGGTCATTTCTTATTCTGGTAAGGAAAATGTGTTTTTCTAATTTAGTACTTTCACCTACCTTTATCATTCTGTTTATTCATCTTTGGTATATGCCTCTTTATTATAGTTGAAGTTAGGGATACAAATCAGCTTTTTTCCTCCAGTAGGAATAACCTGACAATGATGGCCAGTTTTGCTGGTTGGCTCAGTTGGTCAACACATGCTGTTGAGAAAGCCAAGGCTGTGGCTTCAGTGTTCATATGGGACCAATTACTTGGGCTCCATTTCAAGGCCCAGATAACACTTTTCTTTTTCCAACTCAGAATTGTGTGCCAGTGGCCACCTGGAAAACAGGGCATGTAACTGAGCTAGAGCTGTACAAATATTTCTAATTTAAAACATAAGCTCTACTACATCTTTTTATGTGAAAGATGACAATTATAAAAAAGTCTTTTTTTTCTGATTTAATTCTGTAAGTCCTATTTTACAAATATTTAAATATTTTTATGACTTCTTTTTCCGTTTCTGGCAAGCATTGAGGACCAGTTACCCTAAAGAATACTCCTGCTGATAGCAATTAAAAATTATGCAAATTATTTTTAGCACTAAAAATCATGTAAAATATACTTCAACATGCCCCCAAATGAATAAAATAACAGTGTCTAATTTGTGAGCTAAAAGGATAATGATAATAATGTCTAATTTGTGAGCTAAAATTTACTAGATAACAATATTGTATAAATTGGGAAAGGAGATAATAAATACCAATGTGTTTTAAAGATCTTTTATTATATAGGGATATTTTAATGTTAGACTTTGTTATGTTAAGCAAGCATGGTAAAATGTCAAGGGTAATGACTAGAAGAATAGAAATAGAATATATAAATTCTAAAACAATTTATGGAAAAATACATTAAAGAAAAAAGAAAAAAGCTCAATTTACAAAAGCAAAAATATAGGAACAAAGGAAGAAGACAAGTTAGACAAACAAAAATTTCAAAAAGTATGGTAAGAAGAAGTTCATACATGTCTATAATTATAATAAATGTAAATGGACTTAACTCATTACTTGAATAACAGAGATTTATAGATTAAAACCATTCAGATAAATGTTTATAGGAGATACATCTAAATTATAAGGATACATAAAGGGTGAAAGTAAAAGAGTAGAAAAAGATTTATCAGGCAATTACTAATGGAATAAACCTGGTATGGCTATATTAATATTAGAAAAAAATATTTTCAGGCAAAAAGCCCAGTGCATGCAGGTCACAACACAGTGAGAAAAGTTTGCTTTCATGAAGAAAATATTGAATTCCTAAATATGAATGCAAATAATAAAATAGCCTCAAAATATATGTGAACTGACAAAGCCACCCTCATCACAGTGGGAGATTTCAACATACCTTCCTCCATTATTTATAGAAAAAAACAGATTAAAAAAAAAGGAAACATTTTACAAGATTATAATAGACAGGTACAAACTTGAATTAATGAATATATTCAGAATTCTCTATCTAACATTACGGAATGTAATTATGTTCAAACTTTTATAAATAGAATATTTATTAAAATTGATTAGGTACTAGGCAATGAAGCAAATTTCCATCAAAATTCAAAGTTATTAAAGTTATAAACTTTAATAACTAAAGTTATTAACTTATAAATTTTAAGATTTGTGTTAAAGGTCTCATGACCTAACACTTCCACTCCCAGGCATGTGCCTAAGAGATTCTTGCACATGTGAACCAAGAGGGTTGTATCAGCAATGGTTGTAATTGCAAAACATTTTAAGCAATACACCAATTGTTAGTGGACATTTGGATTGCTTAATACCTTTTGCTACATTATCATAGTACAACCATATGCAGTAAAACCACAAAGAGAAGTATGAGATTAATAAACACAAAATTCTTGGGAACAAGGCTGTGAGGCACATAGAGGGTACGCACAGTTGGGAACACACAGGAGCATCAAATGGCCATGTTAAATCCTTTAAGCTAGGGGCAGGTGGTAGCATGGTATTCATTATATATTCTGCATATATTATAAATATAAATAATCAATATAAATAGTATACTATGATATAAAATAATACAAATAAAATTGAGCAAAGAGGAGTAGCATTTTCAGAGTCCTTATAACAATTTTGCTTGGGGAAATTTCTGAAAATTAGGGAACAAAAATATTAGATGTACTGTTAATAAGATAATTTTTCTTTTTTCAGATACAACAAAGATTCAGAAAATGTTAAAAAAAAATGTTGAAAAAAACCATTACAATATCTGTGGGTGTCTGCAACTTCTCCAAATTCTTAATGTCTTTTTTATTTGCAATCAAAATTAGACCTGTTATTATGGGTTTATCAGTGTTAAATACTACGTGTTGATTTTCTTTTTCCTTCCCCTAAGCTCATATTTCTTCCTCCTGTGTCATCCTGTTCTTTGCAATTAGGGTCCATTACAAGTTAAGATAATAAACTGTCAATTTCCCTACCTTGAGTGAGTGGGGTGGGGTGATTCAACCTGTGTGTCCCTGGGGCTGGGGAACATGCTTACTGTGACAATACTCAGGGCTCTACAACAAATAGAAGTTATGTCTTCTGAGTCTAAGCAATGAATCCCAACTGGATAGTTGAAGAAAAGGGTTGGGTGGAAGCCTAGCCTTGAGGAATGCAGTCAAACGCAAGGGGTAGGGTGTGAGTGTGTGGGCCCAGGGGTGGGGGCAGTGGGGGCCATGGAGGAACTTAGAGGCTAGGAAAGCTCAGAGTGAGAAGGAAATGGGAATTAATTTGGACAAATTTGAGGAATGAAATGCAAATGTAAAAAAAGTTTTTATGGACTCCTGGTACTATCTGGTGGGACTAGTTCATTCTACAGAGGTCAGAAAGAGATGCTCTATTTTCTTGCTTTATCTTTTACAATACTGTTTTTGTTTTATTTACTGACTTACATACACATAATATTTCACCTTTAATTCTTAATGGAAAACTGAGCTTCATTAATTAAAGTGTCACTATTATAGAGGGTGATTAGTGGTATGAAAATGGATAATTTTGGCAGACTGCAAATAAAACTACAGTCATTGATTACCTTGCAAAGAGAGGGGGAAGTAAATTTTAGTTTCAAGGGAACATTTGAGTCATAAAACAGTGAGAATAAAAGTTGCATTAGAATTGGAAAACTAAGACATTATTAGCTTTGATTATTTTGAATTGCCTGATAGCAATCATTTCAATTTCAGTACCTATACCTCTAACGCTTTTCTGATCACGTGTTTATTGATTCCTAACTCTCGAGCCAAGGAAAGGTATTAAAATAGTTCATCTTTTAATATAGGTAAATAGAATATGCATACTTGGCCAACTCAGAGATGCAAAAAACTACTTTGCTACATCCCTTTCCTGCCAAAAAAAAAAAAAAAAAAGCCACAGATTGTCTTCTAGGACTTACAAAGAAATTTGGTTGTGATTGAAATCATGGAGTTTAAAGACACTTGAAAATAAGCATCATGCTCAAATAATTACTAAATATCATTTAGGTTAGCAGACAAATAAGTTACATCTGTTTTCTTCATTCCAAGGCTAATACTGAATGCCTATTGGATCAATAACAAGTCTAATAGCAATGTTCTGACTGAATCAAAGTATGGAATAACTATGAAGGAAATTAATTGCTGCTGTCTAAAAGTACTGTCAGCTAGAATCTATTGTCTTCCCTGCCCCACTCCTTCAACTCTTCTCCTTCATCTGAGATTAAATTAGGAGATATTTTAGAACTATAAAAAGCATGGAGAAAAATGTACTACAACAAGAAAACAGAAACCACCTGCTACCAGATCCTAGTCTTCATGGTGTTTTGTACAGTTGTCAATATCAGAAACCAGCCCCTGTTGAAGAGTTCATGAAGGCTTGGTTAGTTCTCAAAAGGTATAAACATTGTCTATGATAGATAAGGTTTGACCTCTGGAAAACTTTTAAAATTACTTTATATACACGTTTTTCTTAATGAAGCACAATTTAAACAAACAAACAACATAAAAAGCATGCCAAATTTTTATACTGCTGTGTAATAGCAAAAGATATGAGGTTTACCCAGGATTCAGGAGCAATAATTTTGTTTAACTAGATGCTGAAATGGATTTTGAGTAAATTAGAATTTTAAAAGACAATAACCATATAAATAATCATATAAATCTCATGGGGTTATATTTCTACAGTCTCTTCACAGAGATAATATTCACTGTGGATTTATGTGATAGGTCCTGAAGTTATATAGCCCCCTAATAATAAGTTCTTTTTTTGTACATAGATGAAAACATTCTTTTAAATTTCATCATATTATTGGGATACAAATGTTTAGGTTATGTATGTTGCCTTGCCCCCCACCCCCAGTCAGAGTTTCAAGCATATCCATGCCCCAAATGGTGCACATCACACTAATTATGTATGTATATACCTATCCTCTCTTCTCCCCTCCCATCTGCCTGATGCCTGATAAATGTTATTCCTATATGTGCACTTAGGTGTTGATCAGTGAAACCAATTAGGTGGTGAGTACATGTGATGCTTATATTTCCATTCTTGGGATACTTCACTTAGTAGAATGGGTTCCAGCTCTATCCAGGAAAATACAAGAGATGCTATATCACCATTGTTTCTTATAACTGAATAGTACTCCATGGAATACATATACCACAGTTTCTTCTTAATCCACTCATGTATTGATGGACACTTGGGTTGTTTCCACATCTTTGCAATTGTGAATTGTGCTGCTAGAAACATTTGAGTGCAGATGTCTTTTTTATAGAATGTCTTTTGTTCCTTTGGGTAGATGCCCAGTAATGGGATTGCTGGATCAAATGGTAGATCGACTTGTATCGCTTTAAGGTATCTCCATATTGCTTTCCACAGAGGTTGCACTAGTTTGCAATCTCACCAGCAGTGTAGGAGTGTTCCTATCTCTCTGCATCCATGCCTACATTTATTGTTTTGGGACTTTTTGATAAAGGCCATTCTCACTGGAGTTAAGTGATATCTCATTGTGCTTTTGATTTGCATTTCTCTGATAATCAGAGATGTTGAGCATTTTTTCGTATGTTTGTTGGCCATTATTCTGTCTTTTTTTTGAAAAGTTTCTGTTCATGTCTTTTGCCCACTTTTTGATAGGGTTGTTTGATTTTTTCCTTGCTGATTTTCCTGAGTTCTAAATAGATTCTAGTTATCAACACTTTATCAGATGTGTAGCTTGTGACAATTTTCTCCCATTCTGTAGGTTGTCTGTTTGCTCTTGTGACAGTTTCTTTGGCTGAAAAAATTTTTTTACCAATTTTTTTCTTTAATGTTGTTGTGAGTTTACCTTTCTAACTATTTTGAACATGCCTCATCCACTTGTCTCCAACAGATATTAAGATATATGGAAAAACACATTTAAATGTATAGAAACCATGAAATAAACTTCCTAGTAAAGTCAGCACATTAGTACCTCACCTTACTATTAGTGGCAAAAAAACACCAAAATGTTTTTGTTTGTTTTAGAAGTGAGCTAGTTGACAAACTTAATACTTCATTATCAAGATGATTTACATGGTCTGGGTCAGGGTCTGGATTTTGCTTAAGTCTTACCCAGGTGATTCAAGTGGCCTCTTAGATGTGCGAACTTCAACCAATAATGCTTCCTGGAAGACCATTTGACTGCCCACTGCCCTCATTTTCCTCTCCTGTGAGAAAGCAGAAAGCAGTGGTTCTCTTGAATGTAAGGAAATGTAAGAAATCTCCACATTGGGATCACCTTGGAAGCTTTACAAATTCTGATATTTGGGGCCCAGGGTGAATAAACACTATCATAAGAAATCTAAGAATGAGAGAATTATATAATTATAGGCTTAATTGTTAATGTAGTTTAATTTGTATTTTTAAAAATAAATCATCTAAAAACTAGTATTAACTTGAACCATATGAAAATAGCTTATATAAATAAAAAAGCCAGCTATCAGCAGTCTAATACTTGTCATTAAAAATAATTTATTGCATGTTCTAAATGATTGCAACATATTAGCACCATTGCTGAGAAAACTCCTCTAAAACATAATTTCTCCATTTGTAAAATGAAAACCTGCCCTATTTGAGAAATATGATGCTGCTGATGCCAATGATGATAGTTAAAATCTATTAAGCATTTGCCAAGTGTCAAGCAATATGTTAAAACATGGTCTACATCTTATTTAATTAGTCTTCACCAAACACCCTGTGATAGATACCAATATTACTTCCATTATATAGGTGAGGGAACTGAGTCATAGACACTTAAATAACTTGCCCAAGGTCTTGGGGATACTTCATGGTAGAGCTAGGATTGACCTGGACTATCTGACTGCAGAGCACATATTTTCAACTCCTATAAGGTGATACCACTTTGAGGACCATGGAGATCGCTTCCAGGCTCGTGGTTATCGTTCTGGGTCAGAGAGAATAGTGGCTCTATTTCCATCTGGGCTTGTGGAGACAGTTTGTCACACTCCAAGTCTACCTTGCATTTCAATTTGTTAAATTTTAGTTTGCCCCTTGCTGTCATCCAGAATAGCACAAGTCAGCCAGATATTGTCTTATCTGTAATCACACCTAGAATTCTCCAAGTATTTTTCTTTCTGATTAGTGGGTACCAATGTACCTGACATTGGGTTATTCAATGGTGGTCCAAAGATTAATGAAACACAGTTCTTGTCCTCAAGCAGTCCCAGCCTAGTAGAGAGGAGAAGAGATAACATAGTTGAATAAGTTCCATGAGAATTGTGAACAAAGTCCAATGACGCTAGAATAGGATAAATTAATTTTTTGTCGTGTACCAGTGGGATGGTTTAAGGAAGGCTTCACAGAAAGAGGGACATTTGAAAGAAAGTCCTCCAGGCCTTCAAGAATGGAGGGCTATTATTGCTCCATTAACAGAGGTAACAGCTGTCAATTTCCTTCGATGTGAAAGTGTTAGTACTGCAAGTTTGTGGAAACTGATAGGCTCAGAGTGGCCAAGGTAAAGCTGACAAGTGATATGCAGAGAATGGATGAAGACAGGTGAATAGAATGATAAGAGGCCAGGAAGAAAGGCAATGACTAGGCAGAAAGACTTTATGCCATGGTAAGTGGTTGAAAATTTATCCTGTAGGCAAGGGGATTTTGATGAAATTTTAATCTGTATCTGAGTTTGAAAAAGTCTTATTGTGGAAGATGAACCAGTTTTCCTTGCCTAACATTATGGTACATTAAAATAGACATCATCATTATTGCCATCTCCAAACATTAGTACTAGGAGGGCCTTGGAGATGTGATCTAATACTACATATAGGCGTAGAGTTTCATGTTTTATTTTAAAAGAACAGAGGTAGGGAAAAAGAGGTAAATCCTAAATAGTTGGTATGGGGAAATAAAATAGTATTCCTTGAAGCAAAATTATGTATTGCATCACAGTATAATAAATGGAAGATTTTTTTTGAGAATTAATAAAAGCAAATTTTCGAGATTGCATAGATCTTGAGCAAGTCATAAATTGGTGTTCTAGTTTTCTACAGGGAAGTTTGAGGCAATTTAGGCATAAATCAAGATCCAAAATATGTTGGTAACCCAGTTGTTTGGAAAGTAGATTTTGTCATAAAATATGATGATGATTAATTTCACAAATTAGTCCACAGAAGTTTAACTCATAATGTAGCATAAGTCAGAATACTTTTGGGTGTCATTCAAACTAATTTCAGCAAAGAAAGTGTTGACAGTGGTGGGAGAAAGTGGATTTAATGGCTCTTAATCCGTGTGAGGGTAAGGATCATATCCATCTTGATCAAGGTGGCATCTCCAATGACTAGCAAAGTGTTTTGCACATAGTGGGTGCTCACTAAATATTTATGCAATGAATGAAATAAACCATTCATAGGAGTGTCAGAGATGTAGCTGGACCTTAGAGAGGATGACAGCTATGATTCGAATGCCCTGAGGATCCTCTTTGCATTTTCATTATCTACCTTTTTGTGTGTTGGCTTTATTCTTTCAGACCAACACATTGTTGTGGCTGGAAAGTTGGTCACACGGAACGTCCACGTTTACATTTCCCAGGTTTTGCATTAAACAAAAACTCTTTCTAGTACTAAAGCCAAAAATCCAAGAGAAAAGTTGCTAGTTAGCCCAGCTGCAATTCAGTGTCCATTATTAGAACAATCAACCACAAGAAGTAGATTCATATAAGAACAGGGACATCCCACTGGAAGAATATACTTGGAATGAGGGAAGGGGCTTTTGTTAGTCAGTTTTGTTATTTTCTAAGAGAAGAGTCTTACCCAAACTAATAGGTTATAAATAGAAAAAGAATATATATTTCCTGTTTTTAAAGTGTATATTCTTTTTGATGATTTAAGATGACAAGATCTGAAAGACAAGACCCTTTAGATATGCAAAAGAACACTATAATGATTTCAAGTTATTATGATGAAACATACAAGGAAAAAAAGTTAGAAGAACAGACAATAAGTAATTTTTTAAAAAGCAACCTCAAGGTATATTTGGAGGTGTATTTTAAAGAAAAATGTGATTTCATTAAGTTAAACATTTGCACACTTATTGGATTACTACTATGTGCTATGTATTGCAACTAGATCATATTTAGGACAGCAAGATCTAGAAGGCAGAATTTTTCCCAGGAACAATCTGGAATCCAACTATGTGAAACTGACTCATATGAAATCATCCATATTATACCAACAATGAGAAAACACAAAAGCTACTTAGAGTTATACAGAACTTCCCTGTAGATAATGTTTATTCAAGTTAACAAAAATGTGGTTGATGTCACTCTTCATTTTCATCAAGTCCTTAGCCTCAGCCAACCAAAGATGTACTTATACATTCTCATATGCATGCTGGGTGTAAACTAGACAATAACAAAGTTACCAATCTTCTCAAATATGAAGCCAACAGGCAACAAAACCTGTGTCACTGTTCAAGTTTCCCAGTTTGTCCTTTGTTGGGAATAAAGAAAGCACCTAAATGGGTCTTCCTTCCATAAAGGGTGAAGTGGAGACCTAAGGGGAGGTCTGCCTTGCTTCAGGTCTCACTTACCTGTTGGTCTAGGATTGGGCTCTACAAACTTCATGTCCCAATTGGGTAATCAGGTGTTGACTAGACTAGGCAGGGTAAAGAAAGAGGGAATGGACTTTTCTTTTCCTTTGAAATCCGGGCTCAAACATGAGACTGAACCACCTCTTAGAGCCCTCAGAGCCGATGGAAGTCCTAACCCTTTTTGACCCTCAGCATGCTTGTCTGTTGAGAACGAACATCTTCAGAGGACCCATTAACTGCTTGTGGTAGAAGCACAGCCAACATTAGGCCTCACCAACAGGCACCTTAACTGGGACACAACTCAGCTCCAGAAGTCTGCTTCTTACTTGTATGTATTCATACAAGTAAGCCTCAAAGCCAGACTTTGTGAAGTGAAGTCACTCTATTGCCATAAAATTTTCAGTAACTACTTTTCCTGAATTTGACATAAGTTTCAGAGTCATAGCAGGATAGAATGGGTTGCTTGGAAGGAAGTTAGTGCAATTTCCCCCTTGGGATGATTTGGGCATGTTACAGGAGAAATTTCTGTATGGAATGGGTGGCTAGACTAGAGGATCATTAAAGTCCACTTGGATTCCTAAATTGAGAATTCTATTGAGATCCCTATTTTGATTGTTAAAACCAGATAACCACCATTTCTAGAAGGCATCTGTCTTAAACAGGATTAAGTCTGTCTCATATATTTATAACTGGCCTATAGGAGATTCATCTCTGGAATCAGGATGCAAGGGAAGGGCCATAATAACACTTGGAAAATCTTTTTTTTTCTTGCCACTCTCATTGCGGCAATGATCTCAATATACTTCTTATTTAATGCCTCCAAACTGCTGTTTGGCTAAATGTGATTTCCGTGTCGCTGGTTAGAAATGCACACTTTGTTTCAACAAAGAAAAAAGAAACAGGTATCTGGAAATAGTTTCCTGTTTCTATTATGAATATAAACTGTTAAAAATTTTAACTTGCTAAGCGGTGCTGAAATTTGCTGTTTTGTTAAAAATGTGATCAAACAGGGAAACAATGCCTTATTCATCACCTTTTTTCCCTTATGCTCTCTCAGGGTTGCCAGCATAGCAGATTATCAGAATCTTGATTATGTTTTGAAGTATCTACAAACAAATCCTTTTGTTTCCTTAGGCGATTGTAGAGGCCAAATAAGAATCTATCAGTTGCTATTCACAATCAAAAGGGTAGATAGTTGAAAATTAACAAAAAAGGACAAAGCTGATGATGTTTCACTTAGCTATCTCATAAGACTTATGGAACTAAAGCACAGATTTAAATGATATTAAATATTATATTATTAAAACATCCAGAAACTGCTTCTCTAAGAGCTACAAATTCATATGCAAAGTGTTTATCAAAAAGACCCTATTATGTGCTAGTTCTTTGCCATATATTAATATTACTTATAGTCAATATAACACTCTGAGAGATGGGATCAAGTTACAATATCTTGCTGCTAAAGTAACTGAGGCTTAGAGAAGTAATAAGCCTAAAATATCAAAGCTGGATCCAGGAACTAGAACTAGTTCTGCCTCTCATCAAAATCCATCCCCTTTGCAGGACATCAGACCCACTGGATTTGGGGCAAGCATGATTCTCTTTATATCAAATTCATGCCACAATTTTTTAAAAGAATATTGGTGGCTTTCTGAAAAATCCTTATAAAATATGACTATCTGGGGTGTTGAAGGGATGGAGAGTAAGAGAAGAGTAATAGTAAGAAGGTTGGTTCTATACTAAATATTCCAGATTGGGGGTGTAGATGGGACAGGGTACTTTTAGCTTTTTTTTTTTTTAAATTTCAGAATGCTATGAGGGTATAAATGTTTTGGTTGCGTGACTTTCTTTTGTACAGTTTGAATCAAAGACACAAGTGTGTTCATCACTCAGATACTGTGCATTGTAACAGTTAGGTGTGAATTTGCCCATCCCTTCCTCCCCCATCCCACTTGCTTGATTTCTGTTGAGTGTTGCTTCCATATGTGTGCATAGTGTTGATCAATTAGGTCTAATTTAATAGTGAGTATATGTGGTATTTTATTTTTCTATTCTTGTGATACTTCACTTAGAAAAATGGTCTCCAGTTCCATCCAGGTTGTTACAAAAGGTGTTAGTTCACCATTTTTTATAATGGCTGAGTAAAACTCTGTGGTATACATATACCACATTTTATTAATCCACTTGTGTATTGATGGGGACTTGGGTTGTTTCCACATCTTTGCAATTGTGAATTGTGCTGCCATAAACATTCAAGTGCAGATGTCTTTATTGTAGAATGAATTTCTTTCCTTTGGGTAGATTCTTAGTATTGCGATTGCTAGATCAAATGGTATTTCAATTTTTAGCTCTTTGAGGTATCTCCAAATTATTTTCCACAGGGGTTGTACTACTTTGCAGTCCCACCAGCAGTGTAAGAGTGTTCTATCTTTCCACATCCACACCAGAATTTGTTGTTTTGGGACTTTTGAAAAAGCCATTCTCACTGGAGTTAGGTGATATCCCATTGTGCTTTTGATTTCCATTTCTCTAATGATTAGAGATGTTGAGCATTTTTAAAATATGTTTTCTGGCCATTATTCTGTCTTCTTTTGAAAAGTTTCTGTTCATGCCCTTTGCCCATTTATTGATGGGTTATTTGATTTTTTTTCTTGTTGATTTTCTTAAGTTCTATGTAGATTCTTACTATCAGCCCTTTATTGGAAGTGTAGAAGCAAATATTTTCTCCCATTCTGTAGGTTGTCTATTTGCACAATTGCAAATAGTTTCCTTGGCTATGCATAGGCTTTTTAATTTGTCAGGTCCCATTTAATTATTTTTGTTGCTGCTGTGATTGCCTTAGGGTTTTATTCATAAATTCTTTGCCTAGGCTGATATCTATAAGGGTTTTTTCCAATCTCTTTTTCCAAAATTCTTACAGTTTCATGCCTTAGGTTTAAATATATTATCCATTGTGAATTAATTTTTGTGAGTGTGAGGAGTGCAGATCCTGTTTTAGTCTTCTATATGTGGCTATCCAATTTTCCCGGCAACATTTATTGAATAAGGACTTTTTCCCCCAGTGTATGTTTTTGTCTGCTTTGCCAAAGATCAGATAACAATATGAGGATGGTTTTATATCTGAGTTCTCAGTTCTGGTCCATTGGTCTATGTCTTTGTTCTTGTGCCTGTACAATGCTGTTTTGGTTACTATAGCTTTGTTCTATAGCTTGATGTCTGGTGAAGTGATGCCTCCTGATTTGTTCTTTTTGCGTAAGGTTGCTTTGGCTATTTGGGGTCTTTTTCTGCTTCCATACAAAGCATACAATTATTTTTTCTACGTCTACAAATAATAACATTGGTATTTTAATGAGGGTTTCATTGAATCTATAAATCACTTTGGTTAGTATAGACATTTTAACAATGTTGCATCTGCCAATCCATGAGCATGATGTTTTTCCATTTGTTTACACCCTATAGGATTTCCTTCTTCAGAGTTTTGTAGTTCTCCCCATATAGTTGTTTCACCTCCTTTGGTTAAATATATTCCTAGATATTTTATTTTCTTTGTTGCTATTATGAAAAGCTTTTTGACTTTGTGTGTGTGTGTGTGTGTGTGTGTGTGTGTGTGTCATTGGCTTCATAGAAACAGTTGGGGAGGATTTTCTTTCCTTACTAATGTTATGAAATAATTTCTGCAGTATAGGTACCAGTTCTTCTTTGTAGGTCTGGTAAAATTTGGCTGTGAAATCATCTGGTGCAGGACTTTTTTTTGGTTGGGAGATTTCTTTATTGCTGCTTTAATTTTGTTACTTGATATTGGTCTGTTCAGGAGTTCCATTTCTTCCTGATTGAGCCTAGAGAGGTTTTGTGTTTCCAAGAATTCATCAATTTTCTTGACGTTTTCAAGTTTACACGCATAGAGATTTTTATAGTATTCAGAGGTGATATAATGATATTTTTTATTTTGTGGTATCAGTTGTAACATCTCCTTATCATTTCTGATTGAGCTTATTAGGGCCCTTTCTTTTCTGTTTCTGGTTAATATTGTGTGAGGCCTATTGATTTTCTTTATCTTTTCAAAGAACCAACTTTTTGTTTCATTAATCTTCTGTATAATTCTTTTTTTATTGATTTCATTTAGTTCTGCTCTGACCTTAGTTATTTCTTTGCTGTGTTTGGGATTGGTTTGTTCTTCCCTTTCCAATTCCTTGAGACAATTTCTTAGATTGTTGATTTGTGGTCTTTCTGTCTTTTGGATGTAGGCATTTAGGGTTATAAATTTTCCTCTTATGACCGCTTTTGTTGAATCCCATTGATTTTAATAAATTGTGTTCCCTTTGCCATTTCGTTTGAAGAATCTTTTGATTTCCATCTTAATTTTCTACTTCACCCAATAATCATTCAGCAGTAGGTTATTTAATTTCCATGACCTTGTGTAGAGTTGAGTGTTTCTGTTGGAATTGATTTCTAGTTTTATTCCACTGTTGCCTGAGAAGACATATGGTATAATTTCTATTATTTTAAATTTGTTGAGACATGTTTTCTGGCCTAAGATGTGATCAATCTTAGAGATTGTTCCATGAGCTGATGAGAAGAACATATATTCAGTAGTTGTTGGATAGAATATTCTGTAAATGTCTATTAGCCCCATTTGTTCTGGAGTTCTGATTAAGTCTATCATTTTTTTCCTCATTTTTTGCTTGGAGGATCTGTCCTGTTCTGTCAGTGGGGTGTTGAAGTTTCTGACTGTTACAATGCTGCTGTTTGTCATTTTGCTTAGATCAAGTAGAATTTATAAATCTGGGCACACCTGTGTCAGGTACATAAATATTTAGGATTGTTATGTCTTTTTGTTGAATTGTTCCCTTCACCATTATATAAAATTTTAAATTTCCTTCCTTCCTCTTAAAACTCCATAGATTTTTAGATTGAACAAATAAGATTACCAAGACCAAAATTAAATATATTTGTTCAGTTTATGGCATTAACATCCTAGTCAAATATTTTCTAACATATTTTGTTTATTGTGGTTTATTATGTTAAATGAGTTTCTTTCCAACCTGTCTCTTAGCTTTCTTGTGGGTAACAGAATTTGGTATTTTGTGTTCTAAATTATGGACTTGGCCCAGTGGTAGCAGGAGTCACAGTGATGGTGATGGGTGTGTGTGTGTGTGTGTGTTGGACCATGGTTAAGGTTACAACATTCCTCCTAAAACTTGAAGTCTTGGGACCACACATAAGAAGAGTTTATGGTTATCTGTCTAGTATAAGGTGTTGAAAAGAAAATGTATAGAAAATATTTTTTTTCTTTTAAGTATAGACTTGTGGAGGTTTGTTATTATGACTCTTTCCCTCATAATGGAAGTTGTGGGTGGTTAAAGAACAAAAAGATTGGCACAGAGGTATACACTAAATTGAACATTAGTGAGTCAAAAAAGCATGGAAACACGACTATATATCCTGAAGCCTGCTGTAGTTTCTGCTTGGGAGTCTGTTCTGGTATGTGTGACTCATGTATTTGCTTGTCTGTTTTTCTAGTCTTGCAACAGTTTGCCCTGTGTCCTCATCTCCCCTATAGATTCAAGGAAAATTGTTCATTTTTCAGTCTGTTCAGCTCTTCACGTGTTGTTAAGATATAGAGTCATGACCTCCAAGCTCCTTACGTGTGGAACTAGAAGATGGAAGTTAGTTTATTTTTATTGCAATATTTACATGCTCATGATATAAACATTCTTACATTCAGAAAAAGATAAAGAGACAAAGTACACAGCTCCTTTTCCAATACATACACAATACTTTCTCCTATTAACTGTCAAGAAAGCTGTTGGAACTTTTCTTAAATATATATGCAAATATGTGACTGTTTTCTTAAGCTACTTTTAAAAATATTCATAGAAAAATTAGTTGTCACGTTAAGAAATTTCTCATAAGAATCCTAATATTTATTAGCTTTAAGTGCTACAAAGAATGACATTAGGAATCATTTAGTTCGCCTGTTTCATTTTGCCACAGTGACACTGGGGCCCTAAGGGGTTAAATGTTAGCACAGGTCATGCATGTGGTTAGTGATACACTCCCTATCTGTTGGCACCCAGGCTAATGATATTGGTTGTTTTGCTTCATGGCTCAGACTATCTCCACCAACCAACAAAACAAAACACAGCACCCGACAAGCCTTTCAAGGTCTTATCAATATATATATATTTTAAATGCAGAGATAATAAAAACTATATACTGGTAGTACTATATTGATGCCCATTCCTCAAATTTTATCATTATCAAAACTCTGTCTTATCTTTTGAAACTGATACCACCTCTCTAAACTGTAGTAGTTTCTAGAAATATTTCTTTTCTTTTTCTTCTGTTTAGGCATACAGAGACAATGGAACCATGTACCAAAATGACAGAGATTATTCCCAACAGAACTGGGAAAAGGGTTAGTGAGTGCACATATTGAGTAATTAGGGCATTGATGGCGCAGTAAAACTGATCATTGAAATCCCTTAGAATAAGTTTTCTCAGTAAATTTCCTCAGATTTATCCATCATTAGAGTAATATACCCAAGAAGCAATTTAGACTGTACTAATTCTGTATTAATTTTTGAATATCAAGTAATCTTTCCTGACATTTCTTCAGGTCAGAAGATTTTAGTTACAAGAACATCATTAGCAATTATTTTTTCTTTTTAGGAAAAATAAGATTTGCATATATTGAAGTTAACTGTATCTTTTAAGCATCTGTCTTTAGAGGCAAACTGTAGAATTAATTTCTTACTTTTATGTAGCTTTAAAAAACCACAAAGCACAGAACAATGGATATCTTTAACTAAAAGGAAAACAATTATATGAGCATAAAACACCAAGATGGTATTTTACCAATTCATAAAATTAATTTTACCAATTAATAAAATGGCTCTACCTTGAGCATTAGCATCTTTCTCTGGCTTCGCCTCATCCATGAAATGTGACACCCTTAAGTAATCATGAACTCGTTCCTAATTCTTGATTAAAAAGAAGGACTTTATTCTCACGGTGTTGATTATGACCTTTGTAGCAAGTATAGCATCATCTTTTACTGTTCAAAAATCCAATGTGCTCGTTAATCAAAAAATCTATAATCTGAAGAAACTGTAATCCAAAGAGCCACCAAAGCATATAACAATTAAATAAGAAAAACCCTTTAAAAGAACTGCAGAGATCCAAAGTGCCAGCAAATGACAAATTGTTACTTCTTCCAAGTACTCTATGTATTTAGTGGATCATTTCGTCATAGACTAACCACAGAAACTGGTGTGAGGAAATGCTGCTGCTACTAAACACTGTTTAGTGTTTATCTACGTATTTCAACTATGGATGAAAAATTCTAATCTGCTTCAAAGGTGGTACAGCAATACCCACATGGCCCAAGAATAAGATTCCATATTGATTTTCTTGTTGTAAATTTTGAATTTTGTATATGGAGATTTTTTTTTTTGTCTATGAGTTCTTTTATAGTGTCTGAATATTTTCCTTGAAATGTATAAAATTTGTAAATTTTGTTTGTTTTTTATATTAAAATGCCATTTGTGCAAGTTTTCTTAAAAATAAAAGAGAAAAATATACTAGGCCATAAAATGTTTATCACTCTGACATGTGTCGAACGATGTATCTGCTAGTCATAAGCTTGAGGAAGTACAGCATTTTCCCTGTGCTGTGTCTCATGTTTCATTTTTATTACAATGATATGGCATGGTTTCACTTCAGTTAATCCTATTTCTTTTAGGACTTACATCTATGCTAATTGTCATGGCTAATTAGCCTTACAGCAAAAGTAGGCAAACCAACAAAAGAAATGCCCTTTTTTTTTTGAGACAGAGTCTCACTCTTGCCTGGGCTAGAGTGCCATGGCATCAGCCTAACTCACAGCAACCTCAAACTCCTGAATTAAGCGATCCTCCTGCCTCAGCCTCCCGAGTAGCTGGGACTACACGCATGTACCACAATGCCTGGCTAATATATATATATATATATATATATATATATATATATATATACACACACACACACATACATATATGTACATATATATATTTTTTAGTTGTCCAGATAATTTCTTTCTATTTTTTTAGTAGAGATGGGAGTCTCACTCTTGCTCAGGCTGCTCTCGAACTCCTGAGCTCAAAGGATCCTCCTGCCTTGGCCTTCCAGAGTGCTAGGATTATAGGCAAGAGCCACCATGCCTGGCCAAGAAATGCCCTTTCAAAGAAATGTTTTTAGTCATTATCTTTTGCTGTACAGTAATGTGGTTGAAAAGTATAACAATCTGTTAAACATTTAGTTCTTGTTTTAAAAGGGCTACATTATCTTGGCATTATTCTGTATATCAAACATTTTGTTATCTTGGACAAGACAGGTTTTTATTCCTCAGCATTTAGTGTTGTTAGAAAGTGCCCACATCAGAAGAGTTTACATTTAAAACAAATCTTACTTTAATAATAATCTGAATAAATAATAAAATGTAATGTGTAAGAGTTGATACACCATAAACAATATTTGCTGAACAAGTTCATGCCCCGAGGAGACTTCTCTGGGATAGACAAGGGTCCCTTTCCTTTACCCTCTAGTATAAGGAGCAAAAAATCTGTGTGAACAATAAATTACATGTAGTTGTGCTGAAGTCATTAGGATGGCAACCTCACAAACTGGATTAGGCTGGTATTGTCCTTGACCCTCAGTCCTTGTGTGTGTATGGAAATGTCAATTGTCCAGGTACATTTAGAAATGAAAGTTGATAGGAATTCTTCTAAACCTGGGGGCTCCCAGAACCAGGGAATAAAACCTGCAAGAGCACCAGAACAGTGACCCGAGTCCCAGGTTATCTCTGGGTACAACTGCTGCCATTGCAATTATTATTCCACTTATCACCTGTTACTTTACTGTGCACCAGCTATATGCAAGGTGTCATAAATGCATCATCTCTTTTAACCCTTAAAGAATCCATTTTGAAAAGAGGAAAACTGGGTTTCAGAAAGATTAGTGAATCTCGAAAGGCCACAAAGGTAGTAAAGGAGCAGAAAACCAAAGTTTCTCTGTCTCCATAGATTATCATCTCATAATGACCACAGGCTAACTCAGACACAGGAATGAAAATGAGAAATTAGCAAGCATTCTTTTCCATAGCATGGAGCTTGAAGACTTCTTATTGTGTTTTCTGAAGTGTTTTTCTTCCAGGACAAATTTTTTAAACAATTCCACTTAAACAGCCACAATTCATCTAGCTCACTTTAATGAAAGAAAGTAATAGGAAGCAGATTTTCTTCGTTTAAACTCAGGTATTTTAATAGCTGGCATTTCTAACAGTAATTGCTATGCTATTATAGTTTAAAAAAGAATGAGTCATATATAAACAGCACATTTTCTGAAAAAGCTCTTATAAATGGGTGCACAAAAATCACATGCACTATGTCTATAGTAAACATTTTTGTATTCAGCCTGGGATAAGCCTTGCAAAGGCAAGCAATTCTGCAATGACTTATTCCTAATTCTGCTTTTGGAGTTACCACACAAACCCTGTTGTGGAAACTCTGTTGTTTACCAATGTTTAATACAGCTTACTGCCAGGCACATTTTGAGTAGATCTGCACTGTGGCAGCTGCAGAGAAGAAGCCCTTGGTATTATATTTCCTAAGGCTGATGTTCTTGACCAGAGGTGGTCATTTTTGTTGTGACATGCTAACCTGGCAGGATTCCTATGAGGACCAGTCATTTTTATACAAATGCAGCACATTCTCCTCAATGCCTCTACATACAGCATCATCTTCTGGTGAGCCTTAAATAAGGTGCCATTCACTTTCAGCTAAATAAAACATCCCAGTGGAAGAGAATTAAAAGGGAATGGAAAATCCCAAGGAATACTGGGAGTTATGCCGGTTGTTCTTCTACTTTTATCTGTAAAACAAAGTGGAGGAAGAGGAATATGCCAGTTTACTAAAAGGACTCAGAAGCTTTAGGACACAAATTAAATATTAATTTAATAGGAGAATAATTTGCTTTCTGTGTAATATGGTTCATATAGAATAATTAGGCTCCTATGGAATATGGCTCATATAAAAATTGAAGATCCTACTTGAATGGCTCTAGAGGAAGGAGGTGGAGTAGTCAAATGGATTGTTCCTGCCTAAACCATGCTTCCAACCCTATCCACTCAGCTGTAAGCTTCTTGGTGGCAGGGGGCACACCTTGTTCTAACATATAACTCTCCATTTTCTAGCACAGTGACTGGCAAGCAAGGGAAGTGTTTGTTGGAAAAATAATAGAATCCCACTATGGAATTTTGACCCTTGGGTAAAAAACACAATATTCATGGTTGACAAACTGCTTCATCTCTTAACAGTATATAAAGAGATAACTATCTTGTAGATAATTTAACTTTTCAATTGATTGAGTATTGCTTAGTCTTAGCATTGTATTTTTTCAACCTCAGTTTCTTCTTTTGAAGGCTTTTAATATGACCTTGATATGTCTTGAGAAAGAAAGAGCAACAATGTTTAGCTTCTATTTTGTTTTCTTCTTCTCCAATAAGAATGACTTTCATACTATAAAAGGTAGAATAAACATGACTGAAGGACACTGAGACACAAGAGAGATGGAGCATTGGTAAGAAAGCACCCTCCACATAGGTTTTCAATGATTTCCACTGTGTAAGCATAAGTAGATTTCATGTATGGGCAATTAATCAATAGTTGATGTGACTGGGAAATCACTTCCAGTAATTTTAAAAAATCACATGAAATAGCAGTTCTGGGAGATTGCAGATAGGATCTTAGCTTTGATTCTCCTCAAAAAACTCCTAGATTTAATAAACAAATTCAATAAAGTCTCAGGTTATAAAATCAAGGTATACAAATCAGTAATATTTATATATACTAATAATTACCAAGTTGAGAACCAAATGAAGAACTCAATGTCATTTATAATAGCTACAAAAATACCTAGGAATATATTTAACCAAGGAGATGAAAGATGTCTACAAGGAGAACTGCAAAACACTGATAAAAGAAATTGTAGACAACATAAACAAATGGAAAAATATCCCATGCTCATGGAGTGGAAGAGTTAATATTGTTTAACTGACCATATTGGCCACAGCAATACAGATTCAAGGCAGTTCTTATTAAAATACCATTGTAATTTTTCACAGAATTAGAAAAAAAAATCCTAAAATCCATGTGGAACCAAAAAAAAGCCTGAATAGCTAAAGCAGTCCTAAGCAAAAAGAACAAAACTGGAGGTATCACGTTACCTGATTTCAAATTATACTACAAGGCTGTAATAACCAGATCAGCATTGTACTGGTAGAAGAACAGACTCATATACCAATAGAACAGAATAGAGAACCTGGAAATAAAACCATACACCTACAGCCAACTGATCTTTGACAAAGCAGACAAAAAGTCCCCAAACAATAGGTGTTGGTGTGAATGTGGAGAGATAGGGACACTTATACACTGTTGGTGGGACTGAAAACTAGTACAACCTTGGTGGAAGTAATATAGAGATACCTCAAAGAGCTAAAAGTAGAACAACCATTTGATCCAGCAAGTCCATTACTGGGCATCTACCCAAAGGAAAAAAAGACATTCTATAAAAAAGACATCTGCACTTGAATATTTATAGCAGCACAATTCACAATTGCAAAGATGTGGAAACAACCAAGTGTCCATCAAGACATGAATGGATTAATAAATTGTGCTACATATATATATACCATTGAGCACTACTCAGCCACAAAAAACAATGGTGATCTAGCACTTCTTGTATTATCCTGAATAGAGCTGGAGCCCATTCTCCTAAGTTAAGTATCCCCAAAATGGACAAATAAGCACCACATGTACTCACCATCAAATAATTATTGATTGATCAACACTTATGTGCACATATAGTAGTAACATTCATTGGGTATTGGGCAGGTGGCAGTGGGGGAGGAGGAAATGGGTATATTCACACCTAATGGGTGCAGTGCTCATTGTCTCAGGGATCAACACACTTGAAGCTCTGACTTGGGTGGAGCCAAGGCAATATATGTATCCTAAACATTTGTACTCCCATGATGTGCTGAAATTAAAAAAAAAAAAAAGGAAAAAAATACAGCATATGCTGGGGAAAGGACACCCTATTCAATAGACAGTGCTGAGAAAATTAGATATCCATATGCAGAAGAATGAAATTGAATCCCTGTCTCTTACTATATATAAAAATTAATTAAAAATGATTAAAAACTTAAATGTAAGACCTGAAATTATAAAAATTCTAGAAGAAAACTTAGGAAAAACTCTTCTGGACATTGGCCTAGGCAAAGAATTTATGGCTAAGACCCCAAAAGCAAATGCATCAAAACCAAAAATGAACAAATGAAACTCATTTAAACTAAAAAAGCTTCTGGACAGCAAAATAAATAATCAACAGAGTAAATAGACAGCCTACAGAATGGGAGAAAATATTCACAAATTATGTATCCGAAAAAGGACTATTCTCCAGAATCTACAAGGAACTCAATTCAGTAAGAAGAAATTAAATAATCCCATTAAAAAGTGTACAAATGACATAAACAAACATTTTTTCAAAGAAAAATATGTAAATGGCCAACAAACACATGAGAAAATGCTCAGTATCACTAATCATCAGAAAAATGCAAATTAAAACTACAATGAGATACCATCTTACTCCAGTGAGATGGCCATTATTAAAAAATAAAAAAAAAACAGTAGATGTTGGTATAGATCCTATGAAAAGGGAGTGCTTATACACTGTTGGTGTATTTCCACCTCTGTGGAAAACAGTATGGAGATTTCTCAAAGAACTAAAAGTAGATCTACCATTTGATTCTGTAATCCCCCTACTGGGTATTTATGCAAATGAAAATAAGATATTACATCAAAAAGATACTTGTGCTCATATGTTTATTACAGTACAAGTAATAATAGCAAAGATATGGAATCAACCTAAGTATCTATCAACTGATTAAAAAAATGTGGTATATATGTATATACACACACACACACCATGGAATATTATTCAGCCATAAAAAGAATGAAATAATGACTTTTGCAGCAACTTGGATGGAACTGGAGGCCATTATCCTAAGTAACTTGGGAACAGAAAATCAAATACCACATGCTCTCACTAACTATGGCTACATGAAGGCACACAGAGTGGTATAATGGATATTGGAAATTCAAAAGGAGGGAGGGTAAGAGGGATTGAGGGATAAAAAATTACCTATTGGGTACCATGTACACTATTCAGGTAATGGGTTCACTAAAAACCTAGGTTTTACCACCATATATTTATTTAACAAAAGTGCACTTGTACCTCCTAAATCTATTGAAATTTTAAAAAGCTAATTAATTTTATTTTGTAAAATATAAAAATATCTCATACCTGCACAGGGATTTTGATGTGTCTTTTTATCGTGGGATGTCTTCCCTCTTGGCCATGAGTCTCTTTGGCCTATATTAAGGCATCTAGTGGTATGCTCTAAATCTCGGTCTTGCACTATTGTTTTATATAAGTTCTATGGATGAAGACTTGGAAAGCATATCTGCAAATTTTCCATCAGGAAGAAATGGCTACTGTGATAAGTGATACAACTGAGTTCAAAAACTCTCAACAGCCCAGAATGATGAACTGAAATTAATGATTGGTTTTATTAGGGAGGAAAAATAAAATCTTCCACACAGGTTAAAAAATAAATAAAAATATGGCAGCATGAGATGAGGTGTATCTGGTTTACAATATTTCTTAAAGAAAGATATTTAGTTCAGTACAAGCTTAAAATGAGCTAATTTACTTCAGCAGCCAAAAACCCTAATGCAATCTTAGGCTAAAGATGTAAAATCACTATGTCCAGAACAATGAAGTTTCACCGTATCTTACTACTTCAGTTGTATCTGGTGAATTGGGCTCCATTTTGGAAGCACAGCATTTTAGAGCTAATGAGAACATTAGAGGCCATTTAGATACGTGCTCCTTAGCCTGGGTTCATGTACGTAAGGTGGTATGCAAGGTGTACCAGGTAAGCCAGAAGTTGTAGGATAAATATGACAAAACATCAATGAACACCAATTTTACTTGAGTATTTGGTGAGGGAAAGGTAATTAAAGTTGCTTAACAGTTGAATAGTGTGAAATTATTCAAAAATTATTTTTAAGTTATAACTCATACTATGATATTATAAAGTAGAACACAAAGTCCACATAAAGTTTAAAGTTAAAATATGAGACTTCAAAAAAAATTTCAGTTTGCAGATGGTAACTTTGAGTGAGAATTGCTTCCAGAACTCTGAAAGTCATGGGTTCAATCTCTTCTGTAGGTACTTTCATTCAACAAATCTTTACTGAGTATCTACCCTGTACTAAGCACTGGCCTAAGTGCTTGGGACATATTAGTGAGCAAAACTAATAGAGTCCTGCCTTCATGGGAATTTATATTATGAGTAGAAAAATTTGAGAAGCACAGCTTATCCTTAATTTTACAGATGAAAGGACTAGAAGACACAGAGTCTATATTGAGTTCTATCCCTAGTCCTATCATTTGCTAGCTGTGCAATCTTGGACAATTATTTAATTTCTTTGAGTCTCAGTTTTCTCATTTAAAAAATAGTGGAACAAGACCTATATACTTTATTGGTGGGATTATTAGATGAGATAACATAAGCAAAGTAGGGGAGTGTCTGATATAGAGTATCAGACAATATGTCAATAAATGGTGATTATTATTACAAAGGCCATGTGACTTACTTAAATCCACACAATTGTACAACATCAGATATGTACTCAAGCTTAGGTCTTCTGATTCCTGCTTCTGAGCTCTTTTTATGACAACATTATTCCGGGTGTCATAACTCAGAAAATAAACAAGGCTATTTGTAATTTTATATCATTAAAGTAATTTATGTGCAATAAGAACAAATTTGGAAAATGCACATGTGCAGGAGGTGAAACAACAATAAAACAAAAACAATAAAAAAGGAAAAGCATTCAGTACCAGCATTCATAACATCTTAATTAAAATTTTAGCATACTCCATCAGTCCTCTTTTTAATATGTAGACTTGTTTTGGTTGTAACAGAATTATATTCTCACTATTCAGTTTTCTATCTTTTTTTTCTGTTTATTACCAAAATATATGTAATTGGAAAGTTTTTAATAGTATCATTTTTAATAACTGCACACCAGTCTATTGAGTATATCGACAATTTTCTAAACCATTTTTTTCCAGAGCAGACATTGAGGCTGTGGTAATAATGATCATTTTGTGTGTGGCTGGCACCACGGTCATAGGAGGGCCCTCCTTAGCAATGAGCAAAGCCCAGGCTCTTGCAGAAGCTGGTCCTGCCTTATGTATTGGTGCATCACAGAACTCAAGCCTGAGCCTTCCATTCACTTTTCAGAGTTGCTTACCCACTCATTCTTTTCCCAGGTAAAGATTCTTCTTTTTAGATATAGTTTTTCATATGATCCCCCTTGTCTTGGATGTTTCTTTGGATTACCCCGTTGGGTCCCAAATCACCCCTGTTCTACAATATTCTCTCTCGATCTCTTTTTTTCCTCACTTCACAACCACAAATTTATCTTGTCTCCACCTGCCTTTCTTATTCTTTAAATCTACCGATGGTTGGCTGGGCACAGTGGCTCATGCCTGTAATCCTAGCAGTCTGGGAGTCCGAGGCAGGTGGATCGTTTGAGCTCAGGAATTTGAGACCAGCTTGAGCAAGGAGACCCCATCTCTACTAAAAATAGAAAGAAGTTAGCTGGACAACTAAAAATATATAGAAAAAAATTAGCCAGGCATGGTGGCGCGTGCCTGTAGTTCCATCTACTTGGGAGGCTGAGGCAGGAGGATCACTTGAACCCAGGAGTTTGAGGTTTCAGTGAGTTAGGCTGATGCCATGGCACTCTAGCCAGGGCAACAGAGTGCAACTGTGTCTGAAAAAAATAAAAATAAAAAAAATAAAAAATAAATAAAATAAACCTACTGATGGGATCCATTGCTCAAGTGGCTGAAAGAGTATTTAATGATGTGTCTGTATGTGTATCTGCATGCACATGTATGTGTACAATGTGAACTTTAGCTTTATATTATCTTACTGAGAAATTCTAGAACACTTTGAGCAATCTGTAGATTGTTAGACTCTGAAAGAAATTGTCTTTGTGAGTTGTGCTTGGGTTAGGTATTTAAAAATATATATTGCTGGGGGTGTTTGTTGGGAGAAGTTTTATATAATGGAAAAACATTCTGTGTCACCCTGATATATACTGTACATAAAAAAATGATCAATCCAGATATACTCTAATACAAAGGAAATATGACCCACAGCTTTTGGTCACATTTCTGACTCTGCAGCTCAGAAATTGTAACAAATTTTCCCATAAAACACTGGAGAATGATGAAGGCCTTGGGGAAACAAGCATACACTGTTTCTCTTTCTAGTGCTTTATGGAATAAATGTAAAACATTACTGAGGCTTCATCTGAAGGGTGGAAAGTTTACACTGTGGGGGCTACATGAGTATCAGGCTTTCTAAATTAAGATTCATATCTAAAACTTGAGTCTGTGTACTATTCCACATGACTGATTTTTCTTCCTGATACATCAGATGTTCTTTTCCAGCATAATTAATGCCAATCTACTGACATCAGTGAAATGCACATGAAATTCTAAACGAATGTGCCATTACGTGTAACTCTTATTTCTTACCTGAAGTCAGGGAACAACAACAAAAACAGAAATAACCTTTCATTACACCAGGCAGTGTCAATTCAGCATATTTTGAACATAATGAATTGTAGAAGGAAAATATTTGTGTACCCCTCAAGATCAAATATTCATAAATATGGAGACCAAGAATTATTTAAATTTGGAGTTTTTGTAAAGCTCAGCTAGTAAGGTATCAAAGTGCTGTATGAACACTGAAAACTCGCTGGTTTATAATTTTGTCCAATTTCCTTTATGAACTTCTCCTTCGATATTGTTGTAGCTCTAACACCCTTGGACACACGATTTAGGTAGTCTTAGAGTCACAGATGGAACAAGTTTGATATTTTCATAAAAAGGTCATACCATTTTCTCACTTCCTCAACCTTCAATGAACATTTCTTTCTTTGTTTTTTTTTTTTTTTTTGTTGTTTTTATACATATCTTTATTTTACTTTTACATGATCTCTATCTGTATCTTGTACTTATAGATATCATGTATGTTAGGTCAGGAGTCAGCAGCCAGGACTTGGGTCCCCAACCATGGCTTCCCCAGCACCTAACGGACCTTGTGGTGGGTGAGCCTCCACTGCTGATGAGTCACAAGTCACTGGTTTCCATTCTGTTTACCTTGTCATGTCTAAGTCTACTAGGTGACCAAAGAGTGTCCTGCATCCCTTTGGCTTGCCTTGGTCCCAAGACATGACCTGCAGACTAATGCAAGAGCACTACAGACCCCTGCCCCTTGCCCAACCACACTCCAATGGACCCCAGTGGAGGGCAATGAGAATAAATGCGAGGGAGACCACAATCCCCTCATAGGACATGTGATTTTGAAAGAGGAGAAATATATGGTGCATGGGGGAGGGGTGTAGGACAGCTGTTTTCCATTTCTTTCTGTTTTAAAAGAGCTGTGCTAGGAAGTTCCCTCCATTTAAGGTACCACTAGCAATCATTTCTTCACTCAGCATATATATATATTTAGTATCTTAGATGTTGGCCGTTATGGTAAGTTTTTAAAAGTATATAAAGATATTTGACTTCAGTGATCTTACACTTCATTTAGTAGGGTGTGAGGAAGGTGGGAGGTGAGGGAAAAGACAGGAGCACAGCTTGCCACAATTGAGGAAAGATGCATAGTATTAAATACTATGCAATTGTAAAAAACTATTAAAAACTTTCCAATTACATATCATTAAATACTCGCCAGCTGAGTGAACAGATGCAAGTATGATTAGAGTACCTCTAGGAATCACTCTCTGATGTGGTATTCTGAATTGGCTTTTAAAACAGAGGTAGGGCACCATCTGTGGGATGGATATGCTTGAAGCTCTGACTTGGGTGGGGCAAGGGCAATATACCTAACCTAAACATTTGTACGCCCATAATATGCTGAAATAAAAAAAATTATAAAAAAAAAGACAAGTAGGACATGAAAATGTGGATATGGCACGGGAAACCTGGCTGTAAGATATGGCACTCATTATGAGCAGTAGGGAAGTTCGTGAATTGTTCAAGGGCCAGTGGGTCCTTCCTCAGGCTGGAGCAGAGTGTGTGTTAGGAAGAAGGAATGGAAGATAAAAAGAAAAAGGCTGGAAAGATGAGCTTGGATCCCAGCATGGAAAACCTTGACTGTCAAGGGCAGGAGCATGGCTTTTATCTCTTGGGCTACGCAGAGACTTTGAAGAATTTTTGTGTGGAGCAATGACCTGATTAGGGGTCTTCTTTGGAAGATCCCCTGCTAGCATTTTATTAAATACATGAAAGGGAGAGGGGCTAGAGGGAAGGGAATGTTGAGAGGCCACTACAGCTACCTAGGCAAGACGCTGAGTGATGGGGAGAGGAAGGGATGGGGAACAAGTGATGTTCAAGGGGAATTACTAGGGTTTAGTGACTGAACTTGGAAGGAAGTGAGAGGGAGGCTTTGAAGATTGGAGCCTGAGTAACTAAAAATTGTGATGCCCTGAACAGAAATTGTGGAGTCATAAAGGGGAAGTAGATTTGGGAAAGAGAGAGATTGGCTTGTTCGTTGCTTTACTGAGTTGAGAAACTAGCACATAAAGATATGCAGTGGAGAGTTCTTCAAAAAACATGTAGACATTAAACTTAGGAGCGAGAATGAGCCTCAGGAGCAATGTTTGCAGGGGGAGAGTGTAGAAAGGAGAGAACTGCAGGAGAGGCAGATGGAGGGGAGCACCAGACTCCTGGAGGGGCAAATGGGAGCACCAAGGGGAGGGCTGGGCAGAAGGAACCCTAAAGCTGTAGCTATGGATTTCCTTTTACTGAAGCTCTTATCTTTGTTTTAGTCTTTTTGCTTTAAAGCTCCCTTTGGGCCGAATGAATATATTTGACACCCATAGAGCCGAATGTTCTCTAGGGATCTGGTCATACAATCATCTCCTGGCGTTGTTCAGCCCCAGCTGTTTTTTAACAAATAAAAATCTATGTGGCCTCTTTCTTTTTTATGGTTATTTTTTCTTTATAATCTCTATGATTGCCTTAGATAATTTATTTGCCACTTTTGGTTTCCTATCCCAATTCTGTGATTATGTCTATGGCTTTGTTATGACCCCTCTATAAGTTGTCAACAGTCTTCTCTCATGGTGAACCAAGGGTCAAGCTTCAGTTATAACAAGGGGTTGACTGTTGCTTTAAAATCGACAAAAGCCACGACTTTTGGGGGGCTCAATGGTACTATTTGCTCTTATTGGCTTTATTGTTGCTATCTAAGGAAAAGAAGAAATCCAAGACTTCAAATAATGAAACGGAGAGGATAAGGACAAACTCTCTCTCTCTCTCTCTTTCTCTCTCTCTCTCTGTGCGTGCCTATGCATGTGAGTATACTCATATTTGAGTGAAGTTAGCTCATCTGATGAACTAATCCATACCAATACCACGAGTGACACCATTCCAAGATGGGACTTTAAATGCAAACCATTTAAAATTCATGACATATCATCAGCCTTTACAGGTTTGCAATCAATAATAGTTTACAAAATGATTTTATACATACATCATACCTGGCCCCAGCCGCTCTCTCTCCAATCTCATTTCCTCTTTCCCTTCCTTTCCATAATTTGGCTCTAAACCACCCTGGCTTCCTTACTGTTTCTAGAAAGTACTAAGTATGTGCCTACTTCAGGGTTTTTCTCCTCCAGATCCTCTGCCTAGAATGTTCTTTTTATAGATGTTGGCACAACTGCCTTCTCCCCTCACTCAGGTCTTCTCTTGGAAATGACTTTCTCAGGGAGCACCTCCCTGCCCCCACTGCCCAATGAATGCTTGACCACATTGCTATTCTCTATTCCCTTACCCTGGTTTATTTTTCTTGTGAATACTTATTACCTCTGGAAGGTATAAATCTATGTACTTGTTTGATTTCTGCTTGCTTTACTCACTAGAGTGTAAGCTCTAGGAGGACTGGGACTTGTCTGCTTTGTGTACAGCAATTTCATTGATGAACAGAACAGTGACATTCAGAAAGCATTTGTTAACATACATGCTTTTTTTTTTTTTTTTGAGACAGAGTCTCACTTTGTTGCCCAGGCAAGAGTGAGTGCCATGGCATTAGCCTAGCTCACAGCAACCTTAATCTCCTGGGCTCAAGCGATCCTACGGCCTCAGCCTCCCGAGTAGCTAGGACTATAGGCATGTACCACCATGTCCGGCTAATTTTTTTTTTTTTTTTTGTATATATATAGTTAGTTGGTCAATTAATTGCTTTCTATTTTTAGTAGAGACAGGGTCTCGCTCAGGCTGGTTTCGAACTCCTGACCTCTAGGAATCGCCTGCCTCGGCCTCCCACAGTGCTAGGATTACAGGTGTGAGCCACCACACCTGGCTAACATACATGCTTGAATATGTGAATTTGATTATTTTGTGAGTCAGGCTGGGTGAATATACCCATTTTACAGTGTGGAGAGTGAGGCTCTGAGGGAATGACTTGCCCATGGCAAAGACTTGAACTAAAGGTCTCTTGGCTCCAAGTTTATAGATGTCCTAATTGACTACTTACATGCCTGTGAAAATGGTGGCCCCCACAACATTTTAATCTTATGCTTTAAGACTGGATTTAATTTCATGCATACTTTCTGATACTTTGTTTTCAAGCCAAAGATTTTTGCAGCTATTAAAAATCCTTCTTTTAAAATTTACTTTCTTGCTTCTCCAGAGAAAGCTAGTGAAAAAGGGATGTTATGTTTTTGCTGTGTTCAGCAAGTCTCTAAGGTGCATATTTATGAAGAGCTGAGCTGCAAAATGGCTTTGTCTTTTTAGCATAATGCAAACAGTTCTTAGTTTTGAAGAAGAGAAAGAAAGATTTCATGCTTCTCCCAGCTCATTATGCCACAAGGCCAGAATTTAAAGAAAACTCTGTGCTGTGATCACTCATTTAGGGCTCAGGAACAAAGGCCACAATGGATTATGGACATAAGGGCTTCATATGAGATGCTTCTGTGGCAATTTAAACCATTGTAAATCAGAGGAGAAGATTGGCCTTTTGCCATCCATTAGTATACCTATCCTTTTCCTTTTAGGAGTCCTTCTTTTTCTTTTCCTATTACATTTTCCTTTAACCTCCAAACACCTTTTTTCTTTATGTAAGAAAATTACCATTTCATTTTTATTTGTTCACCAAAATTGGTTCACTTGATCTATTCACCAAACATTTCTTAGTTGCCTACTCTGTGTTAGTCATTATATTAAATGCTGGGAATTGAAAATTTAATGAGGGTACAGCCCCTGCCCTCAAGGAACTCACTTCTTAGATGGCAGAAAGGTCAAGTAAGCCATTAATTATACATGGACATGGCAATTCATACTCTGATCCTATAAGCACAACATGTTCTAGAAGCCCAAGTGAGGCTTTTAACCCACATTGAGGGGTCAGAGTAAACTTCCTAGGGGAATAATTAATGCTTGAGATAATTGCTATAAGGTGAGAGATAAGCAAAAGTGTCCACATAGATGTTTGTATGTCATTTTAGTCTGTTTATTTGTTTAAAAACTATGATTGGCCTGGGAGGAATTTTAACAGAAAGTGATATAATTAGATCTCTTTTTATCAACAGATAATTTTTAGGGACAATTAACATAATCTAAGAAAAAAGTGATGCTAGTAGCAGTGAGAAGGATGGGAGGGGCAGATTCTAGGAACACTAAGGATAATTTATCACTAAGGTGCACTGACTGATGCAGTGGAGTGAGTGAGAAGGCAGAACCATGTGTGCTGACCCTCAAGCTCCTCCCTTGTATGGAGACGCTAGAGTTTGCTGTTCACTGAGAGAAGGGATACAATGACAAACTTAAACCTGGACATGTCATATTTAATATCTCATTAGAGATGTCCTAAAGGTATTTGTATTATGTATCAGGAGCTCAGGATCAAGAATGATTGGATACATATTTGGGAGCTTTTCAATAAGAAAAAAAGGAGTGAATACCTTCAAAGGAGAGCTAAGAAATGTGAAGAATAGGGCACTGGAAGTAGAATTTTTGGGAAAGCAAATATGTTAAGCATGAGGAGAGGAAGATGGGTTCAAAAAGGTAGAAGGAAGAGAGGTAGAGGAGCAGTAGAATTATGACATAACTCATATCACCAAAGTCAATGCAGGCTGTAGGGTAGAATAGTGTTAATGGTGCAGAAAGGTCAAGAAAGGACAAATAAATTTCCACTAGATTCAGCAACAAAAAGGGTCATTGGTGGCTTTTGTCAGGGTAGTTTCAACAGAGTGCTCTTCAAGAAGACAGACTGTTGTGGGCTGATGAGTAAATGGGAGCAAGAAGAGGAGCTCACAAGGATGGTGTACTGATTCACAAAGCTAGATTGTCATAGAAAAGGGTGAGAGGATGGTATTCTCAGGGTGATGTAGGGTTAAAGGATTTTCATTATTTTTTAAAAGAGAAAGACCTGAGTGTATTAAAATGCAAAGAGTTACAGTAGGACAGTGGCTGAAAATGCAGATGATGAATGAACAAATCTCCATAGGAGCCAAGGGGCCAAGACAGACAGCACTGGTGAATAGAGTAGCTTTGGAGAGGAAATGGGACATCTCTCTTATAACTGTGGGAAGAGGAAGATATGGCAAAGGTGCAGATGCATGTGTGTAAGTGGTGAGGAAGAAATGACTGAACCTTCAATAGATGGCCTCGATTTCCTGTTGAAGTGGGGTCTATGGTCACGTGTTAGGAATGAGATAGATAGATAGATAGATAGATAGATAGATAGATAGATAGATAGATTAGATAGATAGATAGAAAGAAAAGAATGAGGAAAGAAAAGAAATATAGATGTTGTGGACTAATGCATGAGAGACCTGGAGGAGGAAGTTGAGATTGAGAGTGCAGCATTGGAATTTAAGAGTTAAAGCCATCCTAAGATAATTGCAGATTCAGGGAAGGATCTGAGAACGGGTGACTAGAATGAATAAGACATGAGATTCAGTGACATCAATGAGGTTAAGGATGGATGTGTCTTTCACATGGACTCTGAAGTCATTGAAAATAAATTTAGAGATGAAGGCTGTCAATCAGATGTCAATCAACATGGCAGAGTGATCAGGGAGGCTGATAGAAGTGGAATATAGACTGGTCATATGGCAGGAATGCTCATCAAGTATTTAAACTTATGTGTTTTCAAAGTTAATTTTCTAAGAGTTTGAGAAACTAATGATATGAAAGTGGCTGCAGGAAGCAGAAAAATTCTGACTCTCTTTCCTGCCCCCAAATTATGAGAAAGGGTGGGAGAATGAGCAAAGTATATTATAAGGGTACTGGAGAAAGCAGAGTCTTTAGGTGGAGACAAGGTTTACATAGAGAGCTTGTTTTGTGAGAAAGACAAAGAGAGGTGCATATGTTGGGATGGAATATTGTTTATAAGAGAATGCAGCTTAAAAGCCTGGGAATACATGAGATGGGAAGAATGGATAAGGCAGCCCAGAGTGTGTAGACTTGAGTACAGGAAAGGGTGTGGGTTCAGGTTAGGGGTGTGGTGAAGGATGACAGGGATGTAAACAATTATGAGATTGTCTGACTTCAATTTTCTTCTATAGTGACCAACCTAGTCAGAATGGGAATTTGGGAATCTTTGGGATGAGGCCATCTGGAGGAACTGAGTCTGGAGGGGTATTTGTGCTCACAAGTGAAAGCACAAAAAAATATCAAGATGCCAGGAAAAGATTCGGCTGTAGTAAATAAGAGAAAGCCCTGTCAAACTGAAACTTGTTATACCCCGATAGCATAGGGACAGGCAGATGGAGTTGAAAGGCTAGCAAGAGGTGATGGGTGATGCTGCAGGCACTCTTTGATTTTTAAACTCTGTTTGCTGGACTGAGTGTCATCACAAGGGCTGGTCCTTGAAAAAATCACTCATGTTCTTGTTTTCTCCTTGCTCCCCATCTGACTCAGCCCAAATAATCAATAGTTGATGTTTTACCCATTTTATAATGTTCTAATAATCTGATAATTCTTTCTCTGACCTGACTCATTTGAGTCCTTTAAGACATGGGCCTCAATATTCTTATGGGGTTTGAAAGAAGTTATTCAACTTATTATCCATAGAGAGGCAAAAAGTATGCATTTATCTCATCCAATGACAAACCTATAATATCTGAATTTAGACAGGTAAGAATGAGCTGTCACCATGAAAGAAAGTTTACCATTATTCAAAATACTCATAGTTTGAAATAGTAACTTGTTTAGAATTAAAGGTGGCATTTTAAAAACTGAAACAACATGACATGCAAAATTTAGCTGCCATGTGGTGTCGTACCATCACATAAAATAAGATGTAGCCATTAAATTGATTGATCTTGGATCAGAATACTGCACACTGTGCAAAGTGAAAGACAATACAATGGTGAGTGGCCCTTTTTTAAAAATTCAAGGACAAAACATCTAAGTATGGAATAAACTCCAGGAAGCTGGCAGTCTTAGTCAACCAAAGGTAAATTGGATCTTACAGTTCTAATTTTCCTTGTTATAAACAGTATGTCAAGAATATAGCTCTCTTTGATTATCCAAGTCTTTTCTTCTATGTGTACTTTAAGTTTCATGATTACATAAACTGACTGTGTCCTTGAATTGACTGCAGGTTTTTGGGGAAAGAAGATTGAGATGGCAGGAGGTCAATAAAGGAGGGGATATGGTATGAGATCAAGTGTAGGGAATATGCAGAAGTATATTCATTCATTCACTTATTAATTCATACAAAAATGGATATTGAGGACTTAATACGTGCAAAAACTATTGGCTCCAAAGACAGAGATGTAGCTGAGTAGGAGACATAACCCATGTTCATCAGTAACTTGAGTGTCACATGTAGAAGATTGCTCATGATGGATAACAAACTTAAACCTAAGGCATGAAACCATAAGAATTCTAGAAGAAAATGTTGGAAAAAGTCTTATAGACATCAGACTAGGCAAAGAATTTATGAAGAAGGACCCAAAAGCAATCACAGCAACAACAAAAATAAATAAGTAGGACATGGTCATATTAAAAAGCTTCTGCACAGCCAAGGAAACTATCATCAGAGCAGATAGACAACCTACAGAGTGGGAGAAAATATTTGCATGACATCCAATGAAGGCCTAATAATTAGAATCTATATAGAACTCAGGAAAATAAGCAAGAAAAAAATCAAACAATCCCATTAAAAAGTGGGCAAAGGACATGAGCAGAAACTTTTCAAAAGAAAACAGACTAAGGGTCAATAAACTTATGAAAAAATGCTCAACATCTCTAATCATCAGGGAAATGCAAATCAAAACCACAATGAGATGTCATTTAACTCCAGTGAGAATGTCTTTTATCAAAAAGTCCCGAAACAACAAACGGTGGCATAGATTTGGAGAGATAGGAACATTCGCATACACTGTTGGTGGAACTGCAAACTAGTGTAACCACTATGGGAAGTATTATGGAGATGTCTCAAAGAGCTAAAAGTAGAACTACCATTTGATCCAGTAATCCCACTACTGGGTATTTACCCAAAGGAACAAAAGACATTCTATAAAAAAGACATCTGCACTCAAGTGTTTATAGCAGCACAATTCACAACTGCAAAGTTGTGGAAACAACCCAAGTGCCCATCAATCCATGAGTGGATTAATAAAATGTGGTATATGGATACCATGGAGTACTGCTCAGCCGTAAAAAATGGTGAACTACATCGTGTATTATCCTGGATGGAGCTGGGGCCCATTCTTCTAAGTGAAGTGTTGCAAGAATGGAAAAACAAGTACCATATGTACTCACCATTGAATTGTTACTAATCAATGAACACTTATGTGCACATATGGAAGTAACATTTATTGGGTGTCAGGCAGGTGGGAGGGGAGAGGAAGGAATGGGTGAACTCACACCTAACTGGTGTGGTGTGCAGTGTCTTGGGGATGGGCATGCTTGTACCTCTTACTCAGGTGATGTGAAGACAATTTATGTAGCCAAAATGTTTGTATCCCTGTAAATTTCTGAAATTTTAAAAAAAAGGAAACAGAAAGGAAAGGGTAACAGACAAGACACTGGTTGATCATAGTGGTTTGGAGAAATAAAACATGACTTTAAGAAGAACTATAGAAAGAAGATTAAAGAAGGGATAAAGTTTGATCTGTACAGCGAGTGAGATTTGGGAATGGTTGTTCTCCCTCCTGACTGATTACATTATAGAATTACCCAGGGGACTTTTAAAAACTATTTATGAGTAGCCCCCTCCCTAGACCAGCTGAAGCACAACCTATGGAAGTAGGTCTGGACATTTTCAAAAGTTTTCCAGGTGATTCTGATGTGTATTCAGGGTTGAGAATTACTGAATAAAGTTACGGAAAGGATGAAGTTCCCAGTCTTTTTCCAGTCTATGATTTGATACCTAATAACTAGAACACAATTAACTAGAATACATATTCTTTTGTAAACAGTTTTTTCTTTTATGACATATACCTCCTTATAATGCTTATAATTTACTTTTTTCTTTTTTTTATCTTTACATATCACAGTTAGAAATATGTTAAAATAATAAAGCAAGAAAGCAATTGGACTTAAAGACTTTATTTTTTTTAGGAAAAGATCTTTAGCTGGGCATGCTGGCACATACCTATAGTCCCAGCTACTTGGGAGGCTGAGGTGGGAGGATGGCTTGAACCCAGAAGTTCGAGGCTGCAGTGAGCTATGATTGCACCACAACACTCTAGCCTGGGGGACAGAGAGAGATCGTATCTCTGAAAAAAATCTTCCAAAATTATTCTGAATTTATTATAGTTTACTTCAATTTCTAAAGTAGTGTATACTTATGATTATCTTTAATTATTTGAGAACTATTCAATTATGATTACTTTATCTGATAAGGTAGGCAAGTGCACACACATTTTAAATTAGAGATTTTTAACTATAGGATTTTGGAATTAAAATACTCTAAATAGGTGAGGAAAGTATAATTAATAAATTGTTTTCCTAGAGCATTCTGATTCCTTGTAGTTACTGTTATGTATGCCATTCAAGTATCCATAGGGAGAATTATATTATACTGACAAACAGCGAATAGAAAGCTATGTAGAAGATTTAGATACTTTTTATTTTAGAGAACATAAATGTCTTGTAATTTTTAATGACAACTTCACTCCAGGTAAATCAAAGCAAACTAAATGGATAAATCTCTAGATAATATAAGTTTGCCTAGTTGAAGTTCTACTACTGTGAGGACAAGGAAGCAACATTCAGTTATAGAAGCAGATAATTGATATAAAGTAATTAGTAACATTTGCTTAATATTTCTTCATTCCTAAATAATTTACTTTGGAAAGAATAATATATGGGGTCAACCATTTTCAAGGAAGTCCAGTGGAGCCACCATGCTGACTGCCTTTGCCTTACAAAGACTGTTAGGTTTTTGAAATTACCAATAAAGTATTTGTTTACTTCTGCAGTTATATCATAAAAGGTATGATTTTATCTGCTTTCTGTTCTTGAGATCTACTTTTTAGTAATTTCCTGTAATCATATGTACTTTTGAAGTACTTTTTTTTTTTTTTTTTTTTTTTTTTTTGAGACAGAGTCTCGCTTATTGACCAGGCTAGAGTGAGTGCCGTGGCGTCAGCCTAGCTCACAGCAACCTCAAACTCCTGGGCTCAAGCAATCCTTCTGCCTCAGCCTCCCGAGTAGCTGGGACTACAGGCATGCGCCACCATGCCCGGCTAATTTTTTATATATATATTAGTTGGCCAATTAATTTCTTTCTATTTATAGTAGAGACGGGGTCTCGCTCTTGCTCAGGCTGGTTTCGAACTCCCGACCTCGAGCAATCCGCCCGCCTCAGCCTCCCAGAGAGCTAGGATTACAGGCGTGAGCCACCGCGCCCGGCTTTGAAGTACTTTTGAAGTACAATGAAGTTCCATTGTGAACTGATTTGTTTTCTGATTTCTTAGTATACCTAATGTGATGATGACTTTAGATATGTTCTTTAGTTGAGGTATGCCACAGGCACCCACTTCCAAAAAGGCAGTCTCTGAATTTGATGGGAATCCTATTTCCTTTGCCCACCCCCACAAATAAGATAAAACTTCCTATTACTGACTTCCTTGCTATTAACCATGAGGGAAGTTTTTAAAAATATATATGATTATTTATATAATCAAAATATTGCATTAATTGTATTACATTAATATATAATACATAAAATAGATTAAAGAAAAGAATGACTCCTCCTTTATTATTGAGCTATAATTCACATACAATAAAATCCATCTTTTTGAAGTAAATGATTTGTACTTTTTTTTAGTATATTCACAAGATTGTGCAACGGTCACCATAATCTAATTCTGGAACATTTTCATCATCCCAACAGCAAACTCAATATCTATTAGACTTCTCTGTTATAAAATTTCATTTAATTCATAATATAATTGAGATTTTGTGTAAGAGGAGAACTTCTAGAGTAAAAACAAAAGTTGCTATAGCATCACTTAACAGTAAAACCCTGGACATCCAGGACTTCCTGATATCTATCTAACATTTCTGGGAATTTACTTATTTTCGCAATATAACCACAAAATTTTGGAAAATTTTGATGTGTTTTATAAGTGAAGAAAAGTTGGGAATGTTCAATATATATTCAATGTTAAATTCAAGTATAAAATATCTATATACATAAACATATATGCTTACATATAGGTATGTATTGTACTTTGCTAATAAGAATATGTGATAATGTAGCAATCTCCATTCTGTGACATCACAGAATACTGTTTTGTCTTTTCCTAGAATAATATAATCTTGGACTTCATAGTGCCTTGTGACTCAAGTAGGTGTGTGTGGCCTACAGTCTTGTTTAAAAGTGATATTGTAGAAAGGCCTAAGAATAACAAATACAACATAATGTTTTTTTCCCCCTGGGATATTTTATTTTGGGTGTGATTTTCCAGAAAGGGAGTAATCTAGCAAGCTTCTGTAAACCATATTAGGTCCTTAGTATTTTGTGGAATGGAGGAAAATGGCCATATCAGTCATTGCTTATTAGTTAATTAATATATAGTTGAACATCTACTGTATGTGTGACCCTGTCATATCTATTCTAGCCAAATTGAGAATTAATTTTGAAATAGAAATTGGAAGGGCTAGTCTATTAATTTTAAGCATCAGATCCTAGCTGTATGGATATTATTTAAACCCAAGTTTTCCTGGAGCCTGATAATCAAGCCCTTTACAGTAGATTTCTAATCATCAGAACCAGCTGCAGGAGCAGGCTTTAGTTTATTTTTTCTATCATGAAACCACAAGTTGGTAAAATTGATTTTTTCTTTGATCAAACAGATTCATAACTTATTCAAGTGACAAGATAATTTGTTTTGCCATTTCCTAAACTTAGCCATAATTTCTCATGTAATGCAATAGCATCTGGTGATTTTTCAGGGATGGGACTGGTGTTCCATAAGCACATCAAGCAGTCAGACAAACCATGGTTGAGAGCACTGGATGCAATTTAGTGTCTGCAATTAAAATGTGGGCACTAATAAAAAAATGAAAAAAGAATTCTAGAAATTTCAACAGAGGATAGAAACAATCCCCACTGTTGAAGGGCCAAGAGTGAAATGAAAAATTGACAGTTTCCCTGGAAAGTGACCTCTTTCAAAAGAATGCAGTTTACAAATAGTATTTATCTTATTGCAGATATTTTAACCTATAGCGTCTGCATTGAGTCTATACTTTTTTAAAACATAAACCATTATTTTTAGATGATTTGCCTGATCATTGGTTTGATCTGATTGATAGCACAGATATATCTAACTGATTGCTCATGAACTGATCATGATATCAAAAAACCCAGATCAGCCTTGACGTGTGGGAATAGTGGTGGATTTTATTCTACATTGCATTGGCTTAAGTAATTTCTATCACTATATTGGTCCAGAAACATTGAGGAAGATTTTGCATATAGAACCTATAATATAGGAAGCAAAAGGTCTAAATATTTCTGAAAAAACAGTGGAATCTGTGTATTAAAAACAAATTCTGGCTCTAGGATAGTTAACAAAGAAAAACATCATTTTAGGAAAAATAATCATAATTTCAAGATTTTATCCTCTTGTGAAAGGAAGATCTAAACCACTTGAGAAATTATTGTTTCTTATTTTAGCTTATATCTACACTTCTGGAATTTCAGAAAATCATCCAGGAAACCAATTGCAATAAACATAATGTGTCATTATAGTGGATTCTGACACATTAAATATTCTGAAAATTAATGTTTATAGGATACTGGGTAAAAAATTATTAGAACTGGATAAATGTAAATGATAATGAACCTGATTATACAAATAAAATGCTGATGTGATTTCAAATCGTTTAAAAATCACTGGTAGTTTAACTGATTTTTCACCAAAGGTTAGATGTGGCTAACTAGCGAATGTGATGGTCTATAGATCATTATGTGGTCTTTTATAATTAGGTTTACCATATAATTTATTTGCCAAATCAGGATAATTTTGAGAATGAAAGGGGCGCTAATAATTATGCTGGGTCATCAGGTATACACTGGGACTGCCCTAGACAACATTTAATTTAATTATATAATTTAAAAGTAAATTTGGTAACACACGCAATACTTCCTAATCTGAAAATTATTGATATTGATAATATTTAAGTACTATATTCATGAGAAATTAGTTTTAATGACAAAATATAATAATCTCATATGTAATCTCATAGTCAAAAACATACATTGTTTAAAGAGGAAAGCAGCAGGTAGGCCTGGTGGAATGATGAGAGGCAGGTCCAGATGAGATATCAGACTAAAATGGGAAGAGTACAATAAATTGAGAGATTTTTCTCCAGCTGACTTGCTAGAACCAGAATGTATTAGAATGAAGCCTGCCATCCCTGCCTCATCCCCTTGTTACATGTGATAAAAAGCATTTCCTCCAAAACTTTCTCTGGGACATTTTAGGATGACCTACATGGACTGTTTGAACTTGGATGAGTACTGTTTGGGATCAAACAAGGCACTTGATCATTATTACCTGAATGGGTCAGTTGAGTTCCCAGCATCCTCTCTTTGCCATTACCTGCCTTTATTGCCCTATATCTTTGAACAGAAGGGAAGAGCAAGTGCTAATATTTAAATATATTAATATGAAGCATATAGTAAATAATAATATACCTCTTTCCAAATATTGATCAGAGGGATTAAAATTTTAAGTCGGGTATGTAGTTATGATACAAACCTTGTTCACTCCACTCCACATCCTTCTGTGGGTAGCATATACTCCTTCTTTCATTATATTTTTGCTGGCCCATGTGACTTGCTTTGGCCAATGGGATATTAGTAGACATAAAGTGAGCAAATACTTGTATAGTAGAGCTTGTTTTTTGACATCACCATAAGAAGAGCTTCCTCCAGGTAACTTCTTCCTCTTCAGTATCTGTAGATGATGCTATCTACATGACATCTATGTCCATATCTTTTTTTAAATTTCAAAGTATTATGGGGTACAAATGGCTTTGGTTACATGGATCACTTTTGTAATGCTTGGGTCAGGGTTAAAAGTATACCTGTCACCCAGATAGTGTTCATTTTACCCATTAGGTAGGTTTTTGCAACCCCCCCACTCCCCTGATTGATTTCTATTGAGTTTTGCTTCACTCTATGCACATGTGTGTTCATTGGTTAGTTCCAACTCAATAGTGAGTACATGTGATGTTTGCTTTTCCATTCTTTAGATGCTTCACTAAGGATAATGGTCTCTAGTTCTATACAAATTGTTGCAAAGGGCAGTACGTCATCCTTTCTTTCTGGCTGAGTAGTATTCCATGGAATGCATATACCACATTTTATTAATCTATTCATGAATTGATAGGCATTTGGGTTGATTCAATATCTTTTCTTTTGTGAATTGTGCTGCAATAAACCTTTGAGTACAGGTATTTTTTTATAAAAGGATTTCTTTTCCTTTAGGTAAATACACAGTATGGGATTGCTGGATCAAATGGTAGGTTTATTTTTAGATTCTTGAGGAATCTCCATGCTGTTTCCATAGAGGTTGTATTAATCTCCATAGAGGTTGTACTAATTTGCAGTCCCACCAACAGTGTATAAGTATTTCTTTCTCTCCACATCCATGCTAGCATCTATTGTTTTCAGACTTTTTAAATAAAAGCTATTCTAACTATGATAAGGTGATATCTCATTGTGGTTTTGATTTGCATTTCCCTAATGATTAGTGACATCGAGCGTTATTTTGTAAGTTTACTGTCCATCTGTCTATCTTCTTTTGAGAAGCTTCTGTTCATGTCTTTTGCCCACTTTTTAATGGGGTTTTTCTTGCTGACTTGCTTGAGTTCTTTGTAGATTCTGTTTATTAGCCCTTTATTTGATATATAGTTTGCAAATATTTTCTGCCATACTGTAAGTTTTCTGTTTTCTCTGTAAATTATTTCCTTGGCTATGCAGAAGCTTTTTGATTTAATCAAAATCTATTAAAATTTTTGTTGTTGTTGTGTGTGCCATTGGGCTCTGTTGATTGCTGTTGGGGGTAGTTGTTCTTTTTAAGAAGACTGAATACGGGACCCCAATCCCTTCTAGCTTGTGAAGTCTCAGTTGAGAAGTCTGCAGTTAGCCTGATGGGTTTTCATTTGTAAGCTACCTGATGTTTTCACCTTATGGCTCGCAGGACTTTCTCCTTCATGTTGACTTTGGCCAGTCTGATGACTGTGTGTCTTAGTGATTGCCTCTTTGTGCTGAATATCCCAGGTGTTCATTGAGCTTCTTGTACCTGTATGTCTAAATCTTTAGCAAGACTAGGAAAGTTTTCTTCAATTATTCCCTCAAATAGGTTTTCTAGCCCTTGTGTGTTTTCTTCTTCACCCTCATGGATGTGTATGATTCTTATATTTGGCTGTTTTACATAATCCCATATTTCTTGTAGGCTTTGTTTATTTCTCTTAATTCTCTCTTCTTTATTTTAGACTGGCTAAGTTAATTTGAAAGAGTTGTCTTCAAGCTCTGAGATTCTCTCTTTTGCCTGGTCTAGTTTTAAGAGTAGACTCTTAAAACTTTCTAGTGTGTTTTGTATTTCCTTAAATGAATTTTTCATTTCCAGAAGTTCTATTTTTTTTTAAATATGTCAATCTTTTTAGTGAATTTTTCATTCATTTCCTGAATTGTTTTTTTGGCTTCTTTGGGTTGGTTTTCCATTTTCTCTTGGATTTCGTTGAGCTTCCTTACAGTGCATGTTTGTAATTATTTATCTGTCATCTCAATATTTTCATTTTGGTTGATATCCATTGCTAGAGAACTGGTGTTCCCATTTGGGAATGTTCTTTCACTATGATTTTTCATACTTCTAGATTTCTTTTGCTGATTCCTTCTCATCTGGAGCAGCTATTGCTTCTTACTTTTGGATTTTCTTTTGTTTAGATGGAGATTTCCCCCCACCTCACTCATATGGGAGTATCTGTAGCATATGTTGGGTAAGAACTTACCTTTGCATATGGGTGCTTTGATGGTGATCTAGGTTCTGGATGGATGCCTTAGTTATAGATATCCCTAGTGTGGTGGTTTTCTCAGTTGCTAATTATTTATAGGCTGTAGCAGCTGTGAACTATGCGAGTGGGCAGATTCCTTGCCTGTCTTTGATGCAGGAAGAGGGAGGTCTTTGGAATCCTTTCTTTTTCCTCAACCCCATGGTCTTCTTAACAGTGAATTGTATTGGCATCTTCAGTTTAATCTCTGAGACAGTGGGTGATTCTTGTGGGTGTGAATCAACCACGCCCTATATGATTGAGTCAGTAAATGTAGTAAAGGGCATGCAAATTGACCTCTCTGCCAGTAGGTGGCACTTGCTGGAAGGAACAAGCTTCAGTGTTGTTTTGGGGTCCTGTGACCAGCTCTAGTTCCTCAGGAGAATCACTTGAATGACCCAGATGATGCTTGGTGCCCTGGAACTTCCAGGTGAGACCTTATCCTCTACTACAGCTGAGGCAGGTGGGGGAGTATGGCTGGGTGGAACTAGATTGGATGAGCTTGCCCTCAGGTTCCACAAAGGCTGGCAAGGTAGCCATTTTGGCAGGGGTCAAATGTCTGCTCCCAGCTTCTAGGTAAAGCTACCAGGGAGGGGCTGAAGTGGCCCCACCCAATCAGAAGGTCTGTTTGTGGAGGCAGGACCACCTGAGACTCACAACCTGGCTGTCATGAGTAGGTTTCACTATTCTTCCCCCTCTTATGCTCCACAGTTTCCCTTTGGTATCAGCTGGCAGGCAGGAGCTCAAACTAGCTGAGCTCCCCCATGATTGCATTGTAGACTGGGAGCCTCCCTGTCCAGAATCCTGGCCTGGGATGAGAGTGTGGCTTTCCTATGGGGATATGTGTGCCCCATGAGTATGCTGCAGCAGGGACTGAACTCTCTTCTCAGTTCTGCCCACATGGGCTCCCTAACCTCCTGAGATTAATTCATAAATCTCCCCTCTATGCCCACAATCAACACGATGGAGACCTAGGGGTATGAGATCTGGCCTATGGGCCTCTTCCCAGGTCACCAAAGATCAATTCCTGACCATGCCAGGGAGAAGTGTGCTGGTTCCAAATTTCCATGGGGTGCTCAAGTAGCTTTGATGTCCCTCTGCTTCAGGGTATGCCCTGCTCTGATGGAGCCACTGGACAAGCAGCACCAGAGAGGGCTGGTGAGCAGGGAACTCATAATCTGAAGGGGAGTAAAAGAGTCTGGATGGAGGAAAGCTAGCACTGTGATCATCTCTGTCTCTCTCTCTGGAAGGCAGCCCACCCAGAATGTGCAGGCTCTGGAGTCACACAGATCCCCTGGGCCTACTGGCCTCCTGTGGCTCCTGCATTCTGGGCCAGAGTTGGGAAATGTTTGTGTGGGAATAAGCAAGATGAAACCTGAGGAGTTGAAGTCCCCTGGGAAGGACAAAGGGCACATGGTGTGTGGGTAGAGAGGCAATCTGGTGCCTGTCATCTCATCTTGGGTATGTGATGATGGGAAGCACCCCATGGAGTCTGAGAGCCTGAGGCTTTGTCCACAAGAAGCTCCCAGTTCACTAGTGGCAGCAGCTTTAGGGATTGTGGGTTAGAAAGTGTCTCTGGCAGTTCAGGAACTGCTGACTGTCAGCGATGTAAGAGAGGGAGATTCAAACTGCCCTACCTACCCTTTTTAGTGGACTCTAAGCCTCTAGAGGGTTGAATTTTACTCTTTCTTGTTCTGCTCTGCAACTTCTTCCCATGGAGTGTCTTGTCCTATCTCTATCTCTCTATTTCTATTTCTGTATCTGTATCTATATCTATCTATATCTATATCATCTCTATCTGTATCTCTGATGTGAACCCACCTTGCATTGAGGAGCCAAGCCCTGTTGGATCTGCTACCTGAAACAAAACTGCTCAGCTGTGCCCAGACAGATCACATGATTTATAGTCAACCTGTGGACTCCTGCATGAGAACAAAAGCTTACTGTTATAGTCCATTGAGTTTGGGGGTGGGTTGTTATTTAGCATGAATGAACCAGTAAGTAAAAACTAGTCCCTTGTTATCACTTTAATTCTCCTATTAAAAGATGTTTCAGAAACCTTAGACTCATTTTTTGTTTTCTGCAGTCAGTCTAAGAATGGCAGGTGCTATTAACACTCCTCAGACATTCCTAGAGCCTCCCTGTGAACCCCTCTCATATATACCACTTAATATTGCTAAACAACTCATTGAGTTCAAGTATCATCTAAAGTCCTTGATACTGAAGATTCAATCTTTATCTAAATTACCATTATTAATTCTTCTTCTCTGAATGTTTAATGTGGAAAATATTGGGAGGAAAAACAAGGAATTATTAAGAAACCAATGACTAAACATCAAACAGGGAAATTAAAGGTTATCATGGTTCCTGACTTGAGATACCTTGTGGTGCCTATTCAAAAGTAGATTAGGGCAATATCTTAATCCTCTAGCTATGTCTGCTTGAGCCCTCTAACTAACAGCTGCACAGCCTCAGACAACTCATATAAACTATGTCTCACTGGCCTTCTCAGTAAAATGAAGAGGTTGTACTCAAAGCTCTCTGAGGGTCCATGAATTTTAAAGAACTATGCTATGTTTCCACATGTGTGGTCTTGGAGCACTTGCATCAAATTTGCATGGAGCATTTAGGTAAATTATCCTTCTACCTCAGGTTAACTTCTATAGTCTTACTATGTGGCTCAAAGCCCACACTATGAGAAATTTTAAATACCCATAGAGGAAAGAAGGCCTGAATTGATGTAACTTTCATCAGAAAACATTTTTAAGCTGTTTGTTTTGGGTGAGCCATCAGAAATTATGAAGGAAGGTCAGAGTCTCCTCTTTCATGAAGCCTCAGTACAATGGATGTGCTGAAGAAAATCCACTATCCTTTGGAAAACATGCTATGAGGAAAGAATCATTCTGAGACCCTATCTATGGTTTGTTCTCCTAAGTTCTTTTCTGAAGATCTGACACAAAAATGTCTTTTTCATTCATTATCGACTCATCCACTCAACAAGGAGCATTTTTTGTATACCTACTGTGTGCTTTCTTGTTGGGATAACAAAGATGAATGAGAGATGGTTCTTACCTTCCAATAGCTTCTAGTCCAATGTGAAAACAGGAAGGAAGATGGACAATCATAAAGGTGTGCATAAGGGCTGTGGGTGGGATCCTAATACATATTTGGGGGTGGGTAGTGTTAAGAAACACTTCTCAGGTAATGTGTGAGGTGAGTTCTGAAGAATAAGCAGGAGTGTAAACTAGTGGGACCAGGCTGAAAGGGAATTTTTGCAGAATGGCCACTTTGGACGAGAACCTGTATGGTGGGTTCAGTAAACCATAGTTAAATATGATCCAAACTTGCTGTCTATGAGGTGGAGTGGTAAGAGATAAACCTGGAGCATAATCTGGGGTGGGAATAAGCCTGATACCAGAACTAACAGGACTAAGTTAAAAAAAAAAGATATGTGTTTATGTGATTGTGATTTTGTCTGAGGCCTAATATCCATTTTTCTGTAGGCAGGTCTTCTTGGTCCTCTTACTTTTATTAATATGTGCACACTACTATATCAAAAAAAGTAAAAAGGCAAACATATGTCTAGTTTTTGTTTTTATTTCCCTGGTACTTAATAAAGGGTGTGGGTAGTTGAAAATGACAACCATGGGGAAGATGAAATAAATAGAAAATAAAAACTTTAATGTTATCAAAAAATAAAAAATAAAAAGGAAGCCCTCTTGAAAATCACAAGGAAGGAATATTATCCTTGATAGAAACATAGAATTTATTTTTTAATCTATGAAATAAACTGATAACTTTGGATGAACAGAGATCATAAAGTAATCAAAGTTTTACCCAAGATATGCTAAACTTTGTGCATAATTTGATAGATATAGTATATTTCTATATACCAAGAGCTGACTTGTATACACAACTGCAATCAACAGATTTTTACTGAAAGTCATATATGGAATACAATATTTATCTGTGTTTAGTTGTGAGAAAAAGTCTAATGAAACATGTCACAGCCAATGTATTACTTGTGTTCCTTGCTTTGCATTTGCTATTCAACCACTGAATGATGGATACTCTAAACCTGTTTTTTTTTTTTTTTTTTTTTTTTGAGACAGAGTCTCGCTTGTTGCCCAGGCTAGAGTGAGTGCCGTGGCGTCAGCCTAGCTCACAGCAACCTCAAACTCCTGGGCTCAGGCAATCCTGCTGCCTCAGCCTCCCGAGTAGCTGGGATTACAGGCATGCGCCACCATGCCCGGCTAATTTTATATATATATTAGTTGGCCAATTAATTTCTTTCTATTTATAGTAGAGACGGGGTCTCGCTCTTGCTCAGGCTGGTTTCGAACTCCTGACCTCGAGCAATCCGCCTGCCTCAGCCTCCCAGAGTGCTAGGATTACAGGCGTGAGCCACCGCGCCCAGCTTAAACTTGTTTTTGTATGTGAAGAAAACAAGGCCCATCAAGGCAAAGGAACTAATCCTAGGTGGTACAATCCAGATCACTTGAGCCATAGTCTAGTGCTTCTTCATCATGGACCTGCTATTCCTACTCAAGAACTCTCAACACTATTTCTAGCAAATATTTTTTAGCATATACTGTGTGCCAGATACCATGCAAGTCACAGCTATTATAAGCTACGTGCTCGGAATTGACACATGCTACTTATTTCATTATAATTTCCCATCTTTTGATTGTGTATGATCAGATAATAATTTTTAATTTTATTCTGCTCAGAAACTATGTTAATGAAAAATACACTTCATTTCTGACTGGTCAGACTATAGACTGTAATCCTCAAATGAAAATTTGACTATGTTATACATGTTTAATTAAAATGAGCTAGTGTGGAATAGAAAAGAATGTAACAGAATATTCATATATCAACACTGTATTCATTCATAGGGCTCTGTCCTGCATAATTAAAGCCATTTTTGATATGAAGACATAGGCCAGTTTTATGCCCTTTTGTATCCTCTGGGCATTGTATTATATAAGTAGTATTGGCTATATGTTTTATCACACTGACATTATGTGTTTTCTGACCCCAGTGAGGTTCAGTTCATTTGGAAGATAATATACACTTATAAAATTCACAGATTATTAAGTTAGCAAGTTAGATATGTTAAGTAATAAGTCATAATTATAGGCACTGCATTGTAAATTCCATGCAAGGTAGAAATTATATCTGTCCTGCTTACCACCCTGGAATCTAGCATGGTGTCTGATACAGAGTAAGTGGGCTTAATACACATTTGCCTTAGGAGTAATTGAATAAATATATGAACAACTGAATGTTATAGTAAGTGAACTAAAGGAATTCAAAGGAGGGAGGGAAAGGGGGAGATTGAAAGAAAATTGGAATGATCAGGTCCTTATCTGCTTAAGGACAAGGTAAAACTTCTTAAAATGCTTAATGTCATCAATAGAAGCACCTTGATTTAAAATTTTTCTTTGTTATAGGTTTTTGTATTTTATGTTTCACACTGAACATGTAATGAATGCTAGTAAAATTTATTATTTTTAAAAATACTGGCTCTGAACAAGAGTTTCTGTAAGGATAAGTAGTGTTTGAATAAAGAAAAGAAATAGAATTTCAGGGGGGGATGGATGACAGTATCCAAATTGCATAAATGGAAAAGGACAGAGCATATTTGGAAGGTCCAGCTGGAGAGAAGAGAAGTAGGAGATAAGGCAGGTAAGCTTTGATGGGGCAATTACTGGACCGGAATCTACCTTAGGCATACCAGCAGAGTTACCTCTGGTGAAGATTGATTTCAGGACCAAGGCAGGCCCTGGTGCTCTACAAGTTACCCCTATCTATTGATTGATTTCTTAAAAAAAATACAGAGATTAATTTTAATAATTTAACTTTCTAATTTTCATAAAATGAATATATCTTTTAGATTTGTCTGTGTGACATAAGCAATTTCCACTCTAAATTGAATGAAGAATTTGGGAGCAGAGGCTGGTAATTGTGTGGGCCAAAAAAACCCATAAAAACAAAGGAAACATGATGGCATTGGTGGGTAGGGAAAAGATCCAATAAAGGGACTAAGGGACTATATGCAAATTGCTTGTTTCACAGCAGTCCTGTCTTGAGACCTTGGTAGCAGAAAGGATCAGCAGTGATGGAAATGGAAGGTCACTGGGAAGGACGCATGGCTCGTTTTGTATATAGCTTCTGCAGAGATTCATCTGTTTCACTCTTTCTGAATGTAACATCCAATTACTTTACTGTTGGCTATGACCTTGCTTGGTGCAGTGGAACGAACTCAGAGTCTGTGCTCAGATATAGCTGTGACTACAGGGACAGCCTTGAGGCTGGCTTATCTCATGATAATGGGCAAGCTCCTAATTTTTCTGAGCCTCAGTTTAATTATGGGACAGTCACTAAACCTTACCCTTCATTGGTAAGGTTCTATGAGTGAAATGATATAGCTGTAAGACGTGCCTGGAACAGATAGTCAGTACTATTTTCCTTTTCCCCTCCTCAGGATTGGCCAGATTTATTTCACCTTGGAGATTTGTTTTTTCTCTTCTGCTTCAGCTTGTTGAGAAGTCATGATCATTAGAAAGTTTTTTTTTTTTTTTTTACAGGACTGGAGCCCATAAAAGTTTGCCTTTTAAACAAAACTCATTAAGAAATATCAATCATTGTATGTTCTAACAAAGCAACGATCAGAAATATTATGTGGGACAAAGCATTTTTCCCTTTTGCTAGGCAACAATCTATTATGCTTCACATTTATATTCAGTACAAATAGACTTGCTGCTTCTTAGTGCAATAGCTGCATGCTACAAACCAGGATTTATTATCCTTCTGCTCTGTACACACTGGGTTTCTTCAGCATTTTATAGATGTTTGTTATAGTTTGGCTTCTGTTGTAGTGCAGCTACAGCCTGTCCCATTGGTGGATTTCCTTTCATTGTTGGCACTTTATGTCATGAAATGACATGTTTGAAGTGGCAAGAAAAGTGGACCTGAAACCTCTTCCCAGTCTTGAAAGCAGATTGCTGCTAGCCTCACCTGTGATGAATGAGGTATCACACAGTCCACTCAGAGGAGGTGGCCTTAGGTCATCTGAGTCAAAGAAGTTCCAGTTCTCTGAGCTCTCAGCCCAGGGTAACAGATATCCTGGTGTGAACCACCACTCTAGTCCTAGAAGTGAGAAGGAAATTTTAGATTGTAAATCAGATCATGTAATTCCTTTGATTAAAGTCCTTCAGTGGTTTCCCATCATACATAGAATAAAGTCCAACTCCTCCTTATAATGGCTTACATGATCCTACCTAATCTGTCCCCACTCGTGGTTCTCATGTGATCCGTCACCATACCCAGTCACTCTGAGCTTCTTTTTGTTTCTCCAGTGGGCCAAATTCATTCCACCTTTGGGGAGAACTTCCTGTTCTCTTTGTCTAGAACACTCTGAATCCATGAGTGCCTATGTTCTGTTATTCAGTCTCAACTCAATGCCATTTCTTTTGATTGCTTTTTCTAATCCCTCTACCTGCCTGCTAGCCTACTCTTGATCCTTCATTCTCAAGCACATCCCTGTGCTTTATTTTGTTCACAGCATCAATTACTTTCAAAAATGATATTATTTTTGCTCCTGTTTATTATCAATTTCTCCACTATGCAGTTTAAGCTCCATGATGGTAGGGACTTGTCTGTCTTGTTTCCTGATGCATCTCTCATCTCCAAAGGTACCTGGCCCACAGTCAGGTACTCAATATATGTTTGAATGAATGTGTCATGGAAACAAAGAAAATACAATAGAAATTGAAAACAGTTAGAAATGATGTTTGAATTGATACCCATTATTTTCATGGATATGTAATATATATTCTTTCCTTACTTATTAGTGATTTATGAATGAAAACCTCAAATTATATGACAGAAGATTTCAAGTTTGTTTTCTCTCTTCCTGAATAGGATCACTGTTCAATGCTGCAAAATAATATTGCATATATGTATGACTATACCCAATTTCTAAGTAGTTGGGGTCCTACTTCTTGTGTCCATACTATGTTGGTCTAGAGAAAATCCCAGGCAAATGAACCTTGAATTAGAAACCTCACATACAGATTTTATTACTGTTAAGACTCTGAGTTTTTGTCAAAATGATTGGTACTTGATATTGTTAATTGTTTTCTAAATCTTCAAGTGTGTGTCAATAAGACCTATTTTCAAAGGTGAGCTCTAAATTGGTTTTATGAATCTGAGCTGTTTAAATTTAAACCATAAGCATGCCCTGGGTAAGGTATAGACGACTTCTGTCAAAATAACTATCCTGAACGTAAGTTACAGGTATATGATTTATTCTGCAAAAGGGTAAAGGAAAGGAGAGCCTTGTTTGCAAGGTTGCTGTCACTAAGCCTTCAGTGGTGGCAGTAAAGGGAGTGGGCAGACAGCTGCCGTGTCTCCAGTGGAAACACCACACAATAGACCATCTAAGTTCTCAGTCTCCCTAGCCTGCCTCACTTCTGACCCTGCAGAAATGACCTGACAGAGGCACTTACATTCTTTTATGATTCTAACAGAGGCAGGAAAGATTAAAATTCTTTGTAAGAAAAGAACAACAGAAAATCTCATTTAATGTTTACTCACTGTGGAAAAGGAAATAACTTTATTCTGTAGACTTCACAGAGCATAAAGAAGATGCCATATGTATAGAGACTTGCCATTTTTTTCCCTGAGGATTTAATTTAACAAAAATGAGTTTGCATTTTTTAAAAAATTGACTTTTAAAAATAGCTGATGAATCTAGAATAGGCATTTTTGATAGAACATAGCATTTCCTTGTGACTGTGACTATTATATGTGCATGTTAAGATCACTGAAATCTAAAGTAAAATACAAAGGTCAATTAATTCTTTAATTTCATGTACTTACATGATTATTATAAATTTTGTCTGAACTGTAAAAAGTAAATATTCTTTTTCTTTGTTTTAAAGTATCAGCATTTTGGTAATGCATTTTAATGTAAGATCAGGTGTTGTCATTCCAATATATTTAGGTCTGGTGACTAAAAGCTATTTGAGGATTAGTTAAATTTTAAATGCTATCTTGCATTAAGAATTATGGGTTGTTGAGTTTCATTTGTATTACATTGCTATTTTCTTTTTTGTCATTTGAGCAATTGAGATTTTCCAACCTACTCTTATTCCATTTCAGCAGGATTTATGTTTTCAGAACAATGGTTAACAGTGGAACTCACAGACCTAATTTAATTTGAAAGATGCATTAATTTGATGCATTAGGAAAAAATATAAAAGGCCAGATATTCTATCTTTACTGTCTGCAAACTATCTTCTTTTATCTGAGAAATATCAAAGATTTTTGTAATTTCATTATCTTTAATTTTATAAAGTGAATATTTAATATGAAGCTTACAAGTTACTTCCAAAGCTTCTCTCTCTTTTTTCTTCAAATGCACTATTTAGTTTGGTTATTGGGATGATAATTTTTATTTGGAAAATTAAAGGCCACAGTATGTGGAAGTAAATCAAGATTATTTCTTTATTGCTTTGCTTCCTCTTATCCTGATGAAGCATCTGAAAAATGAATGCCATTGTCACAAGATACAGCCACAATTGGAGCATGTGGCTGGTGACTATATATTTGATGTGAAAAAGTTGTTTTATTTTAAGCTTTTATTTTAGACTGCGAAATCTCAAAAGTAGATATTCATAGAAACTTTGGAATTTTAGATTTGACCCATGGCTGGCATTGTGGAAAAGTGTTCATGAGGGCACAGGGAGCCTCCTGGCCTGCGTTGCAGTGAGGGGGACCCAGTGGCATGGGGTCTGGCCTGCTGGCAAAGGCCCAGGAGAAGCTGCGGAGTTGAGGAGGGTGGAAAGGAGCAGAGCCTGCTTCAGACTGCGGGTCTCAAACAGCTCCACCCCCACACCCAGACTTTCTGACTGAGTGGGACCATTCCAGTCCCTCCCTGACAGCTTTTCCCAGAAGCAGAGAACAGAACTTTGACCCCTGCTAACAGCATTTGTGGTGCCTGAGGGCAGGCTTAACCAACCCAGCTCTGCCCAGACTCACTCCCAGACCAGCCCTCACTGAGGTGGAGAATAAGGACACACCTGGAAGTCCCAGGGCCCCACCCACCACCTGAGGCACCATAGTGCCTCTTCAGAGGAATAAGAGCTGGTTACAGGACACAAAAACAACATTGTAGTCTACTCCTCCCAGCAAGTGCCACCTACAGACAGGGAGGACATTCTGCACACCCTTATACGGCATCTACTGACTCATCATACAGGGTGTGGTCGAATCTCACCTACTGGCTCAGAGACTAAACAGGGCATGTCATTACCCAAACGAAAACCTAAAGGTAAGAAGCAACAACTGATCCAGATGGGAAGAAATCAGCAAAGGAACTCTGGAAATATGAAAACCCAAATGGAAAGCACACCTCCAAAGAGGAACACTAGCCCCTCAGAAATAGACATCAACCAAAATCAGACCACTAAAATGACAAAAGAAGAATTTTCAGCATGGATCTAAGAAAATTCAACGATTTGCAATAAAAAATGGATAACCAATACAAAGAAAACGCAAAAAGATTCCAGGACCTGGGCATTTATTGAAACCTTAAAATCTGTACCCCTATAATATGCCGGAAAAAAAAAATTCACTAAAGAAATTAAAACAATGAAGAAAAATCTAACCAAACTCCTGGAAATGAAGAATCAATTCAGGGAACTACAAAACACAGTGGAAAGCCTCAAGAACAGGGTAGATCAAACAGAAGAAAGAATCTCAGAGATTGAAGATAACACTTTCCTTAAATAAATTAGTCACAGAGATAGAGCAGAGAAACAAGAGAAAAGAGCAAAGCCTATAAAAGATGTGGGATTTTGTGAAGAAACCTAATGTGAAGGTTATAGGGTTCCCCGAAGGGGAAGAAGAAAACACTCAAGGGTTGGATAAGCTATTTGAAGATATAATAGAGGAAAATTTCCCAGGCATTGGTAAAAAAAAATCTTGATATACAAGTTCAAGAAGCTCAAAGGAATCCTGGGAGATTTGATGCAAACAGGAAGACGTCATAACATATAGTCATCAGACTGACCAAAATGTCAACCAAAGAGGTCCTTCTATGAGCTGTAAGATGAAAGAAGCAAGTAACATACAAAGGAAAGCCAATCTGAATAATGCCAGACTTCTCAAATGAGACTTTAGAAGCAAGAAGAGACTGGGCCCCATTTTCACTCTTCTGAAACAGAATAATGCCCAACCTAGAATCTTATTCCCTGCAAAACTAAGTTTTGTATGAAGGAGAAATCAAGACATTCTCAGATAAGCAAAGACTGAGGGAATTCACCAAGACAAGATCAGCCCTTCAAGAAGTACTTAAAACAGTGTTACCCATGGATCAGCACAATAAACACTCACAAATGTAAATCTACTCAAAAGCTAAAGATCAAAACCAAGAAACCACAATGGCTTAAGAGAGAAAACAAAGCAACAAAGTTCAACCCAACATAATGAACAGAAATCTGTCCCACGGATCAGTTATCTCCATAAATGTGAATGGCTTGACCTCCTCACTCAACAGGCATAGGCTGGCAGAATGGATAAAAAAATACAAGCCAAGTATCTGCTGCCTTCAGGAAACACATCTAACTTGCAAGGATGCAGTTACACTAAAGGTAAAGGGATGGAGAACAATATTTCAAGCAAATGGAAGCCAAAAGAAAGCTGGCGTGGCAGTGCTGATTACAGATAACTAGTTTTTAAATCAACAAAAGTAATAAAAGATAAAGAAGGTCACTATATATTGGTGAAGGATACAGTTCAACAAGAAGACATAACAATTCTAAATATATATGTACCCAACCTAGGTGCACCCAGATTCATAAAGCAAACTCTACTTGACCTAACAAATGGATAAACAACAACACCATAATAGTTGGAGACTTTAATACCCCACTGACAGCACAGGACAGATACTCCAAACAGAAAATCAACAAAGAAATAATGGACTTAAACAGAACTCTAGAACAAACCCACAGCCAATATCATCCTGAATGGGGAAAAATTGAAAGCATTCCCACTTAGAACTGGAACAAGACAAGGTTGCCCACTATCTCCACTTCTATTCAACATAGTGCTGGAAGTCCTTGTTACAGCAATCAGACAAGAGAGCGGAATTAATGGTGTCCAAATGGGAGCAGAAGAGATCAAACTCTCATTCTTTGCTGATGACATGATATTAGACCTAGAAAACCCCAAGTATTCAACCAAGAGACTCCTTGAATTGATAAATGAATTTGGTAAAGTCTCAGGATAAAAATCAATACACAGAAATCAGAGACATTCATATACGCCAACAACAGTCAAAGAGAGAACCAAATCAAAGACTCAATTCCCTTCAAAATAGCAACAAAGAAATAAAGTACCTAGAGATATATTTAAGTAAGGAGGTAAAAGACTTCTACAGGGAGAACTATGAAACACTGAAGAAGGAAATAGTAGAGGATGCAAACAGGTGGAAGAATATACCATGCTCATGGGTTGGCAGAATCAACAATTTTAAAATGTCTGCACTACCCAAAGTGACCTACAGAGTCAATGCAATCCCTATCAAAATACCATAATCATTTTTCACAGATACGGAAAAAATAATTTTGCACTTCGTATGGAACCAGAGAAGATCCTGCATAGCAAAATCAATCCTAGGCAATAAAAACAAAGTAGGAGGTATCAATTTACCAGAATTCAAACTATACTACAAGGCTATAGTCATTAAAACATCTTGGGACTGGCACAAGAACAGGGACAGAACAGAGAACCCAGATATAAAACCATCCTCATATAGCCAACTAATCTTGGACAAAGCAGACAAAAGTACACTGGAGAAAAGAATACTTATTCAATAAATGGTGCTGGGAAAACTGGATAGCCACATGTAGAAAAGACTGAAACAAGACCCACACCTTTCACCTCTCACAAAAATCAACTTACACTGGGTAACAGACTTGAACCTTAGGTATGAAACTATTAGAATTCTAGAGAAAAATGTTGGAAATAATCTTCTAGACATTGGCCTAGGCAAAGAGTTTATGAAGAAGACCCCAAAGGCAATCACAGCAGCAACAAAAATAAACAAATGGGATGTGATCAAATTAAAAAGCTTCTGCACAGCCAAAGAAACTGTCAAGAGAGCAAACAGACAACCCAAAGAATGGGAGAAAATTTTTGCAAGCTACACATCCGACAAAGGGCTGATAACTAGAATCTATTTAGAACTCAGGAAAATTAGCAAGAAAAAATCAAACAACTCTATCAAAAAATGGGCAAAGGACATGAACAGAAACTTCTCAAAAGAAGACAGAATAATGACCAAGCAAGATATGAAAAAATGCTCAACATCTCTAATCATCAGGGAAATGCCAATCAAAACCACAATGAGATATCACTTAACTCCAGTGAGAATGGCATTTATCAAAAAGTCCCCAAATAATCAATGTTGGCATGGATGCTTAGAGATAGGAACAATCCTACAGTGCTGGTGGGACTGCAATCTAGTTCAACCTCTGTGGAAAGCAATATGGAGATACCTTAAAGCGATACAAGTAGATGTACCATTTGATCCAGCAATTGCACTACTAGGCATCTACCAAAAGATCAAAAGTCACTTTATGAAAAAGACACCTGCACTAGAATGTTTATAGCAACACAATTTACAATTGAAAGGTTGTGGAAACAACCCAAGTGCCCATCAATTCATGAGTGGATTAATAAAATATGTTATATGTATTCCATGGAGTACTACTCAGCTTTAAGAAACAATGATGATATAGCACCTCTTGTATTTTTCTGGATAGAACTGAAACCCATTCTACTAGGTGAATTTCCATTACTCAATAATGGAAAAACAAACACCATATGTACTCACCAGAAAATTGGTGTTAATGGATCAACACATCAGTGGACATATAGGAATAACATTTATCGGGTGTCAGGCAGGTGGGAGGGAGGAGGAGGGGATGGGTATATACAAACACAATGAGTGAGATGTGCAACATTTGGGTGATGGTCACACTTGAGACTCTGACTTGAGAAGGAAGGGGGGTAATGGGCAATATACGTAACCTTAACACTTGTACCCCCATAATATGCTGAAATAAAACAAAACAAAACAAAACAAAAGTGTTCATACTTATTTGTTTCCTAAAATCTCTGGATGGGATACTCCTTGAAAAACAGACTTTATGTTGTATTCTACATATCTGTTACATGAAAAACTAAATAGGACTCCTGTGAAGGGTTTACTTTTATTTTTCTAGGAATAGAAAAACAGAAAATAAACATTGCTTCCTGCTGAAAGAGTGGCGGAGCAGACAGGTTTTATGTCCCTTTGTATTGAATCCAGCCCAGGGCCCAAATTTCAAAGAGAACTACATGCTCAATTTATATTATGGGATCAGAAACAAGGAAATGAATGGATTCTTGGTTAAAAGGGAAAATCCTGATAAAGCACAAATTATTTCAAATTGTCCTCACTTCAATGGACACTAGAATTATAAATTTATTATGAAGAAATGGTGGCATTTCTTAGAAACAAAGGCAGGAAATACAACTGAACATACCAATCATATCTAGGAGCTGGAGTGCCAGCAGAAACCAAGGAACTTCCCTCCTTACCCCCGCCATGTCCTGTCCTTTGCCACAGATGGGATCTTATTGGTCATCAGTGCACATTGCTCTAGCTTTTAAGTTTGCTGGAACATGTAGATGCAAGGCTATTTCCAACTATTCCCCAGTTTATATGTCTTACTTTAAAATCCTGAGAAAGAGTATTCATTTCAGGTCCCAGGCTAGAAGTCCAAACTTTAGCTTCATCCAATGTGGTCAGGGTTGATAAAATGTGATAGGAACATGGCAGCAGAGTCCAATCCTATTATCTGAGGCTGTCAGTGGGGGTGGCAGTTTGCAGAAAAGAAAATGTAGGATGGACAGGCTGGCTGCTTAAAATGTATATTCTAAATGTAATTTAGTGCTCTGATCCTCAGAGCCCATTAACTCATTTATTTCAAAGAAAGAGACACATCTGATGAATTTCCTTTGCCTTAGAGAGATTCCTGATAAGTCAAGGATGCTAATTGTTCTCTCCCTCCTGTCACTTGAATATGAAGAGGTCTTGGCAACAGCTCCAAACTTCTCTTCAAATGTTAAATCCATAAGGTACAAGGACATGTGCCAATTAACACTAGGGTTTTCCAAACTAAATATGTAAACTGAATTCTGATAAACACCAGATTAGGTTTATAAGAATGTTGTAATTACAAAGCCGGATATCAGATTCCCCATCTCAATATTCTGGGAATATAATTTCTATCTTCTTTTGAGTATATGGAGGAAATGATATTCATTTCCTAAGACTGCCATAACAGAGTATCACAACCCAAGTAGCTTAAAACAACAGAAATTTATTGTATCACAGTTTTCGAGGGTAAAAGACTAAAATTAAGGGGTTGGAAGGATTGATTCCTTCTGGAAGAACTGAGGGAGAATCCGTTACATGCTACTTTCCTAACCATGACAGTGGCTGGCAATCCTTGGCTTCTTTGACTTGTAAATAGATCACTACGTGTCCACTTCTGTTGTCACATGGCATTCTCTTCCTGTGTCTGTATCCAAGTTTCCCTATACTTATAAGGATACTGGTCATGGGTAAAGGCTCACCCTAATCCAGTATGACCTTATCCTAACTTGATTATGTCAGCAAAGACTTTACTTTCAAATAAGGTCACATTCACAGTGCTATAGTTTGAATGTTTTTGTCTCCTCCAGAATTCATGTTGAGGCTTGGTCTACAGTGCAGGAGTATTGAGAGGTGAGGCCTTTGGGATGTGATTGAATCATGGGGGCTCTGTCTTTGTGAATGGGGTCAGGTGCCCTTGTGAAAGAACTTGACATACAGAGTTTGTCCTATTGTTTTCTTTTCCTTTTTTTGCCCTTCTGCCTTCATGTGAGGAGAGAGTGTTTTCTCCTCTCCAGAGGAGGCAGAACAAAGTCCCATTTTGGAAGCAAAGAACAATCCTCACTAGATAGTTGAACCTGCCAGTGCCTTGATCTTGGACTTTCTAGCCTCTGAAACAGCGAGAAAGTAAATTTCTGTTTAAGCCACTCAGTCTGTAGTAGTTTGTTATAGTAGCTGAAGCTAATACAGGGAGAATCTATTTCCTGCCTCTCCTAGCTGGTTATCCAGAAAGCCTTAGTATTTGTTGATTTGTAGATGTATTACTCTAATCTCTGCTTTTATCATTACATGTGTGTTTGTTTCTCTGTCCAAATTTTTCTTTTCTTATAAGGAAACCAGTCATTAGATAAGACTCAACAAGTCATTGGATAATTCATTGTGACCTCATCTTAACTTTTTTACATCTGCAAAGACTTTATTTCAAATAAGTCATTTTCATGAGTACTAGGGGTTAGGAGCTGTATGTATCTTTTTTGGAGACACAATTAAACTCACATTAGAGACTCTGTGTCAAGGACACATATAGCCTTTACTGTGTGTTGGGAGAGGCAGATAGTCCACCAAGGACCCAAATACACATCTTTGCTGAATATGCTAAAATATAATGCCTAATTCTGATCAATGGCTTTGTTGCTGAACCATTTTTGTAGGTAGTTAGATAGGCAGTTATTGTGAACTGAATGCCATGGCTATCATATGATTTCTCCTTTGGGAGAAGAAGACAGGCTTGTTTACTGCCTACTATAAAAATTGCTGTGCCTTTGAATTTATCAACTGTGGTGCAACCCACTGCCTTTATAGCTGAGATATGGGTCTTTTGCATCACCCTGAGTGCTAAGGTTTAAATGTGTCTGCCAAAATTCATGTGTTAGAGAATTAATTCCCAAATTCACATGTTGATGGCATTTGGAAGTAGGGGCTTTGGGAGGGTAATTAGGATTAGATAAGGTCATCAGGGTGGGGCTCCCATGATGAGACTGATGACTTTAGAAGAAGAGAGAGACCTGAGCTGGCACACTCTTTCCCTCTCAACCTGTGATGACATCTGCCATGTTAAGTTGCAGCAATAAGGCTCTTACTGGATGCTGAACAGGTGCCATGCCCTTGGACTTCCCAGCCTCCAGAACTGTGAGAAATAAAGTGGTTTTCTTTATAAATTATCCGGTCTCAGGTATACTGTATAGGAGCATAAAATAAACTAAAATACTGGGGGCTTTGGGGGTAGGGGAAATAATGCTGTCATTCTGATATTTCTGATATCTGCTGTACTTTGAGTTACAAACTGTCTTCCTTTGATCTACTGAGTCTCATTGTCTACTTTTGTCAATTATGGAGTTATGGCAAGCCAACCTCCTTGTGTGCTTAGTCATCTCCTATGGAATCTTGTTATTCCTTGCCACCCTCTGGGAGTTTGGGGTTCTCCCTAACACTGGGAGAACCCCTTCTTCTTTACTTCCATTCACTTCTTTTGAATTCTAGCCTTTACCTATATCATTTCTCCACCTAGGATGTCCTCTCCTAGGGCTTCCTGTTGGGGGGAGGGTGCAGTTAGAAGGACCCCACACTTGTTTTAGTGTTCTGCTCTTGCCATCTTGAGTTCTTAGTAATTTTTAAATACGGGGCTTTGTACTTTTATTTTTCACTGAATTCCATGGATTTTGTAGTTGGTCCTGTTCTCTCCTTTGGTTGGGTTATTCATCTTTAAGGCTTAGGCTAGAATTAGTATTTGATTACCCTCCTCCTCTTTTCACTACACCCACATTTCTAGCCTCTGTTCTGCTTGCTAGACAGAATTGCAGTTGCCCTAAATAAATCATATTAATTTTAATTTTAAAGGCTTCAGTTGGTATTTCCACCAAAGGTTAACAAGAATCCACTTGTTTATGAGGCAAATTTCTGCTTTTTTTTCTTACTTTCATTTTAAGAGATCATCATCATGATCTCAGGCCCTTCTCAACACCCAAACACATATATTCAAGTGACAAAGGGGCCTTGCTATGGTGCAGAGGCTGAGCACACAGGATGGGTCAAAGAATCACTTTGTTTACTGGTAGAAACTCTATGGATAGAACAAAGAGAATGTTATGCATTTTCTGTGTCTGCACTTATTTCTAATATTTATCACTCTGGCATTTTTTTTCTTTTTTACCATTTTAAGTTCTGTTTGCAGCTATTATTTTTCCTTTCTTCCCCACCCCCATCTATCACCTTTTGTTCACCATGTTATGAACACTGGGAAAACATTCATCTGCTTGTGGTTTTCTCTGGGGTCTGCCACTATAAGTTTATTATTGGATGACTCGGGTTGCTTAGACTTAATTTTACTAGGCTCATCCTGAGGAACAGCATACACCTTTGGCAGGCAGGAAGAGACATCTGGTCAACAGATCTTTTTGCATTAGTGAACAGAAGAATGAGGCACTATGCACTGCTTATAAAACTGTGGCTACCTCCTACATAATGGAAGGAAAAAACTGACACTTGCCAAAATATGAAAGATCTGGAAATGGGAAAATACATTTTTAATAAACCAAATGGACTGGAAAGCATGATTATTCAAAATGGCAAGGTTTGTGGCTTGTAAGACTCCTGATAAATATTCTTGTTAACTTTGTCTTAAATAGTGTGATTTTACTCACAGCATAAATTGTGAGGTAAGGGAACCTACCTCTTTACTTTCTGGATTTAGTGATGCAAACCATTCCTATCATTGTTTTCTGAAAGGATACAATGGGGCACTTCTAGCATTATAAACTGACTTCAAACATGGAAGGCCCTTGCAAAAAGACCCACGTTCTTTTTCTTTTATGGAATATTATTTGTAAACAGTTTGATAACTTTCTCATTGAATGACTCAGTGTCTATGTGAGGAAACTTGTAAAGAGTTTATTTTTAGTTTTAAACTTCATACAAAGGTATTCCCAGCATGGTATACTTCATACCAATTGCTGCTGGCATTTTATGGTTCATGTTTTTTTTAAAACTGGTTCCTAATATCCTTAGCGTTTTGCTTTAAAAAGTTTCCACCAGGTGCCTATTTAATTTCTATTTCCTCTGTTTCAGTAACACTGAATTTCTGTTTTAAATAGGTCCAACTAGAAAGAGGGAAGTGGACATTTTAGCAGTTGGGAACCTTTGTGTGAAAAGAATGACGTGCTTTCTGTCTACCAGTTTTGTTCCACAAGAACATTATTACCTTCCCATTCTCACTTCATGTCTACCTTCCTATGTCCCAATTAGGCTAGTGAACAAGTTGATAAGGTCATCACTGTGTTATTTCTAGGTGGAGAGGATGTTCATAATACTTGATGACAAATTGATGAGCTTGATATTCTAGTTGTACCTTTTCAGTGTAGGTGTAGAATGAATTTCTGTTGATATAACATTTCACCTTTAGAGGATTCTGAGTGTGGATGACCTGAATTTATTTCTGTTGAATATGACATTTAGAGTCAGTATTGTGCCTATTGCAGCTTTCCAAGTAAGTAACCATAATCTGGGTTATTTAATTATTACCTTTTACCTTGACACATGCACAGAATAAATTTGGCATCATTAACACTCACTGTTGAAATAAAAAACATCAGATGGAATTCCTGGAATCCCCAAAATGAGCCTTGAAAATGAGCCTTAGTTCTCCACCATGAATTAAATATAGTTAGCTTGGGCCTTGAAGAAATCAAAATATAGGAGAATAAAAAAATATTAATAGTAAGTAGCATGTGACTCAGAATATTTGGACAGCAAATAACCATTGGCAAATACCCTATTGCCAAAGCATCATTGTTATAAGAGGGGCAATATGGAAACAACTTGTGAGCATTTGGCCAGCTATTCACTTACAGGCTAAGAGTTTTTCTTATAATTAACTCACATTTCCCACAGTTATGCACTAAGCAGAGAGAAGTATCAGGAGGTCAGATTCTTTTAAGGGGAAATCCTTCCTGTAACCAAGGATTGATTATTTATGTGAAAAATGAGTCAATTGAAAAAATAAAATATCTGATTTTTACTCTTTTTCTACTGTTAAGAGAAGAGGCTTTTATAGAATTATCCAGCTCTAATTTGTATGACACTGTTCACATGTTTAACAAAGTTTCACTTTGAAAATGGAATTCTTTTTTCTCCTAGTGATACAATGTAAACTAACATTTTATTTCTTATTGACTCTCACTAAAGAATTTCAGTATTTCTCCCCATAGTGATCATTTGAACTAGAAAACATGTCAGAGATTTTTTGTGAGCTTGATCATTGTCAATGGCATGTGCTTGAGTAAAAATTTTTGATTTTATATTTATGCTTGCTTTTCTAAAATAATTTTCTATTTTTAAGAATCTTTAAATTCTGTAATGTCAGCACTGTTTAAGATCAGTTTTTTTAAAGAAATGTTAATCTATTGCCTGAGAGGACCAGATCATTAAAGATGACACTATAGTCTTTTGCAATATATGTAAATTGCATTTCATAATCCTACATAATGTCAAACTGAGCTGATTTAGTCAAAATGACACTTACATTAGCTTAGATTGAATCCCATTTTGTAAATATCAGCAATTCAGTTTTTCACTTGGGGAATTTGCTGTCAGGGGCTTTGACTTTATCTTTGTTCAGCCAGCAAAGTGAAAGGGGCTGGCATGCAATGAAATAATTACAATGTAATCTAAGTAATGCCCCCAAAGAGTTGTGAAAACACAAGAGAAGTTAGACTTTGATGTCTAAAGGTTAATTTTCAAATTCATTTATATTTTACAATATACTATACTTCACAATGTTACCACATTTGTTTAAATAAAATTTTAATTTAAAATTTTAAATAAAAATTTTTATATTGCTATTGAGGCAAAACTGATAGTCCAGGAACTTGCATCACATTTATTGTATGGTTATACATACTTTTTTTGTTGTTTAATTTTTGTATTCTAGGGATTATTAGTATAGTCATTTAAGAAGAAAGGCTATAAAAATAGGTCTCAAATCTAGGGAATTAGAACCCAGGCAAGGTCGCTATCTGAAATTGGACTAAAAAAGTGCTAAATAAAAGACACAGAATTAGCAAGTAGCATCTCACTATGGATCCAATTTTTTTTTCTTATCCCAGGAAATGATTTGTGTGAAAGCAGCTGCTGATGTCCAAGCTTGGCTGGCCAACAGGGGCATTTGAGCCTGCTGGGGAAGTTCATAATGGAGATTGAACCTTGAGATAACATATTAAGAGGCAGTGCCCAGTCCCCTTTAGTCACCTAAGGTCATTGCTCCTCATCAATTGAGAGAAAGAGAGAAAATGTATTACAGCATGATAAACCCTAGAGAAGGTTTGGCTTTAAAGTTATTGTCCCCTTTCTTTCACCATTATTCCTTAGGAATACCTTTTTTAATGCTCTATTATCTAAGTTTAATTTTAGTTTTTATCAACAGTAAAATTTTAAAATTAAATTTCCAGAGGCGGGAGGATCAAGATAGCTGACTAGACACAGGTAGTATGTGCCTCCTACATGGAGAGGAATAAGAGTAGTAAGCATATTCTCACATTTCTAACAGATCATCTAGCAGAGAATGCTAAGATTCACCAGGGAACTGACAGGAAGTACCTAAAGGCGGTAAGGAGAGGGTTCAGGGCAACTTGCCCAGTCCAGCTATGGGAAGCTCCTGGATGCAGGGAATAGTAAAAGAGAAGCCCCTGGGGATCTACTCTCTAAGACGAGCATTTATGATCTTGGCTATAAGAAACTTCCCAACCCACACAGGTCTTGCACCAAACATAGGGAGTTGCTTGGAGATTGCACAGAGACATTGTTCCAGGAAGGAAACTCACACAGAATTCCGCAGGCATTTGAGCCTAGAGCAACTGGAGCCAGGCATCATTCTGAGATCCTAGATACCGGGCAACTGTGGGCATGACTGCAGTCACCCAAGGAGGGATAGAGAAACCCATATTCTCCCACATAGCCCTGGGAAGGCCACCACCTTGCTGTGGGCTTCTTTTGAGACTGGGAGGTGGGTAGACAGCCTTTTCCACAGTTTCTCACCTCTACCAACTGCCTGGGTGGAGCCTCAACCTTTCTAGTCACAGGCCCAAGGTGCCATTTTGAGGGTTCATCATTGGGCTGTGCCCTGTCCTCTGGCTGGGATTGGAGTTAATGTTACTGCAGCTCTTGTCTGGCTGGTGAGGGACAGGAAAACCAGGCATTCCAGCATGTGTCTGGATTGGTGCCCACCATCTTGTGGCCAGCTGCTGTAGGACCAAGCCTGGAGCAAATTGCACTCCCCAGTTTCCTGCCAGTGCAGCATGCCTGAGAGGGGCCCTGCCCTCTCTGGTCACAGGCCTGGGACACCATTTTGGGGGTTTGAAGCTGGGTAGTGCCCACCATTGGGCAGAATTGGGACTGACAGAGCCCTTCCATCTGCTGCCAAGGCAGCTGTGGCTGTTTCTGAGTAGGATGGGTGATGGTTCCATAGGGGATGATTAGCCAGGGGACTTGCAAGTGGCTGCCCCACCTCTGACACAGCCTATCACATCCAGAATTACACAGCGTTTGGGGCTTCCTCTCTAAAAATCAGCAGGAAGTGCTTTTGTGTGCCTCAAGGACAAAAGCTACCACCTCCTCTGACGGAGAATGGGGCTAGCTGTCCTCTTCCTGAGCTGCCTGTCCCTTCTGGGAGGAGCTTACCATCCCTGGAGGCAAGTCCCTGGCACAACCACGCTTCAGCCCTGCCACAGCATTGCAGCCACAAACCACAGGAAGTCTGGTAGCCCTGCACCATAGCAGGTTGAGCTGCCTCTACCACCTCTGCTTCAGCTGGCTCAGGGTGGGGGCTGGGAATCTGAGTGCTCTTGTGCCCCCAGAGGACAGAAACCACTGCCACTGCTAAAAGAAGGAGGTGTGAGTGGCTTGTGTTGTCCCACAACAGCCTGTTGCTATTAATCACATCAAGAGAGGCCCATCCCTCCTGTCACAGGCTCCCAGTGCATCTGCCCTTCTCCTGTATGAACATTCTTCTGGAGCAGAGGATCATCCCACCCTTACTACCACAGCCAGCACCCGAACCCAGGGAGGCTTGAGGGCAAGTTTGCCAGCCCAGTCTTGGTCTCCTCCTCCCAGCCCCCTGACTCAAGCATGCAACCCAGGAGCCTAGGAACTAGGGATTATCTAAACTACTCTACCACCATTGGCACCCAGACAGATCTACCATTTGATCCAGCAATCCCACTACTGGGGATCTACCCAAAGGAAAAGAAATCATCATATCAAAAAGACACCCTTAATCATGTTTATACCAGCACAATTCATAATTGCATAGATCGGGGATCAACCTAAATGCCTATCAACTGATGAGTGAATAAAGAAAATGTAATATACCATGGGATACTACTCAGCCATAACAAAAAATGATTGTAGCAACTTGGATGGAACTGGAAGCCATTTATCCTAAGTACAGTATCTTGGGAATGGAAAAACAAATCCTGCATGCACTCATAAGTAGGAGATAAGCGATGGGTACACATGGTCATACAGAATGGCATAATAGATTTTGAAGACTCAGAAGGGGAGTGGAGGAAGCAGGATGAAGGATTTAAAATTACTTATTAGGTACTATCTGGGTGACAAATTCATTAAAAGCCCTGATTTCACCACTATAAATTCATCCATGTGTCAACAAACTACTCGTACTCCCTAAATGTATTGAAATACAATAAATAAATTAAGTAGAGTAAACTGGGTACAAGATATAATAGATTTTGAAGTTGTGAAATATGCATATTCCAAGTGGAAATGCAATTGTTTAATTGAATTTCAGTTATTGTCTGTTATTACACTTTTTATGAATAAAAAATCCAGTGAGGCTACCTTCATGGAATATAATTCTTGTCAGAGAAATAAAGGTTGGTCAGAAAGAAGTGACTGATGGAAAAAGTATAACTCCTCAGTTCTTTAGCTGACATTCAGGATGTGATTTGCTTTTAAAAATGTTTAATTACTACAATTTGAATACTTTTTTCTATCAGAATAAGCATAGTTAGTACTTTAGAATTGAAATGAATATATAGATTAGTTAATTTTATATTTAATGGATAAGGAAACTAAAGTCAAGAGAGTTTCATTGCCTTGTTCAAAGTAACACAGCTATTTGACACCAGAACTTGGATTGGAAACAAAAGTTCTGATTCCTCTTCCAGAACCACACCATGATGCCTTACAGTCGTCCAAAGCGAGGAGCCACTTAATATACAAAGTGAAGGAGAAAAATTAGGCAGCTGTGATGACAAATCTAGGCAATCTTAGAATATTTCAGATAAATTCTATTGCGCTGAAGGATCAGGATCATTATTTATTAGACAAACTTCAAACAAGATTTTCAAGCCCTACCACCCTACCATCTCTATAATGATAGGGACATTCAAGAAAATAATATGTTACAAATGAATACAGGCTTTTAAAATGCCTGTTGTTTTTTGTTGTTGTTTTTTTTTTTTTCCATTTAGATAATTGGAAGAATGGAGCGATGGCATTAATTCCTCAAAAAAGTGCTACTTTCTTCTGCCTGGTGAGTATACAAATTACTGATTAAATATATTAGTTAATATATTATTTAATGATTCCCTAGTGTATTGTAACGCAGATTTTATCTCCAATACTTGCAGAATATCAAATCATTTTGAAAATGCACAGAGAAACTCCTTTCCCTATTGTCTGGTAGGGAAGTTCATCACCACTTATATCCACTGCACAATGATAGTTAATGGGTAATGTTGGTACCAGCTTTACTGAGGTATGTCCCAATTGGGGTCCCTGAAGTTAGTAATAGAAATTTGTAAGCTGCTTTCAATATTTGGGAAGCCTAATGGAAACTGAACACTTGTAAACTTGCAAAAGCTGACAACAATTCCAAAGCAACTTCATTGCTTTTGTATGGAGTTATATTAACTCCAGGTGTGTTTATTCATGCTCATCAGAAGTTCTGATTGACAGTCACATACACCTTTGATGAATAAAGATGGGGAAAGGAATAAATAAACATTTAATGAATACAATTTTTAGTAGATAGTTATCTTCAAAATAGAGATAATAAAGGGTATCTTAAATGAGAATCATGAGAATTGTACATTTGTCTAAAAGATATATTTTTATTTTATTTCAAGAAAATATGAAAGTAGGAACATTTTGATTACATTTTATATCTTTGCCTCTCCCTAGCAAGGGTTAGAGGTATGCCCTTCCCCTCCACAATGCCCACCACATCGCTCAGATGTGGGTCTACCCTCCCAACCCCCTAATCGCTGGTGAACACCACCACACTTTGAACACCATAGTGTTAATCAGTCAGTACCAAATTGATGGCAAGTACACGTGGAGCCCATTTTTCTGACCTTGTGTCACCTCACTTTGAAAATCAAGTGCTTGTCAATTCATGAGTGGATTATTAAGATTTGGTATATATTTACAATGGAATATTACTCAATTCTAAGAAATGACAGCAAGCTAGCACCGCTTATATTATCCTGGATTAAGTTTAAGCCCATTGTCTAAAAGATATTTAAGACCATATTTTACCCCATGCACAAAAATAATAGATGTCTGCTTTTCTGTCTTTATCCTCCCTCTATAGGATCTTTAAGGTGTTTTTATACTGAAGAAGAATATACTCTTAATATTTGAATGTTTATCATTGAGTTCATAGTATATTTAAAATTATTTTAAGTAATTGACATTGTGGCAAGTTAAAGTTCCTACAAAGGCATTTAAGACCTGTGTTTAAAATCACAAAAAGTCAGATTCTTAAGGATAATTGCAATAGCAAAAATTGACATTCTTCCACTTCAAATTCATTTCCCTTAAAAGGTACCTTCTTTAGGATACTCATTTTGATGATGCCACTGACAGATGGTGATTCTTCATTTTCAGAATTTTAAAGTAGGGGATGTCTTGACTCCTTTCTGGTTAGTTGCTGATCTTTGCCTATTTATTCTAACCCCAACCTCATGCTTAAAAACATTGTTAGGCTAAAAGAGATGCCTCTGTAAGACCCATTAGTACTGGCTCTTACTCATATTCTGCATTTAAATTCCTGACTCTCTGCTTTGGTTCTCTCTGCTGCCCTCTCTGAATATTGGGAAATGTTATTCAGATACTACCCATGTCATATACTCACAATTTGAGTAGTTTTTACTCTGTATTTATCTTTTAATATTCTGCATCTCAAATGCTTATATTTTTCTAATTGTATCTATTTGTTCTATGCTACATTGAATTGTTATGGTGTTGGCCACTAAACATTAGCCCATTTTATATTTTCATTTGTTATTTTCCATCAGATGCTGATGGCAAAAGATTTATTGTCTTGGGTCCTCCTTTGCCCTCGTTAGGCTATCTTTTGGATGTCATCCTTGGTGTCCCCCTCTCTCTCACGCACCACATCTAATGCATCACTAAGTTCTGTGGATCCTATCACATAAAAATGTCTCTAAAATTTAGCCACTTCTCTCCATCCCCACCATCTGCACATCTGCATGTCATGCTTGGAGTACTAAAACTGTTTCCTTCCAGATGCACCTCCTGCTTATACTCTTGTCATTCTCCAATGTAGTCATCATACTGCAGCTATTAGATTTCCTTTGCAGGAAGCCCTCCAATGGCTTTTCATTACCTTTTCCATCATGCTTGAACTCTAATATGGCCAACTTGTCACCAGCCTCATCTGTTATTTCACTTTGCATTTTCTGCTCTAGCTTTATGTGATTTCTGCGAATTTCTCACACATGTGGGAATCCATCTCCCCCCTCTTTACCAGACAAATCCCCACTCGTCGTTCTGGGTTCACCTCATCATCCTGTCTTTGAGAAGCCTTTCCTTCTGGACCAGATAAGGGGCCTTTCTGCTCCTTCAGCTCCCTGACCTTCTCTTGTGAAAGCACTACTGACCTTCTTATGTTGTTACTGGCTATTTTGTCATCTTCCCTGTCACCCTATGCAGCACTACATCTCCATGTAATAGGAGACCTGTGTAATTTGTTGAAAGGGAACATTAGTCAAGACACTCAAAATTGCTTAGCAAGAGGCTGTATTGTAAGGAGTTTTACAGAATGAGCCTGGGTTCAAATGTCAGATCAGCTGCTTCCAAACTGAAACCTTGGGCGAGTTCCCAAACTCCTCATGCCTTAGTCCCCCCTCTCCCTCCTCCATGGTCTATAATGGGATGAATACTGGAAATGGGATAAAGACTGGAAACATAACTCATAACCCTGTTAGGATTAAATGAGTTCATGTGTCAGTGTTGGAACAGGGCCTGCTTGGAACACTGCCAAGACTATGTAAGGTTAGCTTTCATTATTTTTGCTGTGATTATCATTAATTAAAGACCACTTCTCCCTTCAACGCCCATTTAAAACTTTCAAAAGTTGAAATCATGTGTCTTTATCTCTCTTATCTGCTGCTCAAGCTGAAATCCTACTTTCTGACCAGGTGGCCTTTTCCCCTGGACTGTACATAACTGATGTCCTGGTGTACCTCAGAGGTAGGTCCTGCCCCTTCTGGTTACAACTGTTAATATTTTTGATAACTTATTGTGAACTCAATTTTTATATTCTTTACCTTAAATTTGGTTAGTTTGTCTAGAAAGTTAAAAATCATACGTTCTTATTCTCAAGTCAAAATAATTTTGCGCTACCTGTGGGGGAAAATGTGTTCCATTTTCTACCCAGATCTTTGGATATGGGAATAACCTTGGTTTTGTAAGTCATCCTCTTTTTAATGTATTGAGTATCACTTCTGTTGGCAAAAGCGAAGGGATATTTAACTTGCAAAGTCCTCATCAATATTCCTCTCTCTTAAACTTCACATTTTATAGAAAATCCCCAATCAATTCAATAACAAGAGAAAATCAGTATTTTTAATTAAAAAATCCAGAAGAGTTCTAACTCTAATTATGTATTCTTGAGATGTATATAAGAAAGAGTGGAACTTTTGCAAATATTCCCAACACGAAGCCTCTAGACCCAGAGAAAATGCTGATGCAGTTAATGGGTGATTTTAATGCAGAAAGCTTTGTTTCATAGTTTCTGGGTTTTAGCTGATCGATTACACATGGAAAAATACAATCTTTTCTCATCTTTTTCTTAGTCAGGATCCATAGCAGATGATAGACTGCCTTCTTTTAGTCATTGAGATTTTATTGAATACCTGTGTGTGTTGTTGAAACATAGATAAGTAGACCTAATGATAAAAAGAAAGTCTTGAGTTTTATAAGGTCTTACAGAACAGATAAATAAGTGAACAGGTCATTAAAATTCAGTCTGGGCCGGGCGCGGTGGCTCAAGCCTGTAATCCTAGCACTCTGGGAGGCCGAGGCGGGCGGATTGCTCGAGGTCAGGAGTTCGAAACCAGCCTGAGCAAGAGCAAGACCCCGTCTCTACTATAAATAGAAAGAAATTAATTGGCCAACTAATATATATATATAAAATTAGCCGGGCGTGGTGGTGCATGCCTGTAGTCCCAACTACTCGGGAGGCTGAGGCAGCAGGATTGCTTGAGCCCAGGAGTTTGAGGTTGCTGTGAGCTAGGCTGACGCCACGGCACTCACTCTAGCCTGTGCAACAAAGCGAGACTCTGTCTCAAAAAAAAAAAAAAATTCAGTCTGATAAGTGCTATATTACAGGTATGCAAAAGATGCTGTAGAAACTCAGAGGGGAACCATTGGTCTTGCAGAGCTCAGAGGTGGTATGTGAGTGAATGAGATATGGAATTTTTTTAAATGGTAAGGATCTGTCAGATCACACAATAAGAAATGCAGAGTGTAGCTTCATGACTTTATTGAGGACTCAGGCAGGACCTGCCATCTCTGTGCTTAGACTTCCTGTCATGGTTATATTGTGGCTGCAGAAGTTTCAGGTGTCACATCTGGATATTGCTCCATAAAGAAGAGGAGCATTTTGAGTAATTTTTTCTATGTGTGTTTTTTCTTCTTTCTTGCTTTTATCTCTCTCTCTCTTTTGTTTGTTTGTTTGTTTTTCAGTTTGAAGACAGGGTCTCACTTTGTCACCCAGGCTGGACATCATCATAGCTCACTGAAGCCTCAAACCCCTGGGCTCAAATTATCCTCCTGCTTCAGCCTCCTGAGTAGCCAGGGCTATAGGTCTGAGCCACTGCACCTAGCTAATTTTTCTGTAGAGATGGGGGTCTCACTATGTTGCCTAGTCTACTATTGAACTCCTGGCCCTAAGCGATCCTGAGACATGGAATATTTACATCCAGGGAGTGACATGATCCAAGTTTTGTTTTAGAAAGTTCACTTTTGCTTCTGACTAGGCAGTAGATTGGGAAGGGTTGAGGCTGGAGGAAGGGAAATCATTTAGATGGCTGTTTCTTGCTAATAGTAGCTCATATTTATTGAGTGCTCACTATGTGCCAGGCATACTAACAAGCACTTTACATATATTAATTCATTTTATCCTCATAGCAATCTTATGAGGTGGGTAGCTATTTTATTCTATCATCCCAATTTATAGATAAGATACACAGAGATTAAGTACTTACATAATGTTCTGTAAGAGACTGAGCTGGGATTTGAATCCAGGCAATCTGGCTCCAGAATCTATACTCTAAACTATGATCATTTGTTGCTATTTTACAAAATATTCCAGAAGAAAGATGAATGGTATGAAAGAAATGGCATTGGGGCTGGAAATGAGTGGATGCTTAGAAACATACTAAGGAGCTAGAATCAACAGGGCTTGTGCTTGATTAGGTGGCTAACAGAAAGGAAAGTCTCATTAGATTCTTAAGTTTCTGGCTTGGGCAACTGGGTGGGTGCAAATGCCATCTATTGACATTGGGATCCCAAGAAGGAAGCTGATTTTGTTGAGAAAACATAATGAGAAGGATTTTACATGTGCTAAGTTTGAGATATCTGTGGAACATTTTAGTGGAGATGTTCAATAGGGTGTTGAAAATATGGACATGGAACTGAGAGATCAGGGTTGGAGATACAGACTTGAAAATTATTGGTATATAAAACATATATACGTATATAAAACAGTTAAAGACATGGGAAATAGGTGAGTTCATGCTAGGAGAGGTTTTAGAGTAAAACGAGAGCAGAAGAGAGAACTCTGGAAAACTGTGACATTTGAGGGAGTGGTAGAGAAGATACTATAAGGATACCGAGAAGGATGAAACAGAGAAGTAGGAGAAATGTAAGGAAAGCCACAGAGTTTTAAGGAGGAAATGGTCAAAAGTGTTAAGAGCTGCAGAGAAGTCAATCTGATGTCAGAAAATTCTATAGTGATTCAGCAATAAAGAAGTTGATAACTTTGGTGAGAATAGTTTCAATAGAATGCTTATTGTAAAAGCTCAAAACTGCACTGGATTGAAGAGTGGATGACATTTGACAAAGTATAGGCAACAAATCTATGTACATCTTTCAAGAGTAATTTTATAGATTTTCAGATGTTTATCTTTAGTCAAGCTATCAAGCCATGTCTTGAGAAAATGATTTTGCCACCCTAGAGAACAAGATAACAAGGGTTATTTACCTGCCTAGAATGAACAGAAATCCTCTATTTTATTTATTTTTTCTTTCTCTATTCAACTGGTACTGAAGAATCCTCTATTTAGTGAGATTTTAGAATACTAAGATTATTTTCCCATCGCATATGACTGGTGGCTGAAATTTTGCCATAGATATTGTATGATTTTGAGCCAATGACCTTTGCAGAGGGCTAACAAATGAATCTTTGGTTGATGTTTTAGGAGACCTGTTTTAACAAGTGTTCTGGAATACTTGAACATCACTTGTTAATATGGGTTTGGGAACTGTTAGTGTGTTTAAAACATTTTTCTGTGACATGTGACCTTACTTAGCTTAAAAAGATATTAAAATTTTAAAATTGGTAAGAAATATTTCAAACACACAGAAAATTTTAAAATATATAACAGATGTATATATCCCTCTCTCAATTTAAAGAAATATTATTTGGCTGTATTTGTTTCAAATCTCTATCTTTCTTTCTCCTTCTCCCCCCTCTCCTCTACCTCCTTCTCCTTCTCTCTTCCGACCCTCTTTCTCAAAGAAATACATATTACAATATAGCTAAAGCCCATCCCTCTCCCTTCTTTTACTCCCTCCTTCACCAGAAGTTAGTGTGTATCTCAGAAACAAAATGCGGAACACAAAAGTAAGTTGCAAAAGGATATTTATAGTTCAATAATATTTGTGTAAAATTCAGAAATACACAGAACAATATCATGCATAGTTTATGACTAGACACATTTTAATAAAAGAACTTTTACTCATACTAAACAAAAAAAGCCAATTCATGAGGGTTTGCTGTATCACAAGCAATAAATAAATTGTAACAAAAGTCAGAATATACTGAATTGACAAACCACTCAAGACATCTTAATGTTCCAAATTATTAGTTCTGATATATATAATCTGTCCTGGTATATATAGTCCATAAGAAAGAATATCTTTAATACTAGAGCTGTAACTACTCCTGTGTTTCATCAGTAACTTTTCTCCTTTAGCACAAAAACCCACAGCCTTATAGATGTGAAATATACTGCATAATAAAATGCTTTCCTTGTTTGAGCTTAGCTAGTAAATAAAGTCATTAAATGCCGTGGTTTGGAGTCCCAAATAATTTTCTTCAGTAAAAATGACCACATAAAATTCTCGCCTCATTGTATAGGCTAAGTTTCCATCCTACTGCATTTTAAATGTTCTATAAGGATGTTGGGGTCAGGGAAAATAGAATCATTAGCCTATGCCAAGGCTACTTTTTAAAATAATCTGTCAAAGTATATTTATTTAGTAAACTTAAAGATAATACTATCTTAGCCAGTTTTAATTTTCTCTGTGAAGCATTGCCTGAATGCATGATCCCTGATAAACTCTTTTTGCTACTGTTGGCGCTAAATTGCATGATTCTTTTGTTCTTTGTTTGCTTTTATTGGTTATATATAGACAGTGCCTAGCATAGTATTAACCACATAGTAGGTGTTGTTGAATAATTATATTTTGCATAGTTTTCAATATTTTTGAAATACAAAATTAATTTGTCTTTACACATAGGATTTTTTAAATAGAAAAGACAAAGGATATTGTCCTTTAAGAGAGTGAATAGACTACTCCCTCCATCTAATTCATAATTCTAGTTGTTAAGGCACCACGGATTCATATCCATTTAGCTTCCTGTCACAGAGATGCCAGAAATGTTTTCCTACAGATTATGAAGAGAGAAACATTGCAGAGTAATCCTGAACAAAACTTAAATGTAAAAGGAACCAAAAAAAAAAAAAAAAAAAGAAAAGAGAGAAAAGAATAGGGCCTTTAGTATTGTTTTATAGTTAGTGTGCTCTTGATTGCCCCTGTGGTAAAAAAAATGTTCAACTAAGAAAAAAGTGGGATAAATGATTCATTGAACAGTATCAACTTTTTACCAGTATAAACATGAAATAAAAATAATTTTTATTTTCCTATCATTTTCTTCAACTGGTATCTTCTGGCTGCCCCTTTCCTGCTCCTCAACAGAAGTTGGGCATATTGTCTAACTTCCTGGTCACTTTCAGTTTTTAAATGTTTTATTCAGTTTAAATCTCATTCAAAGTTCTACACCTCCTATCTTCCCATGCTCGGCTCTGGCACCCCAGAACGTTAGGATGGGAAGGAGGGAGAAGGTTTCTTTACACAGGAGATCACGGTTGCAGGGTCACTGATGCCTCTCTGGCTGATAAGAACTAGTCATCTATATCCTCTACATGGCAGAGTCCACAGGTTGGCTCTCCAGTGGTTCGCATGTGTAAATTCTTAGGTGAGGGTAGGGGCTTGGAGGAGTTGTGGGACCTTGTCACTATACAGCTTCCTACCTTGGCAACCATGACCCCCACTCTATCTCTTTCACCCAATTTTTCACCTTAAATTTCTGCCACTGGCATTCACTCCATGGATTTTTGCACCTGCATGTGTATTTATATGTGTGTGCTTGGGTGTGTGTGTTTGTGTTTTCATCTTGTGGCAGCATTTTTTAGGGTGATATTAGCAAAATGGCTATAGCTCAGCTACCTTCCATGAAGTCCCTTTGACCTATGGGAAACTTACCCCGCTTGAGCACACCAAATGATTTAAGTGAATATTGCTCACCTGTTTTAGGTATCCCATTCCGCTTGCTTGCCATCTTTTGCCATCTCTCTTTTTTCCTCTATAGGCAAAGGGGTAGATCAACAAGTCCTTTCCTCGGCCACAGTTCCATTACAGAGTGGAATGATGGTCTCCTGCTGCAGTGACTCCCTGGAGTCTTCCTTCTTACTTGGCTTGTGAAGTTTGCTGCAGATGAGGATAGTAGGTGGGAAATGTGGCCTCTCCCTTCTGTTCCCACGCTGCCTCAGCTCCCATTCTTAGAGGCTGGAGGGGTCGGTAGGGGTACAGGCTTGTGGAGTAAAGCCATTTCTGTGGTCTTCTTGTAATCCCTGGGAAAGCTGTCTGACTCCAACCTTGGTGGTTCTGTTTAATAGATGGATTATTAGGTCTCAGATTTTGACCCAATTTGTTAGTTTCAGGCTTACAGAGAAAAACTTCAATGTTGGGTTTGAGTTGAAACAGCTTATATAAGAACCTATTTGCTATTTAACTGTGTTACACACACATACTTGTGTAATTCAGAGCCTTTATATCAATAACTATATATTTTTTCTTGAATTATATATATTGTTATTAATATAAATCACCTGAAGAAAGTTAACTTACTAAAATTTCTCTAAATGCTTTCCTGGGCTGCTTTTATTACTGTGCCTGTAATCTTCTACATTTATGATATTTTGGGGACAGCTTTTACTGGGATGGTACATAGTATTATTTTTTGGGCCAGATCATTAATAGCTTGGTTGACCATTACAACACTGGTGACTTAAATTAAAAAGGGAGGTAATGAATGCTGCTAATGATTTTATGTTTAATACTGTATAGTATGCAAATACTATACAGTATTATACAAGTCAGAATCAACTCCTCGATACTTTTTTACTCCTTTGAAATTAGACAGTTTGTTGAAAGCACAGTAGGCCTGCAGAGGAGGAGGATGATTGGGAAACCAAAAGTGCCAGAAATAGCTGGAGGTGCTGAAAATGGAGTCGGAGCCTGCCAAAGCCTTCTCTTCCATTCCAGTTCTGCCTGCTTGGACAAAGGGCAACCAGACCAACAATGATGGCACTTGAGGGGTTAATGGTTATATAGTTTAGTTATCTACCTAGGAACTAAGGGAAGCAGATATGGTACTGAAAAAAAATTCTTATCTTTTTCTGGTGAGTTTTGGTCTTCCTTTCCAGTGGTAGTAATTGGTAAATGTTTAATAACTGGCTCTTTAAAAACTGTAAGTTTATTATAAATTTTATTTACATGAATGTGTAGCATATTCATATACAAAGGAACCAGTTGAATACTTATGTGTATGTTTGGTTTTCTCCAAGGATTTTATAAATAGTACACATATAATATCACAAGAGCTTTATTATTCTTTTTTCTCAACTGGTAGAACCATTCTAGTTATTTGTTATCTTATAGGAAATGGAACATAGGGCACATTTTGTCCCTCTGTATTTTGTAAAACTGTGAATATTAGTTGATGCTGCAAAGGTAAAACATACATGAAAAATGTTTAAAATTGAAAGAAAATCAAATAAAACTGATTCCAAAATTAATTTTTTATGGATATACATACTTATCATTGCCTGAAGAATCATGGAATAGAGGATAACATCTAGGCTTCAAGATCAGACAAGTTGGGCTTGAATCCTAGCTCTGCCAATTACATGTTGTGTGAACTTGGGCAATTAACATAAATTCTCAATGTCTCAGTTTCCTCATTCATGAAATAAGCATAACGATATTTATTTTTTTGTCTTGTTGATTAGAAATGACATATGCAAAGGTACAAGATTATAGGAAGAGTTCAATAAATGATTGCTTATAAGTAGTAATGTAGGGATATCACTACTTTTGATGTTTTATTGTATGCTACATTTTTCAGATTGTTATATGTACACTCCTTTAATTTGTTCAATAAATATTAGGAGAGAATCTATTATGTTAAAGGTTTTAGGGATCCTAAAATCTTTTAAGAGAATTTTCTGTTAAGACTTCAAGCTATACTACAATGCTATAGTAACTAAAATAGCATTTTACTGGCACAAGAACAGAGATATAGACCAATGGAACAGAACTGAGAACCCAGATATAAAACCATCCTCATATAGCCATTTAATCTTTGACAAAGCAGACAAAAACATACACTGGGGAAAACAATCCTTATTCAATAAATGGTGCTGGGAAAACTGGATAGCCACATGTGAAAGACTGAAACAGAATCTGCACCTTTCATCTCTCACAAAAATCAACTTATGGTAGATAACAGATTTAAACCTATAAGGTTTAAGGTGTGAAACTATAAGAATTCTAGAAGAAAATGTTGGAAAATCTATTCTAGACATTGGCCTAGGCAAAGGATTTATGAAGAAGACCCCAAAGGCAATCACAGCAACAATAAAAATAAATAAGTAAGATCTGATCAAATTAAAAAGCTTCTGCACAGCCAAGGAAACTATCATGAGAGCAAACATACAACCTACAGAATGGGAGAAAATATTCTCATGTTACACATCTGATAAATGGCTGATAACTAGAATCTATATAGAACTCAGGAAAATCAGCAAGAAAAAAATTAAACAACCTATCAAAAAGTGGGTGAAGGACATGAACAGAAACTTTTTACAAGAAGATAGATTAATGGCCAAGAAACATGAAAAAATGCTCAACATCTCTAATCATCAGGAAAATGCAAATCAAAACCACAATGAGATATCACTTATCTCCAGTGTGAATGGCCTTTATCAAAAAATCCCGAAACAATAAATGTCATCATGGATGCAGATAGATAGGAATACTCACTACACTGCTAGTGGGACTGCAAACTAGTATAAACTCTGTGGGAAGCAATATGGAGATGCCTCAAAGAGATACAAGTAGATTTACCATTTGATCCAGCAATCCCATTACTGGGCATCTACCCAAAGGAATGAAGGATATTCTATAAAAAAGACATCTGCACTAGAATGTTTATAGCAGCATAGTTCACAATGGGAAAGATGTGGAAACAACCTAAGTGCCCATCAATACATGAGTGGATTAATAAAATGTGGTATATGTATCACCATGGAGTTCTATTCAGCCATAAAAAACGATGGTGATCAGGCACCTCTTGTATTATCCTGGATAGAGCTGAAACCCATTCTACTAAGTGAAATATCACAAGAATGGAAAAACAAGCACCACACGTACTAATTGGTCAAGTTTTAAGTGCACGTATAGTAATAGCATTCATTGGGTGTCAGGCAGATGGGAGGGGAAGGGTATATACACACCTAATGGGTGCGGTGTGCACCGTCTAGGGGATGGATATGCTTGAAGCTCTGACTCAGGTGGGGCAAAGGCAATATATGTAATCTAGACGTTTGTATGCCTGTAATATGCTGAAATAAAAAAAAATTTAAAAAGAGAGAATTTTCTGCCTTCATGAGAGTGATCAGGCTAGCACAAAAGCTTCTTAAAATAATTTTGAGGGCCAGTTTTCTGAAAAGTGTGGTGGATTTTCTTGCCTTCTGAAACATTGAAAATGCAGGGCCATTAGTATAATCATTGATTATACACTGCCGTGATTTCTTAGACATTATTTAGATGTGAAAGGATCTTTGTTTCTTGTTACACTTCGTGAGTCCCATCACCTGGTTTTCATATTTCTCTGTCCCTTAATGTTCTTTGTGAACTTCCACATTACAATTTTGCTATTTCTGCCTTAAGTTCTCTAAGTGTAAGACAGAGGAGACCCAATTTCTGAATAGATTGTGTGAAATAGCTTAGTAAACCTTGAGTTTACAATGAGCCAACAGTGTTGGGCGACTGCTAACATGGCCAGCGTTCTAGACTGCCTTTACCAAAATGTAGTTTCCAAACCCAGGAAGCCCATTTTCTGATGGTTAGTTTATATTTAGATAATTTAGCAAAATATTATCACTCTAGAATATGATGTAAGAGGAATGACTTAAAGTAGTGATGAAGTTATATGAAAAAAAAAGTCTATAGAATTTGGAATATTTAGTTTGCTATAGACACTAATAAGAACATAGTACCTGTACAAAAGCATAAGCAGATGAGTAAGGAAGCAAGAGAAGAGCCTGAGCACAAATATCATGGTTTCTCACTCAACAGTGTGATGTCCTTTGTAATTGTTTTAGGAAGTAAAACCTCCCCATTTAGGGGTATCTCTTTTTGGTTTCAGAGCCCTGTTTCTACTGCTTCAAACTTTCCATAAAATCATTTTGCTTGCTAGGTTCGACCTAGCAGAACAGAAAAATGCTGGGGCTGAGAAAAGGGCCTCAAGTACTCACAGGTATAATAGCTTCATTATATATCTAGGAACTAAGGACAGCAGATATGGCACCGAAAAAAAAAAAAAAAACATATCTTTTTCTGATGAGTGTTGGTCTTGCTTTCCAGCAGTGATGGGTTGGTAAATGTTTAATAACTGGCTGTATAAATAATGTAAGTTTATTATAAATTTTATCAGCCTCAATGTGAAGCATATAACTTACAACTAATAATAAGTTATCCAGTACTCTTTATGGTAAATTCCACCTAGCCAATTGATTCTCACAAAATGCTTTCATTAATTTTTGTCAAACTCTTGTATCTGTAGCCAACCTGAGACTGTAAATCATCTGTGGTCTGACAAAATGGGACTATGAATAAATGTTTGCTTACTAGCTGATTCAGCAAAAAAGTTGCTAATGTCATGCAAAAATGGGCATATATCCAAGATAAATGTTGGTTAATATTTTCAATTATGTTATTGAGTAAAGAGAAGAAAAGATGTGTTAGAACTTCACCAGCTTTCCTGAATTGGATAATAGCTTTCAAATACTGAAAGGATATTTTTTCATTTTTTTGTCTTATTCACAATCAAATAGCTACCAACGTGACATGTGTTTAAGTTAAAGTACTGTACATTATTAGCATATTCTCCATCACATTCTTAAGTCTTGAGAATCATTGAGACAGTGTATAAAGTCCAATTTGTAGCATTTGCCAATTTCTGTGGCCAATTGTAAGCTACTAATGTGCTATTATTGCATGGGAGGTTAGGAAGAAATGAGTAGTAGCACATCATTACATAGTATTTCTGTACACAGCTATAATAGATATAAATAATCTCAACAGGATAGATTATAGTAAAATATAAAAATATATATTTATAGTAGTATGATAAAATAACTAGGAAGTAGTGAGTTTTGAGGATTTATTGCCTTTGCTTTTAATATAACATTTAATTGTAAGTTTATATAATTTAATTTTTAAAAATGTCTGTGTTTTATAACCACCTTGCATATTTCCTAAAAACTTAACAAATTAGCTCTCACAAGCTGGTACAAGTTGCTCCTGCATATCACTGCTTCTTCCCACAAGAGCACCAGAAGACAGTGATCATAAAAAAGGACAAAGAATGGTGGATGGATTTGTGCATGATAAAATGGGGGAGGGCAGACTGAAGTATACTTCAAAAAATCTATTTATTCTAGTTTTAGTTTTATGATAAATGTTTTAATTTTGGTAAGTTAATTCTATTTCAAGTCAATAATGACTTTCAGCTTTTTGAGCCATATATAATAAAACATGACTAATTCAGGCTAATTGGTGACCTGACCAGTCCAAATTAATGAAAAGTATGAATTATATTTCAATTAACTATGGCTTTATTATTTGAAGTATATTTAATTACTTGAATTCATTACTAAACACTTCTAGATAGAGATCCTGCAGGCTTGGTTTAGTTACTAATAAAAAGCTGTCATGATTAGCTGCATCTATCTGCATATAAATAATTAGTTTGCTAAATCTTTTAACATGTAAGTTCTCTTAATAGGTGTGGTGGCTTGCATTATTGTTCCTAATTATCTGCTTTCCCTCTCTACTAGGCTCAGACTGCTGGGCTTGTCCCTGGGGCCTCCCACCCTATTGATGTTAGGTTTTGGTTACATGACTTGCTTTGGTCAAGCAGTATAAGTATGAGTGATGTATGCCTTGCTCCTGCAAAAGTGTTAAGAGCCATCCTGTGGTTTCACCATTGCTTGCTCCCCTGCTCTATCACAAGAATGGCATGTCCTAGACAGGGACTATTCCTTCAGTCTCCATCCTTGTGTAAATTAGATGCATGGAACAGAGCTGCAGCCAACCCACAACTGATAGGGATCATTAGCAGGGAAAAAAAACCCAAACCTTTTTAAGTCACTGAGATTTGGGGTTGACTGTCGCTATAGCATATTTAAGCAAAAACTAAGCAATATTAGTAGGTTCAGCAAACTCTGTAAGCTTGATTAAACTCCTTTTGGACCTTTTTCTCATGTCCAGTTAAAAAAAGAAAGGTAAATTTCATCCTGCCAAAATTGGATTATTAGAGAATCTTAATTTGTGGAGTCTGTATTACATGGGGATTTACATTAGCAGTAGCATTAATCTCTGTAGAAAAATTATTATTGAGCTCATTTTTTTAAAGCTGTAAAGTCTCATTATTTATACTAATGAGTCAAGCTCATCTTTAATTACACATTAACCATTTTGATTTCTGGTGTTTCTGGTCAATTCAGATTAGTTATTGAATTATTTATAGTCATATTTTCTGCTTTAGCTTTAAAGTTTCTAAAATTTATTTTCAATGTGTTGTGCTAGACTTAATTATCAGAAAATTAAACATCAGCTGGAACAACTATGTTCCAAGACTATATTAGATGCTTTCAAATCTATTATCTCATTGAATTCTTCAAAGGAAACTGTGATCCAGAGAAGTTAAAAAGTAATTTGTTCAAGATCACACAGCACTTTGTGCAGTAAGTGATAATGTTTAAAATGGAAGAATTAATCTCTCAGTGTAAATGGTTTGGAAATTGTTGATGATCTGCTTCTAAAGTTTGTGGTCTTGTTTATTTTGTCTTTGTTACTGTTTTTTTTTATTATCAAACAAGCTGTTTTAGTAAGCTTTTACTTTAAAACAAACAATCCTAAATCTCAGTGTCTAGTAACAAGAAACAATTATTTCTTGCATATTGGTCTGACTATTGTTTGTGGCTGGTCAGAGTTCATCTGGCCTCAGCAGGGCTTAGTTCCAGTTTTCAGGACAGGTTCCAGTCTGCTCCAAAGTGTTCTCCTTCAGGAACCAGGTCTCAAGGAGAATGGAACCAGGTCTCAAGGAGCATGGTAGATGATCAAAGGGAAGTAGAAACATGTACTACCCCTTAAAGTTTGTGCTCAGGCCCAACACGCTGTCATTTTATTGGTCAAAGCAATTGCAAGGCCAAGGCCAAGGTCAGCAGAGTTGGGAAGATAATTCCACCTATTTGGAAGCATGATAAGGGTGAGGAGTGAACAAAGGACTGAACAAAATATGCCATTTAAATAAACATAAATATGATTTTTATAATTATGAAACTAATCGTTCATTGCTTCTTTTCAAAAAAGTTAATATTGATCTAATAATCTACAAAATTTTTAAGAAGTGGTATACAGTCAGCCTTCCATATCTGTGGGTTTTGGATTTATGGATTCAACCAACCATGAATCAAAAATATTCTGGGGAAAAAAAGGATGGTTGTGTCTGTACTGAACATGTACAGATTTTTTTCTTGTCATTATTCCTTAAACAATACAATACAAAAACTATTTACACAGCATTTGCATTGTATTAGGTATTATAAGTTATGTGGAGATGATTTAAAGCATATGGGGGGAGAATGTGAATAGGTTATGTGCAAATACCATGCCATATTATATAAGGGACTTGAGTATCTGGTGTCTGCAGGGGTCCTGGGACCAATCCTCCATGGATACTGTACTTCCAGTATGAGATAACATTTCAAACAAAGAAGCATTATTTAAACAAGTTAGGTTGCTGAGTTAAATTCCATTTTATATTTCATGTCATTTATATTAAAAATTGATGACGTTAAAAGCAGAAACATTAGTGATTTTGAAAAGAATAATACTTGCTCATTTGCATTTGCAATTCTCCATTTCAGAGGCAGACATGTGGTGATCTGGGGCATATATAGTACACGAGTCTCTAAGAACTGGGGTGTGCCACCTCCATTTTTGTATATATGTAAATCTCTGCAAATGACTCATGGTTATTCATTTATAAATTCTTTACCAAACCCTGTATTGTGTACAGCATTGAAGATAGCTCCCATTGATCTGTTTCCTGGATTCATACCATTGTGAAAATACTATAATACCCTCTTTATGTGTGGACTGACCTAGTAACTCACTTCTGTTGAATAGCATATGGCCTTCAGGGATTAGGTTATAGAAGTCTGGAACTTCTATCTTGTTGCACTCTCTCTTTGGGTCTTCTCACTTGCTTTGATGAAGCAAGCTACCACATGTGAGCTGGTCTATGAGGCACACGTGGCAAGGGACAGAGAAAGCAGCCTCTGGCCAACAGCTATGGATAAGAAATTCTTGCCAACAACCATGTAAAGGGAGTTTGGAAATGGATCCTTCCCCAGCCAAGCCTTGAGATGACTATAACCCAAGACAATACCTCAATTGTAGCCTATGACAGACTCTAAAACAGAAGGCCCAATAAGTTGTGCCTGGATTCTTGAATCACAGAAACTATTAGATAATAAATATTGTTTTAAGCCACTTAATGTGGGGAGTTATTTATTACACAGCAATAGATAACTATTATACCCTGCTACTTCACTTCATGTCTTCTGTGATGACTTTTCAGGGTATACGTATTTTAGATTATAACTACAAAGGTAAGTGTTTCATATGTACTCATCTAGTATTTGATAATTCTATAAAAATATTTTAATAAAGCTTATTTCCTAGGGATTCTTGAATTTCTTTGAGAAACTTTAAGTTTACTCTTCTTAGTTTCCTAGTCTAGCAAATATCTTAGTTAAAAATCTCTCTGTGTGAGACATGTGACTTTATTTTTGACTTCTTTGATGGGCAAGTCTTAGTAGGTTGCTGGATGACAAAAGTTAGACTAGTACAAACTCTATTTTTCTTTGAAGGTCAATGAAGTCCTTAGGAATACCATACTTTATCCCCAAATCTACCTTGGGTATAGCCCATTATTACAATATGCATTTTTACTTAAAAATTTTTGAGTATTTTAAGTCTTTTTGCTCTTATGCTATCCAAGAAAAGGACAAGATGAGAGGGGAGAACAGATTTTTCCTCTCCCTTATCTAATATACTCATTTGACCTTTCTCCTTGAGAGTTTTAAATATACTGTCCTTTCTAAAAAAAAAAAAAATCAAAGACAAAAATGTATCTGATTTAGTCTCCTGGGAATTCTCCCAGTTTCAATTCTTCTATAAATACTTCCCTTGCTCTAGATATCATGAATCTATATTTAAAATTACTATTGCTTAGAGCAGGCAGACAATATATTTTTCTTCTTTCTTTTTCAAACAAAGGTTCTCTCTTCTAAGTTTTATTCTAGGTGTGTGTTCTGTGTGTGTGTGTTCTGTGTGTGTGTGTGTGTTAATTCAAGAACATATGTATGTTAGATGGCACAGCAATCCTTCCAGCACCCTAGGACTGGAAGAAACACTGCTTTTTTCTAGATTCTTTGATAGTATTCAGACTGTACTTAAGAAAACAACCATTTACTTTTTTTTTATTTCAGCATATTATGGGGGTACAAATGTTAAGATTACATATATTGCCCTTGCCTCCACCTTGAGTCAGAGCTTCAAGCGTGTCCATCCCCCAGACGGTATGCATCACACTCATTATGAATGTATGTACCCATCCCCTCCTCCACCTTCCCACCTGCCCAAGACTCGATAAATGTTATTCCTATATGTCCACTCAGGTGTTGATCAGTGAAACCAATTTGCTGGTGAGTACATGTGGTGCTTATTTTTCCATTCTTGGGATACTTCACTTAGTAAAATGAGTTCCAGCTCTATCCAGGATAAGACAAGAGGTGCTATATCACTGTTGTTTCTTATAGCTGAGTAGTACTCCATGGAATACATATAAAACATTTTATTAATCCACTCATGTATTGATGGGCACTTGGGTTGTTTTCATATCTTTGCAATTGTAAATTGTGCTCCTATAAACATTCGAGTGCAGGGTTCTTTTTTAGAGAGTGTCTTGTTCTTTTGGGTAGATGCCCAGTAATGGGGATTGCTGGATCAAATGGTAGATTCACTTGTATCACTTTAAGGTATCTCTATATTGCTTTCCACAGAGGTTGAGCTAGATGCAGTCCCACCAGCAGTGTAGGATTGTTCCTATCTCTTCACATCCACATCCACATTTATTGTTTTGGGATTTTTTGATAAAGGTCATTCTCACTGGAGTTAAGTGATATCTCATTGTGGTTTTGATTTGCATTTCCCTGATGATTAGAGATGTTGAGCATTTTTTCATATGTTCCTTGGCCATTATTCTGTCTTCTTTTGGGAAGTTTCTGTTCATGTGTTTTGCCCACTTTTTGATAGGGTTGTTTGATTTTTCCTTGCTGATTTTCCTGAGTTCTAAAGAGATTGTAGTTATCAGCCCTTTATCAGATGTGTAGCTTATGAAAATTTTCACCCATTCTGTGGGTTGTCTGTTTGCTCTCATGATAGTTTCCTTGGCTATGGAGAAGCTTTTTAATTTGATGAGATCCCATTTATTTATTTTTGTTGATGCTGTGATTGCCTTTGGGGTCATCTTCATAAACCCCTTGCCTAGGCCAATGTCTGTAAGGGTTTTTCCAACATTTTCTTCTAGAATTCTTATAGTTTAAGGCCTTAGGTTTAAGTCTGTTATCCATGACTTTGTTTTTGTGAGCAGTGAAAGGTGTGGATTCTGTTTCAGTCTTCTACATGTGGCTATCCAGTTTTCCTAGCACCATTTATTGAATAAGGATTCTTTTTCCCCGTGTATGTTTTTGTCTGCTTTGTCAAAGATTAGATGACTATATGAGGATGGTTTTATATCTGGGTTCTCTGTTCTGTTCCACTGGTCAATGTCCCTGTTCTTGTGCCAGTAACCAAGGTGTTTTAATTACTAAATTACTATAGCCTTGTAGTATCATTTGAAGTCTGGTAAATTGATACCTCCCATTCTGTTTTTATTGCCTAGAATTGCTTTTGCTATATGGGGTCTTCTCTGGTTCCAAACAAAGTATAAACATTTTTTTTCTATATCTGTGAAAAATGATGATGGTGTTTTGATAGGGATTGCATTGACTCTGGAGATCACTTTGGGTAGTGTAGACATTTTAACAATGTTGATTCTGCTGACTCACGAGCATGGTATGGTCTTCCACCTGTTTATACCCTCTGCTATTTCCTTCTTAGTTAAATATATTTCTATGTACTTTGTTTTCTTTGTTGCTATTTTGAAGGGAATTGAGTCTTTGATTTGGTTCTCACTTTGACTGTTGTTGGCATATATGAATGCCTCTGATTTGTGTGTATTGATTTTGTATCCTGAGACTTTACTGAATTCATTTATCAATTCAAGGAGTCTCTTGGTTGAATACTTGGGGTTTTCTAGATATAATATATTATCAGCAAAGAGTGAGAGTTTGATCTCTTCTGCTCCCATTTGGACACCCTTAATTCTGCTGTCTTGTCTGATTGCTATAGCAAGGACTTCCAGCACTATGTTGCATAGAAGTGGAGATAATGGGCAACCTTGCCTTGTTCCAGTTCTAAGTGGGAATGCTTTCAATTTTTCCCCATTCAGTATGATGTTGGCTGTGCGTTTGTCATATGGCTTGTATCATTTTTAAGTAAGCCCTGTCTATGCCTATTTTGTTAAGCATTCTTATCATAAGAGGGTGTTGAATTTTGTCTGCATCTATTGAGAAGATCATATGGTCTTTGTTTTTACTATTTTTTATGTGGTATACTCTTATAACCCCATTAAAAAGTGGGCAAAGGACTTGAACAGAAATTTTTCTAAAGTAGACAGAAGAATGGCCAACAAACATATGAAGAAATGCTCAACATCTCTAATCATCAGGGAAATGCAAATCAAAGCCACAATGAGATATCACTTAACCCCAGTGAGAATGGCCTTTATCAAAAAATCTCCAAACAATAAATGCTGGCGTGGTTGCGGAGAGAGAGGAACACTCCTACACTGCTTGTGGGACTGCAAACTAGTTCAACCTCTGTGGAAAGCAATATGGAGATACCTTAAAGCGATACAAGTGAATCTACCATTTGATCCAGCACTCCCATTGCTGGACATCTACCCAAATGATCCAGTGACACTCTACAAAAAAGACACCTGCACTCAAATGTTTATAGCAGCACAATTCATAATTGCAAGGCTGTGGAAACAGCCCAAGTGCCCATCAATCCAAGAATGGATTAATAAAATGTGGTATATGTATACCATGGAGTACTATTCAGCTCTAAGAAACAATGGTGATATAGCACATCTTATATTTTCCTGGTTAGAGCTGGAACCCATACTACTAAGTGAAGTATCCCAAGAATGGAAAAACAAGCACCAGATATATTCTCCAGCAAACTGGTATTAACTGAGTAGCACCTAAGTGGACACATAGGTGCTACAGTAATAGGGTATTGGGGAGGGGGGAGGGGGGTGGGTATATACATACATAATGAGTGAGATGTGCACCATCTGGGGGATGGTCATGATGGAGACTCAGACTTTTGGGGGGAGGGGGGGAAATGGGCATTTATTGAAACCTTAAAATCTGTACCCCCATAATATGCCAAAATAAAAAAAAAATTAAAAAAGAAAAAATAAAAAAAATAAAATGCATGTGCAATATTCATTTAACTTTTGTTGGTAATATGCTTTTTATTTATCATCATATTTCAGTACTTCAGGTGAAGGAAACAGGGATATTTGTTTACAATATCAATCCTGGCTCTTTTTCTGGGCTATGAGGTTCACCTTACACTTTTGGTCTCACATCTGTTAGCATCCTGTGTTCAGTCTCTTTCCTTTTCTTCGTGTTAGTAAATTCCAGATCAGACTAAGTCCCAGTTCTTATAAAATACTTTTGGATACTCTTCCACTTTTCCCCAATTTCCTCTTGTTTATGGATCTTTTCCTGTAGAACCTGACGTGTATTTGTTCCTAAATTATTTCAGACATAGGAGTTCCTAATTCATCAGACCCATTGCAGTCAAGGCCCATGACTTTTTACTTAGTTATTTTCTCTACACTAAAAATGACAAATTATTGGTAGTGGTGTTTTTAAGCCTTGAAAAGTTAGCAGAATGGATATTTTGGGGTCAGGCAATCTGTCCAGTTCCCTTGAATAACTCTTCAAGGATAAAATTATGTGTGGGTTAGTGTGATTTCCATAAGGCTATGGGGAGAACTCCCTACCTGCTTACATCCCACATGTCCCTGCAGGACCCTGTTAATGTTCTTAAAAATTTCCTCTTCACTGCTCATTGATTTCTAAACCAATTTACATTATTTTAAAATACAGTTTTATTCTTAGCAAGATTATTATGACTGCGCTTCATTGAATTTAAAGTGTACTGAATTTTTGTTCAATTGTCAGTTTTTTTACAGTCAAAGTTCTTTGGTACTCACTAGGGGTCCAAATAGCACATTACTTCTTAGTTATATTTTTCTAACAGGACTTTGAAAAAGTCAAGCATAGGCTATAAAGATGGCTACCTGCTAGAACTTAAATTCATGAGTGATGGTGACGGTTCACAGGAAGGAGGGGCACAGGCTAGGCATACCCCAATTGTTAATTCACACCAGATTTTCAATAGTTCAATAGGGAGAAAGAGAGAGAGAAAGAGGGGGAGGAGGAAGAGAGAGAGAGAGAGAAATTGGGAGACTCAGAGAGGTCATGTTATCAATATAAGTTAGCGGCAGGGTGACTTTCCTCGTTCTGAACATGCGAAGATATGTAATGATTCATAAACATTGACCAGAGAATACTGACCAACTTTGTAGACACTAAGAGGCAAAAATGCAATAATTCATTTGATATGAAAAGTTACTTTTCTTTTAGGAACTGAAAATATACAAAGACTTCAATGTTGGCAAGGTACCAAATATTTAAAGACAGTAAAAAAAATTGTCTATCCAGATGTTCAAATCTGCAAATATTTGAATATTTAGAATTGTATAGATAAGACATCTGTTTAAATTTTCATGTTAGATATATTTCATTCTTATGTAAATGTAAAATCTGAGACTTAAATACACAAATGTTTATTAACTGTTTGTGGATAATTATGTACTGAGGGAAGATGAGAGTAGTGGTCGAAGATGAAGGAGGAAAAATTGTCTTGAGGTTTGAGTTTTATTATGTATAAAATGAGAAATCTCAAAACTCCTTAAAAAGTAGAGTGACATACAGTATACTTTAAAATTTTATTTTAAAAATTCTTATATAGTAAAATTGTATTTTTCTGATGTACAGTCCTATTCATCTTAAAATATGTGTAGATTTGTGTAACCACCACCACAGTCAGGATACAGAACAGTTCCATCACCCTGAAAACTCCCCTGTGCAACCCTCCTGTATTTACAATGTCACTTACTTCTAATGCTTGCCAACCACTTACTTGTTCTCAGTCATGATAATGTTTTGTTTTTGAGAATGTCATATTCATGGAAGCATACAGTATGCAACTATTAGGGACCAGCTTCTTTCACTCAAAAGAATTACTTTGTTGCGTGTATTGATAGTTCTTTTCTCATTGCTGCTGAGTA